>NC_142867.1:67370000-67670000 GCF_051225735.1 Oryctolagus cuniculus
TGAAGAAATAAAAACTGAGAATTTCTCAGAACTTAAATGTAAGGTCATATGTAAAATGGTAAAAAGGCTAGATAAGAAAAAACACCCTTCACATCTACATATAGTTTAGCAAAACATAATGTCATATATAAAGAAAACAGTTTACAAGCTTTGAGGGGAATAAAAGCAGATCACTTAAAAAGGAACAAGAATCAAGCTGGCATCAAACGTCAACAGCAATAACAGATACAGAAACACTAGGAAGACATGATTGCTTAGACTATGCATATCCTCTATGTATCATTTAACATAATGATTTTTAAAAATATACCCATGTCTGGGAACTAAAAGAAAAATAATCCTTTTAAAGAAATAGGAGAAATTACAAAATACTTAACAGCTCAACAATGAGAGCACTACATGTTTAAAATTGTAGGATACACCTACGTCATAGACATTCATAGCTCTGAATTCACATTGACAGAAGTTTTAACATCAAAAAGCTAGAAAAAGAGCCAAAAAGTAAATCCCTCAGCAAAGAAGCCAAAATAGTAACTCACACGCACACTAATCATCTACAAAACTATCCACCAGTTCTTTGAAGACTATTAAGGGACAACATTGTGGAATAGAAGGTTAACCCTTCACCTGTAATGCCGGCATTGCATTATGGGTGCCAGTTTGAGTCCCGGCTGCTCCAACTCCCTGCTACCCATGTGGAAGGCCTGGAAGAAACTCCTGGCTTCAGCTTGAATCAGCTTCGGCTGTTGCAGCCATTTGGGGAGTGAACCAATGGATGGAATTACCTCTCTGTGTCTCCCTCTAACTCTGACCTCCAAATAAAAAGACTACTAAAGACAAATATCCAAAAATCCTAGATGTAGTTCATAAACTTGAGAACAAAGCAAAAGAAGAGAAAGATCAATAAAGAAACTAGAATGGCAATCAAAATTCTCTCTCCTCCACCCCATGCTTCTGATGCTTTCCCCAAGTTCTACCTAACTTTCAAGAGCAGACAGCATCCACAATACACAAATTTTGCTCGAAAAATTAAGTGAAAAAAGGGAAAGGTATCTAGCTCAGTTTATGAAGGTTAATGAACCTTGTTATCTTAAACTGATAAGAGGAATATATGAGAAGAAATTATAGGCCAACAGTGGGGAGCGGGTGGGTTTGCGGTGGCCTCTGGTGGGAGCTGATGCTGTGGCAGAGGTTCCAGTCCCCGGCAGTGTGACCGAACCCCTGCAGTCAGGATTCCTGGAAGCACGTGGGTCGGGGAGAGGCCCCTCCAGGCCTCACTCCACTCACATACTCCTGAATAATAAAAGATGGAAAAAAGAAAGTAGGAAAAAAAGAAAACTGTAGACCAACAATCACAAATGCAAAACCCTAAAAAACAAAACAAGAATTGACCAATTGAGTTCAATAGTATATAAAAATAAATATATATATTTCAACCAATTAGAATTCTTCACAAGAATACAGACATCGCTCACCATCAGAAAATCCATCACTGTTGTTCACTGCATTAAATAATGAGCAAACGTTGTTAACTTTTCTACTTAGTAGAATGAATGAAAACACTTGATAAATTCAACAAGTTACCATAAAAAATCTGAATACAGAACCGAAAGGGAATTTCCTGAACTTGATAGAAACTATTCAACAACACTAACAGCAAACATCATACTTGGTGGAATACAGAAAATGTGCCAGTTGTGGTGTTGCTGGGACTGTTGAACACAGTACTAGGGATCTTGACTTAAAAAGAAGACAGGTAACAGAAAAAAATTAAGAATTGGATGAGACAATTTTTTCCTTATTTGTTGATGATACAATCAACTGCATAAAATGTAACAGGATTCATTTTTTAAAAAGTCCTAGAAAATTTTTCCTGAAAACAATCTCAACCAGAAATATATATCAAAAAGACCTATAGTGTATATGAAGAAATCTAAGGAAAATGTACACTCTCTTTTTTTCCCTAAGATTTATTTATTTATTTGAAAGCCAGAGTAACAGAGAAGCAGAGAGAGGTCTTCCATCTGCTGGTTCACTCCCCAGATGACAACGGCTGGAGCTGTGCCGATCTGAAGCCATGAGCTTTTTCTGGGTCTCCCATGTGGGTACAGGGGCCCAAGCACTTGGGCCATCTTCTACTGTTTTCCCAGGCCACAGTAGAGAGCAGGATCGAAGTGGGAGCAGCCGGAACATGAACCAGAGCCCACATGGGATACTGGCACTGCAGGCGGTGACTTTACTCACTATGCCACAGTGCTGGTCCCAACACACTCTTTTAAAGTACTGTAACAACCTCCCCACCACCAAAACAAAACAAAACAAAACAAAAAAAATAAAACTTGTATTTTTTTTCTTAATTTTAAAACTTATTTGAAAGGCAGAGAGACAAAGATAGAGATCTCCTATTCACTGGCTTACTCTCTAAATGCCCACATAGCTCAAAATGAGCTGGGGCCAAAGCTTGGGAGCCAGCAATTCAATCCAGGTCTCCCGTGTAGGTGGCAGAGATACAAATTCTTGAGCTACCACCTGCTGCCTCCTAGGGGCACGTGAGCAGGAAGCTAGATTGGAAGTAGAACTGGGACTTGAACCCAGTCAGACACTCCAATACAGAATCTGGGAGCCCATGATTGCCCCCAGTTTTTTACTTTCTGTGCTCCTAAAAGTATTTAATAGCCTTTTCAAAGAACCAGCACTTAGTTTTATGCATAACTGCTGTTACTTGATAGTAATTTTTTCCCCTATTCATGGATGGGAAATTAATATCAGAAAAATATCAATTCAAAGAAATTATAAAAATCCCAACAAGATTTCTAGTTGAGCTTAACAAAAGATTGTCAAAGTCATGTACAGAGGAATTAACCCCATAAATAGCCTAAATTCTGAAAAAGAAGAATTAAACCATCACTCTATTTGAAATAAAATATATTACAAAGTCATGGTAATGAAACCAGTGCAGCACAGATGCAAACAGATAAATCACTCAGTGGGTAGAACAGAGGCCCCAGAAACAGTCTTGCATATGACACAAATCTGTTCTGTGACAGAGGTGGCATTTTATACCCATGGATTTGAAAAAATGAACCAATTAACAGACAACGCAGGGAAAACTAGTTTCTAGAAGGGGAAAAATAAAGAGGATCCCCAGTGGATATCATCCATCTAAGAAATTAGATGTAAGGATAAAAGGTAAACATAGAAGAATTTTTAAAAATTAGATAAATGTTGCTTAAAAGGACAGAGTAGGTGAACTGATATGACATATATTAAACATACTAGCATGGGCACCAACAAATAGGGGAGGCATAGAAATATTAACAGTGGATTAACATAAAATAAGGGCCTTGCTAATGGCAATGGTGACAGAAAGCCATGGACTGAGGAGCAATTCAATTTTGTTCACATATGGTCAACAAAATACAGATAAATTTCAATAACCAGAACTGAAGGATATCAAAGGAATCTAAGAACATGTATAAGTTAACCATACATGTAGATTTTAAAACTTTTGAGTAAACTCTGCCAGTATTTAATAGTAACAGAATCTTCATGTCTAAAAATTATCTGTGTCTCAAATTTAAATGTTTCCTTTTATATTTTATTCTTTTATAATGAATTCTGGTAATATACATCAGCTCCATTTTTTCTTATCACAAATAAAAGGTAGTACTTCTTTTTTTCCTTCCAGGATGGGAATGAGCTAATGGCCTGTAATTAACAGCACACTTTGGCCCACATCAAGAAGTATCAGCTGGCTAAATTTGAGAGCGATTTTCCAATTTAAATGGTAAAACTAGCCATCTAACATCCAGGCTACTTCAATAATAATCACAGCATTCACTCCCCATTATGTTACTTTTGAAACTGAGCGTAATCTGGATCAATTTTAACATAAATGCATCCATATTTGATTTCATAGTATTAAGGGGGCAGGAAAACTGAAGGCACATGGACCTACCAATTCTTTTATTCGTTTTCTGTGTCTACTGTGAGGATTGTTCAAATGACTGGTAAGATCAAATATTGTTGGTATTGCGTTATCTCGAAGAACTGTTCTATAAGGACTCTGAAAAAGAAAAGCATTGTTAGTTCAAAGATGGCTTTCAGAATGTATTGCACATAAAATAAAATTGTATGTTAATGATTTCCCCAGTTCTTCTTCAACTCCAGCTCTACAAAACACAAGACTTGTAGAATTAGATGTCAGTTCAGGCTAATCTATTCTCACACTTGCCCTTCTGATAATCATACTACTGTAATTAAGGAACTATTGATGGCACATGTAAAAACATAAAAGGTATTTGCATTTTGTGTAATTATTTCTAGTTCAGCCTCCCAGCTACTTCATTTGTCCTGTCCTTCTATGAGCCCATTAAAGCTACAAGAAATACAAGTCTCCCCAATAATCTGCCATCTGAATGTCCTATAATAATGCTTCCCCCCTTTACCCGCTGTTCACCCTACTTTTGCTAATATAAGCATTTTTAGGAAGCATCAAAGCACAGTGAAAATAGTACTGGACTGGGTCCCAGGAGACTTATGAACTAGTCCAAGCTTCTAGTGACTCACTGAGAGACCCTGACTAAATTACTTTCCCTTTGTGGATCCTAGTTTCCTCTTCTGAATAAAATCCAGGCATTGAACTAGATCAACATTTCCTCAAATAAAATCATCCATATATCACTCAGCATTATGCTTGCCATTTCAGTTGTTACCATCTGTACTTGTATAGAATCTACTCACTTTTCTAACATTATCTTTAGCAACTAAAAACTATAAGAATAACCATTTGATGGGCTGTATTTCACATTTTAATGCATATGATACAACTTCTAAAATAAAAATTGATCCACTTCACTTGAAATCATCTCCCATGACAGGGATATACATAACCACATTTTTGCAAATGCTAAAACCAAGTATTTTTGAATTCTCTTCTAGTTCTAATGACCTCATCATTGAAAGATGATCCTTCTCTATGCTACTTCCTGTTAACACAATCCAACCTGGCTGGAAGCCGGAAGGATCCCTAGATGATGCCAGTCTTCCAGAACCAGCCCAGAGGAGGCTGGCAGGGACAAGAGTTCATGAAGAGGGAGAACAACAGATGAATAACTACCATTACATTCCCCCAGCTAGTCCAAGCAAATAGTGCCTTTAATTTCTTCCCGAACTTGTAACGGTTAAGAAAAAACACCTGTATACATTTCATTTAAAAAAGCCTTCTTAGAAGCAGCGATTAGTCTACAGCTCACTATTAAAATATGTTCTAATAGCATGCCAAAGAAATAATGACTCCTAACTTTTCCACCCAGGGAGGGAAGGTTGGGAAGACAGGAAGGGAGAACACATATCTACATGGAACACATTATCATGGGTTTTATCCAAAGAGTTGCCAAATACATTTAGGAAGAATTTCTATTCAGGGACAATATTTTCTAGTTCAATCCCATGCAGCCCAGAAACGTAAAGAGAAGGAAAACTGATTTCTTAAGGACATTCAGCTTCGAGTGCTGGGCTAATAATCCTGAGTCTTCCAGGAAGTTTGAATCAAGGACTGATTAGAGACACAATCATTAAAGAAAGCAAAAACTATTAAGACTCAAGGCTTCCCATCTTTATCAATGAGCAAAACCCCCCAAGCAAGCAAACATATACACATACACAGTCAATTCTTGGTATTTTATTAAAATACCAATAATATATCATTATTTAATCAATTATTAAAGGAGGGAAGGACAAAATATTCTATTCTTACGAGTTTTTGAAATTCAAACTAAATTAATTTGCTATCTGCAAATAAAACAGATATTATAGACCAGAAAGTAGGATAACTGGATAAAAAACATTAATAGTTTATAAGTACACATGCCAAAAAAGTTATACCCAATACATGTGCATGAGAATTTTAACTCAATATCAAGAATTAATGCTGAATTAAGGTTTGAACATAAAGGAATGACCTTGCTCCAGCAAAGATGATAAAATACTTGGCTTTGGCTAAAGTATTCATGAATGTTTACTGATGAGATTTTAAATGCCAAGTTAATGACGCCAAAACTCTTAACATTTGGATATACATATCAGAAAATCTGGTTTTTAATAGCAGCATCTTTTTTACTTGTACAGAAAGAACATTTTCTCATATATGGATTAATTTATTCAGGACTGAAGAATCACGTGGAAATTTAAAAAGCAAAAATAGCTCATTTTTTTGTTCTACGTTCTGACTAAAGAATACAAAAGTGAACTAAATTTTAAACTTCTCACATTAATCTGATTGGAATTATCTAATCAAGAGAGATTCTTATTAAAAATGCAAAAATGCATATGGCTTATGCATTTACAATAATAATTTGGGATATTTTAACTTAATGTCAAGAATATAAAAGTAGTTTGCCTTTAAGTATATGAAACCTCTTAGTTTGGTTGATCATTATTACCCTCTTAACAAAACAAGGCAAAAATATCCCTCAGATATTCGTGATTAAACTGTTGAACCGGAATTGGCTCACCTCCCAATGACTTCACAAGTATCTGCTTCAATTAATTTTGAGAAATAAAATAACCCAATCATTCTTTAGTTTTCTGATGCCTCTGCAAAATGTATCTGAAAAAAATATCAAAATAAATTGCTGCATAATAATATATAGTGTATCTTCAAATCAAGTTATGTCTATCCCAACATCTGAGATGATACATTAGTTACACCTGAACAAGAATATATTATTTATTTAACAAAACTGTCTTCCTAACTAAAGTGTTTCCCGGTCTACCTCCTTTCAAGTGTATCTGCCCTATTTGTGCCTTTTGTGAATCACAGCAATAGTAGAATCACAGGAGAGTAAAAGCCTTAGACCTCAGAGATCACCTGGTCCTAATCTCATTAGAAACTGGGGCCGGAGAGGGGAAGTGACTCGGCCAAGCTCACAAAGCTAACAGGTCCGGACATGAAACCGCACGCTGCTGATAAGAATGTTTCTTCACATGACTTCTATGATTTGCTTCCTGTCTTATCTAGCACATAAAAATGAAGAGTTGGGTTCTCAGAGTACATACAAAGTCATGAAAACATCTAGCTCCCTAGATGATTTCACTCACAAAAAAGTTCTACAGAAACTGATCCAAATAAAAACATCAACATTACCTTAAATAAACATAACACTGTTAAAATCACTTAAACTTTTCTAAGTCTACAAATTTAAAAGTGGTCTAAGTCTACAAATTTAAAAGTGGTTACATTAGGAACAGACAAGTAAAAAACAAAACAAGTTTTAAAGAACAAAATACCATGCAGTCCAAATCTGTCTTCATTTTAAAGTGGCAGGGTATAGGGAAACCTTCCAAACAACAGATATTTACATTCCCAACCAGTGAGAGAGAGAGAGAGACAGAGAGAGAGAGAGAGAGAGAGAGATGGAAGGGAACTAATCCTTCTATTACTTACAGTTCTACAGATCATAGAGGTCTCAAAGTGTTTGGCACACAATCGATAATGCTTATTTAGTTGATCAGGTGTTTTATCTTCTAAGTCGGCTCTCCTACAATTCTCCACCCACTTCTGACATCTATATAAAAACCAAAATACAATTATGGAATATGAGTTCAATATTTATATGTCAGCATTAAATTTTAAGGCAAATATAAATTATAAGTAATAGATTCTTTGTGGTCCCCCTCTTCCAGGACATAATTTGGAAAAGCTGATTAGTAACAAAATGCGAGTTGGAAGAGACCTAGAAATCAATTAGCAAAATCTCCACTTGCTAGAAGTCATGTACAAAATCAGCAGCAAAACTAAACTTAAACTTGGGTCTTTCAATTACCAGGACACTTAGCATCATAGGGGACTTAAATCAATAGCAGTACAAGCAAAAAGTCACGCAACCCACAAGGCTAATAGTCTAACATTCTCTTTAGGATTTCAACTTAAATGAAACACTGTCACTGCAGAAAATCAGCAAGTAGAATTTCTAGAAATAACTAGAATTTCTTGTGGAAGCACTAACAGTATATTCATTTGCCTGACTGTAAACATGATTTACTATCTACAAGGATACCTACAGTCTAGATTGCAAGCTCCATGAATCCAGGGACCGTGTCTACGCAATTTAGGAGAGAAAGTACTAGAAGACATTGAGCAAGACAAAGTCCATGCCCTCCCAGAGCTTAAATATTTTCGGAAAAACAAACAATAATAGTGATAAACAATGCTTACTAAGCACTTATCACAAGCCAGATGCTCTTCTAAGTCCTTTCCAAAGGGATGTATAATCATTAGCCCCCTTGTGCAGATGAAGAAACCGAGGCACAGAAATGTTAATTCGCTGAGGATCACAAGTGGATCTTTTCCTCAAGTTTCAAAGAATAAGAATTCTGCCACAGGTAAACAGTGCTAGAAACTTGAGAACAGATTCATTTTATAATTATATAACAGTAAATTTCCTTGTCTTAACACTACCCATCCACTCCCCTATACACATTCTGACACTTAACTGCCTCTACTATAAATATGAAAACTGTGGTGAAATGTTATGATTTTCAAACCTAAACTAAAAACCACATCTAAACTGTATAGCATTTTATTCAACCACAAACTATTACTTCACAGTAATAATGTATAAGCTGTCCATATTTTAATATTTTTACAACTTACACATTTTCATTATAAGCATTTCTTGTACAAAAAAACCAAAGTATAAAAGTTGTCTCAGCATAAAATAATTTGCCATAATGATACAGTTGTTTGTTTTTTAACTCTTAAATCTCTGGAGACACTCTACATAGAACACTACTGTCCATATTATCTCTACATTAAAGTGAAACAGCTTTCTGATACCAATGGCAACTCAGGTTCAAACAATCAACAACCGATTGGGCACTGGGCAGAGAACCTAATTAGCTAGACTTCTAGGAAAAACTCTAATGAAAGGTATGCAAGACTTCTAACATACTTTGTAATTTATTTTAATGTTTATCTTCATCTACTTGAAAGGAAGAGGGAGAGGGGTCTAGGAGGGAGGGACAACTATCTCTGATCTGCTGGTTCACTTGACAAACGACCTGCAAAACCAGGAACCTGGAAGCCCATCCAGGTCTCCTGACCCTGTGGGTGCCCTAGGCCTAAGCAGTTGAGCCATCATTCTCTGCCTTTCAGGATGCATTTGCAGAGAGCTGGATCAGAAGTGAGGAAGCCAGGACTCAAATCAGCACTCAGATACGGGAGGCAGGCACTGCTGTGCCACAATGTTCACTCCTAATATACCATTTTAAAAGGAAATTTAGGAGCCAGCATCTGGCACAGTGTTTTAAGACATGGCTTGGGATGTCTACACTCCGTATCAGAGTGCCTGGGTTTGAGTACCAGCTCCAATTCCAACTCCAGCTTCTTGTAATGTGCACCTTGGGAAGCAGAAGGTGATGGCTCAAGTACTTGGGTCTCTGCCATCCGTATGGCAGACCTAGACTGAGTTCCAGGATCCTGGCTTTGGCCTGGCCCAAGCCTAGCTATTGCAGGCATTTAAGGAATAAACCAGTAGATGGAAATCTGTCTCTTCTATCTCTTGAAATAACTTTTTTAATTTAAAGAAAAATGGAGGGATATACAAGTTTAGGGATTAGAACACTGAATTCTCCAAGTACCGATTCTCCCAAATTGATTAATTAATTCAGTAAACTCAAACTATCAAGTTCTAGGAGTGGGGGAACAGGAGGAGATGGCAAGATTATTTTAAAGCTTTTTATACAGAAATTCAAAGAACCAAAAATAGTCAAAGACAATTTCTTTTCTTTTTTCTTTTTTTCTTTTTTTTTTTTGACAGGCAGAGTGGACAGTGAGAGAGAGAGACAGAGAGAAAGGTCTTCCTTTGCCGTTGGTTCACCCTCCAATGGCCACCGTATCCAGCGCGCTGCGGCCAGCACACCACGCTGATCCAAAGGCAGGAGCCAGGTACTTATCCTGGTCTCCCATGGGGTGCAGGGCCCAAGCACTTGGGCCATCCTCCACTGCCCTCCTGGGCCACAGCAGAAAGCTGGCCTGGAAGAGGGGCAACCGGGACAGAATCTGGCGCCCCGACCGGGACTAGAACCCGGTGTGCCGGCGCCGCAAGGCGGAGGATTAGCCTAGTGAGCCGCGGCGCCGGCCACAAAGACAATTTCTTGATCCCTATGTTCACATATTCAAAAATAAAATTCCACGTGATCCAAATATGACACTGTATAAGAACCCAGCAAACTTTTTTTTTTGTTTTGTTTTGACAGGCAGAGTGGACAGTGAGAGAGAGAGACAGAGAGAAAGGTCTCCTTTTGCTGTTGGTTCACTGCGCTGATCCGAAGGCAGGAGCCAGGTGCTTCTCCTGGTCCCCCCTGCGGGTGCAGGGCCAAAGCACTTGGGCCATCTTCCACTGCACTCCCAGGCCACAACAGAGAGCTTGTCTGGAAGAGGGGCAACCAGGTCAGAATCCAGCGCCCCAACCGGGACTAGAACCTGGGGTGCCAGCGCCACTAGGTGGAGGATTAGCCTATTGAGCCATGGCGCCGGCCAAGAACCCAGCAAACTCTTAACTACCTTGGAATAGTCAAAGACCTCTTAGGCAACAGAAAGCAAATTCCAGAAGAAAAGATTAATCAGACTCTTTAAAATTAACTTTTTTCCATTTAAGGGAGTGAAGGGCTGGTGCTGTGGCTTAGCAGGTAAAGCTGCTGCCTGCAGCGCCAGAATCCCATATGGCCGCCAGTTCAAGTCCCAGCTGCTCCACTTCAAACTCGCTCTCTGCTATGGCCTGGGAAAGCAGATGAAAATGGCCCAAGTCTTTGGGCCCCAGCACCAGCATAGGAGACCCAGATTTTCCTGCTCCTGACTTTGGATTGGCACAGCTCCGGCCATTGTGGCCAATTGGGGAGTGAACCAGCGGATGGGAGACCTCTCTCTCGCTCTCTACCTCTCCTTCCCTCTCTTTGTAACTCTTCAAATAAATAAATAAATCTTTATGGGGGGGGGGGCAAAATAGCAACCCACAAAATAGAAGGTATCCGCAATACACTTAAGCAACAACAGGCTCATAACCAAAATATATATGCAGAACTACAGGTGCATCAGACAACACAATATAAAAATGATTAAGGACTTGAACAGGCACTTATTAATAAGAAAGTTACCAAAATGGCTAATACATAGATTGAGGGGGAAAAAGGTCAATTTCATCAGTTATCAGGGAAATACTAATTAAAACCACAATAAACATTATATATTATATTAATATTATATATTAATATTATATATATACATACCCAAAAGAATGACTACAATGTAAAGGTGATAATACCAAATGTTGGGGAGAAAGTCAAAGAACTTTCTCATCCACAATAAATTGTGGTATATTCATTAGATAGCTATGGAATGAACAAACTACCTGGGATCTTGCAATACTAAACCGAAGAACACATTATGTGATTCCTTCTGTATGATTTTCAAGGACAGTCAAAACTCATCTGTGGTATTATTCAGAAAAAGAGCACATCACACCTGAGATTGAACTTTAGTGTATGCTAGACAGACGCTGCTGCCTATATGACCAGGAACTAATAAAAACCTGAGGCACTGTATCTCCAGTGGGCTGCTCCGGGCAGAAACATGGCACATACACTGCAGCATTTTCTTTCTTTTCAAGATTTATTTATTTATTTGAAATAATTACAGCAAGACAGAGACAGAAAAAGACAGGTATCTTCCATGTGCTGGTTCACACTCCAGAAGGCTGCAATGACTGGGACCCGGCCAGGCCAAAGCCAGGAGCTTAGGAGCTTCTTCTAGGTCTTCCACGTGGGTAGAAGGGACCCAAGCAGTTGGACCACTTTCTGCTGCTTTCCCAGGTGTATTAGCAGGAAACTGGATCAGAAGTAGAGTAGCCAGGACTCAAACTGGTGTCCATATGGGATGCCAGAGTCACAGGCAGCAGCTTAACCCACTATGCCACAGCACCAGCTGTGGCATAATATCTTACTTTAAAAAAAAAAACCAAAAAACAAAAAACTATACTTTCCAAAACAGAAAATGTTAAGAAGAATGTCATTGTTTTCCATCTTTGCAAATCTCTTTAATATCTAGCTTAACAGAAGACAGATTCTCACATTCGCTTCTGTATTTAATTGTCTTACATATTTCTGGTTAAAGTATATGAAGAAAATCCTGCCTCACAGGCCGGCGCCGCGGCTCACTAGGCTAATCCTCCACCTTGCGGCGCCGGCACACCGGGTTCTAGTCCCGGTCGGGGCGCCGGATTCTGTCCCGGTTGCCCCTCTTCCAGGCCAGCCCTCTGCTGTGGCCAGGGAGTGCAGTGGAGGATGGCCCAGGTGCTTGGGCCCTGCACCCCATGGGAGACCAGGAAAAGCACCTGGCTCCTGGCTCCTGCCATCGGATCAGCGGCGGCCATTGGAGGGTGAACCAACGGCAAAAGGAAGATCTTTCTGTCTCTCTCTCACTGTCCACTCTGCCTGTCAAAAAAAAAAAAGTGGAAAAAAAAGAAAATCCTGCCTCACATTAATTCTAGTTTAAAAACTATTAAAATATTCTTCCCTTTTCCATGCAATTATGGATATTCTTTAACACTACATCAAAACTCTTTAAAGATGTATTTTTTTATTTGAAAGGCAGAGTAACTGACAGAGAACATGGTCTCTCCCATTAGCTAGTTCACTCCCTAACTGCCCACAACAGCCAGGGTTGGGCCAGACTGAAGGCAGGAGCCAGGAACTCCATCCAAGTCTCCCACATGGGTGGCAGGAACTCAAAGTACATGGGTCATTGTCTGCTGCCTCCCAGGTGCATTACTAGGAAGCTGGATGGGAAAAACGTAGCAGGGACTTAAATGGGCATCCCGAATGGTGGCTTAACCTGCCACACCACGACATCTGCCCCAAATGGTAATTTCTTAAGGATTAGATGTAATGTAAGATCTTAAACAGACCAATGAGTTTTTCACACTATTACATTAAAATCAATTGGTCTAGGGCCAGCCCCGTGGCGCAGCGGGTTAACGCCGTGGCCTGAAGCGCTGGCATCCCATATGGGCACTGGTTCTAGTTCCGGCTGTTCCACTTCCGATCCAGCTCTCTGCTATCGCCAGGGAAAGCAGCAGAAAATGGCCAAAGTCCTTGGGCCCCTGCACCCACGTGGGAGACCTGGAAGAAGCTCCTGGCTCCTGGCTTTGGATCAGCACAGCTCTGGACGTTGTGGCCATCTGGGGAGTGAACCACTGGATGGAAGACCTCTTTCTCTCTCTGCCTCTCCTCTCTGTTTTTTTGTTTGTTTGTTTGTTTGTTTTTGTTTTGACAGGCAGAGTTAGACAGTGAGAGAGAGACAGAGAAAGGTCTTCCTTCCATTGGTTCACCCCACAAATGGCCGCTACGGTAGGCACGCTGCGGCTGGCACACTGTGCCAATCTGAAGCCAGGAACCAGGTACTTCCCCCGGTCTCTCATGCGGGTGCAGGGCCCAAGGACTTGGGCCATCCTCCACTGCACTTTCGGGCCACAGCAGAGAGCTGGACTGGAAGAGGAGCAACTGGGACACAACCTGGGGTGCTGGCGCTGCTGGCGGAGGATTAGCCAAGTGGGCCACGGCACTGGCCCTCTCTGTGTAACTCTTTCAAATAAATAAATCTTTAAAAAAATCAATTAGTCTACTTTTTATTTTACATGTTTGTGTAAAGTCATAAATTGGTCATTTATAAAATATTAGTTCAATAACTTATACAGACTGTGTGAATGTTAACACGTTTCATTACAAATATAAAAACACCACATTGATTGACATTATCAGAAAACTCTAAGTACTAGAGAGCTACCAAGCTCATGGCAGTATATATAAATTTCTGATTTTCACATAAATGCTTAATGTCAGCTGGTTTCCTCGAAGTTGTAGGCTTATTTCATACATTTCTGGAAAGTATTTACCAAATAGTTGGATCTTGATAATCTTGTTTAAAAAATTCTAGAAAACAATAAATAACCAGAGTAATGATGCCATATGTGATGTAGCCCCCCAAAAAAACTTCCCTGTATGTTCCTGAGAAAATGAGTATGAAAAAGGAAAATAACATCAGTGTTATTATAAGAGGTTCTGACATTGTAGACTCTCCTAAAGGCTCTTAGGACAACATCTTTGTCCTCCTCCCCCCAAATTCTTTTTTTTTTTTTTTTTCAGATTCATTTATTTATTTGAAAATCAGAGTTACACACACACACACACACACACATCTTCTAACCACTGGTTTACTCCCCAAATGGCCACAATAGCCGATGATGGGTCAATATGAAATTGGGAGCCTCATTTGGGTCTCCCACATGGGTGCAGGGGCCCAAGTACTTGGGGCATCTTCCACTGCTTTCCCAGGTACATTAGCAGGGACTTGAACCGGCACGCATATGGGATACAGGCACCGCAGGCTACAGATTTACCTGCTATGCCACAGCACTGGCCCGTCAATTCTTTATGTTGGAGCTTAATCCCCATTGCAGTGGTGTTGGGAGGGGGGTGTCTGGAGAGGGGTATCTGGTAAGTGACTAGGTCATAAAGGCAGGGCCCACACGAATGGGATTAGTGCCCTTATACAAGAAGTTCCAGGGGCCGGCGCCGTGGCTTACTCGGTTAATACTCCGTCTGCAGTGCCGGCATCCCATGAGCGCCGGGTTCTAGTCCTGGTTGCTCCTCTTCCAGTCCAGCTCTCTACTGTGGCCCAGGAGGGCAGTGGAGGATGGCCCAAGTGCTTGGGCCCTGTACCCGCACGGGAGACCAGGAGGAAGCACCTGGCTCCTGGCTTCAGATCGGCATAGCTCCGGCCGTAGCAGCCATTTGAGGGGTGAACCAACAGAAAGCAAGACCTTTCTCCTTTCTGTCTCTCTCTCTCACTAACTCTGTCAAATAAAAAGGGGAAAAAAAAAAAAAAGTTCCAGATGGCCTGTTTGCCTCTTCCACTGTGTGAGGAGACAGCAACAAGGCATCATCCATGATCTATGAAGCTCAGAGTGAGTCCTCACGGGACACCCTATCTGCTGTCACCTTGATCCTTAGATTTCCCAGCCCCAAGAACTATAAGAAATAAATTTTTGATGTATACAAATTATCCAGTCTAACAAATTTTGTTACAGCAGCCTGAATGGAATAAGCCTGCAACCTACTTGGACCCTCCTGTCCCAGAAAACTACTATTTTACATTTTATGCAGCAGAGTACACCCATTTTCAACTAAACTTCATTAAATGGTCAAAGGAACCTTAGAAGAACTCAGCCCCTCATGAGTGCGTTGATGCTAACTGCCTCAGGAGGGAGAACTTTAATTGCCCAACTCACTTTCATCAGAGCGACTATTAGCTCCATCTACACCTTCACCTGGCATGGGGATGAGCTCCACTGTGAGCAGCCCCCAAGTTCCCCCAAGTCTCGGCACTGGGCAAGCCACCCTGGGGTGAGGAAGGTTTAGGCAGTGGCTGCCTTTAAAATTTACTTTTATATTTCTTTTACTTATTTGAAAGCACTGAGAGACAGAAACAGAAAGACCATCCGCTGGGGTTCACTGTCCAAATGCCTGAACTGTCAGGGCTGAGCCGAGCCAAAGCTAGGCGTCAGGAACTCCATCCAGGTCTTCCCATATGGATCGCAGGCACCCAAGTACTTGTACCATCACCTACTTACGCAGTGGTTTTTCAACTTTAATTTTAGGAAGTCAGTGACCTCCAAGACAATGTCCTAAGCTGGATTCATTTTACTGTTTTTATTTATTTTTCAGGCAGCATAAGAGCAGAAATTGTGCAGTGGGTAGGCCCCCATTTGTGATAGCTATCTGCCTTCCCATACTGGAGTGCCTGGGTTTGAGTATTGGCTCTGCTCACGATGCCAGCTTCCTGGCTAATGTGCATCCTGGGAGGTAGTAGGCAATGGTTCAAGTACTTGAGTCCCTGCCTCCTACATGAAGACCTGAACTGAGTTCTAGGCTCCTGGCTTTGGCCCTGGCCCAGCCCCATCTGTTGCAGGCATTTGGGCAGTGAACTAAAGGATGGAAAATCTCTCTGCCTTTCAAATAAATAAAAATAAACATTAAAAGACACATTAGTGTCACTTTCCATAAACCAGTAAGAACTATCGTAGTATGTAAATTCCACACCATGCCCTTAACTACACTCTTGAATTTTAAATTATTTCTAAATAGCTATTTCTAAAAGTATGCATAGCATTTATAAATGTAATGAACTGGGCTGGCACTGTGGCATAGTAAGCTAAGCCTCTAACTGCAGCACCAGCATTCCACATGGACACACCAGTTCATGTCTCAGCTGCTCCACTTCCGATCCAGCTCTCTGCTATGGCCTGGGAAAGTAGAAGATGGTCCAAGTCCTTGGGCCTCTGCACCCACATGGGAGACCCAGAAGAAGCTCCTGGCTTCGGATCGGCACAGCTCCAGCCATTGTAACCATTTGGAGAGACAACCTACAGATGGAAGACTTTTTTTTTTTTTTTTGGACAGGCAGAGTTAGTGAGAGAGAGAAAGACAGAAAGGTCTTCCTTCTGTTGGTTCACCCCCCCAAATGGCTGCTATGGCTGGCATGCTGAGCCGATCCGAAGCCAGGAGCCGGGTGCTTCCTCCTGGTCTCCCATGCGGGTGCAGGGCCCAAGCACTTGGGCCATTCTCCACTGCCTTCTCGGGCCACAGCAGAGAGCTGGACTGGAAGAGGAGCAACCGGGACTAGAACCTGGCGCCCCAACCGGGACTAGAACCCAGGGTGCCAGGAGCTTCTTCTGGGTTTCCTACACGGGTGCAGAGGCCCAGGGACTTGGGCCATCTTCTGCTGCTTTCCCAGGCCATAGTAGAGAGCTGGATCAGAAGTGGAGCAGCCAGGACACGACCGGTGCCCATGTGGGATGCTGGCACTGCAGGCCTGAGCTTTAACCTGCTACACATCGCTGGTCCTTAAATTGTTAGTTAACAACGTTTAACCCAAAGAATAGTTAGATTGGCAATGTCACTTTTTTTTTTTTTTTTAAAGATTTAGTTACTTGAAAGGTAGAGTTACAGAGAAGAGAGAGAGAGACATCTTCTGTCTGCTGGTTCATTCCCCAAATGGCTGCAACAGCTGGAGCTAGGCAGATCTGAAGCCAGGAGCCAGGAGCTTCTTCCAGGTTTCCCATGTGGGTGGAAGGAGCCCAAGCATTTGGGCCATATTCCACTGCTTTCCCAGGCACATTAGCAGGGAGCTGGATCAGAAATAAAGCAGCCAGGACTCGACCTAGCACCCATATATAATACCAGCACTGCAGGCAGCAGCTTAACCTGCTGTGCCACAGCACCAGCTCCCAGCAATGTCACCTTTTATCAACTTTCCCTGCAATTCAATTACAGAAAAAGAAATTGGGTTATAACCAATAACCCTTAAAGTACTGTTATTAATTCAATAAACATCTTTGGAAACTACTTCTTTGTTATAATTAACTCTAGGCACAGGGAAGAGGAAACTGTCAAATACAATAGAACTCAATAATAGCAATAGGAAATCTGGTTTGGATAAAAGGTTACCTTGAAGACCCATTAAGTAAAATAAGCCAGTCATCAAAGGCCAAATGCAGTATTAGTCCACTTTTGTGAGGTACCTTAAACAGGCAAGTGTATAGAGCCTGAACATGGCTCGTGGCTTCGGATCGGCACAGCTCTGGCCGTTGTGGTCATCTGGGGAGTGAACCAGCGGATGGAAGACCTCTCTCTCTCTCTAACTCTGACTTTAAAATAAACAAATAAATCTTTAAAAAAAGATAAAGGAAGTAACAGCCAAATCTGCCCAGAATCCTCAGGTGTGCCCTAACAAAGCACTGGAAGCATTTTAGATACCACATGTGAGGAATTCCGAGGGCTGTAAAGTATCTTGATGTTGGGACGTAAATTGTATCCTTTTTTCTCAAGTAAGGTTTCTGTCTTATGTTAGATTCTCAAAGTGGACAATGAGCCAAAAACAAAGGTTAAATAAAAACAATGATTGATGGAATTCCAACATTTCAAAGGAGACTGTAATAGATCTAAAATGTCCTTCCAAATCTGAGACTGTAAGCTTCTACAGACCATAATCCCAAGTGCAGTGAAATGTGCATTTCACTACATACTGAAGCAAATAATTTGTGGCTCAAAACTGACTAGCGGTGCCCTTTGTTAAGTGAAGTAAGATATAAGAATGACCCCGGGGGCAGATGTTGTGGTGTAGCAGGTTTAGCCACTGCTTGCAATGCACACTTCCCACATTGGAGTGCCAGTTTGAGTCCCAATTGCTCTACTTCTGATCCAGCTTCCTGTTAATACAACCAGAGAGGCTGCGGATGATGGCTCAAGTGCTTGGGCCCCTGACAGACACATAGGAGACCCAGACGGAGTTCCAAGTTCCTGGTTTCTGTCTTCTGAAGGGCCCTGCCCTGCATTTGGGGAGTGAACCAGTAAATGGAAGGTAATACGAGCACTCTCTCTGCCTCTGCCTTTCAAGTAGATGAAAATAAATAAGTAAAAATTTTTTAAAAATTCTATATTCTTAAAATAGCAAGGAATATTTATTTTAAAATGACCTTGAACTAAAATTTGGGTAAAAAGGAGATAATGCTTAGTGGGGTAATACTTCTCTTCTTTGCCAGCTATTTCTTACTCTCCCGATGAACTAGACATTATCAAAGTTAAACCTTTGTGTATTAAAGGCCATTACAAAGAAAATGAAAAGAGTATTTGCAAGAGCAGCTGATAAGGATCTAATAGCCAGAATAAAGACTATTCCTTCCTCTCCTGAACTAGTCCCTCAACTCCCAACATTAACCACTCTGACTGCCCCAAGGCTCAATCCTCACTCCTTACAGCCGGCAGTGACTTGAAGTACCCACTGTAAACTGAAAAACCCCGCAGCCTGATGTGTTAGTCTCTGAATCCTGACTGCCTAGTCAAGACATCTTTTTTGTGTTTATAGTTGTGATAGGCAGAGAGATCCCACCTACTAGTTTACTAACCAACTGCCTGCAGCCAGGGCTGGGCCAGGGCAGAGCCGGAACTCAATCCAAGTCTTCCACGCGGGTGACAGGGCCCCAAATCTTGAATTAACACCAGCTGCCTCCCATGGTCTGCATTTGCAGGAAGCAGGAATTTGGAGTTGGAGCCAGCAATCAAACCCAGGCACTTCCAAATGGGTCAAATGTCCACAATTATTTTTTTTAAAACAGGTAAAATTCTTATAACACAAAATTACCATTTCTGCATGAAAACTTGAGTGGCAACTGATATATTCAAAATGCTGTACATCATCAGCACTAGTCCAACACATTTTCAGCACCCTGAAAGGAAACCCTGTGCACATTAATACACTCTTCTCCATTCTCCCTTTGCTCCAGGCTGTGTCAACCACACATCTGTTTTCTGTACCTACCATGAGTATTTCATAAGTGGAATAATATGACACATGGTTTTTTGGTAACTGATTTCTTTCACTTCACATGTTTTCAAGGTTAACCTTCATTGTGGAGTGTTATCAGTACTTTATTCCTTTTTCGGCAGAATATACCATTGTATAGATATACATTTTGCTTATACATTTATGCACAGACTTTGGGTTGTTCCCATCTTTTGACAGCTGTGACTAGTGCTGTTAAAAATGGGTGTACACTTGCTTTTTTTATTCTAGTTTGGAATCTTTTGGATATATACCTAGAAATAGAATTACTGGGTCTTACATAATTCTATGTTCAATTGCCACATCTTGTGGTTTTCCCTGAATTTCCCTAATAGTGAATGACACATGGGTTTGCCAGCAATTTGTATCTTTTTTTTGGAAAAATATCTACTTTAGTTCTTTTCCCACTTTTAAATCGAGTTGTCTTTCTGTTACAGAAGTGTAGTAATTCTTTATATATTCTAGTTATTAGATTATAGTTGTATTACTTGTCAATATTTTCTTCCATTCTTTTCATTTTCTTGGTAATGTCCTTTGATACACAGAAGTTTAATTTTGATGATGTCAATTCATCTATTTCTCCTTTTATTGTATGTGTTTTTAGTTTCACACCTAAGAATCTGCTGCCAAATCCAAGATCATTAAGATTTACCCATTTTTTCCCCTAAGAGTGGAATGGTTTTAGCTCTCATATTTTTCATGTTTCTAAATATAAGCCATTTGGAGTTCATTTCTGCATACGATACGAAGACAGACATCTATTCTTGAATGTCTATCAGGCTTCTGAAACTTCACAAGTCCCAAATCAAATTTTCACAAGTCTGTCCATCAAATCTGCTCTCTCCCCAGTCTCCTCAGTATCAGTAAATGCTCAGGCTAAAAACTCTTTTATTATTATTTTATTGGAGGAGGGAGGACAGAGAGAGAGACAAAGAGGGACCATTCCCATCAGATGGTTTACCCCCAAATGCTCCAATGACAGGAGCTGGGCCAGGCCAGGTGCAGCCAAGAGACAGGAACATAACCTGCGCGGGCGGCAGGAACTCAACCTCTGGAGCCACCACCACTGCCTCCCAGGGTCTGCATTAGCGGGAAGGTGGAGTCAGGAGCTGCAGCTGGGTATCAGGCCCAGGTCCGTCAATGTGGGACTAGGCTGAATGGTCACTGCTCAAAATCTTAACGTCATCTTTGACTCCTTTTTTGCTCTTACAATCTATAAGCACCGCATTGGCAAACCCTGGTTGCTTCACCTTCAAACCACATCTCAAAGACAACAACTTACCAGCTCCTCCTCTACCAATCTGGACTATTACGACAGCCCTCAACAGCTCTTCCTGCTTTCACCTTTGCCGCCCTGCAGTCTAACTGCCAAGCAGTGATCCGGTGTAGTTTCTCTGCTCTGAACCCTTCCTTGATGTCCCAGCTCGCTCAGAACGCGCAGTGCTTTCTTCCCAAGGACCACAATCCACTATGAGGTCTGCCCCTCCCACACACCCTTTCTAGTCTGCCTTGCCTTCACTGTCTCCTAAGTGGGGTATCACAGACATCTCCATGGCTGGCCCCCTCATCTGAGGGTCTTTGCTCACACTGACCTGTTTAGCGAGGCCTGTCTGATCACCCACTTCAATATCAACGGCACTTCCCCTGCTCCTACTTACCCCCTACCCTCCAACCTCCGCTTTATTTCCTGTGCAGTATTTACCATCTAGCGCACTACGTACTTTACTTACCTATATCCCCTCACTAGAATGCAATCTCCAGAACAGGGGTCTTAATTTATTCATCAGCACCCCGCCGCGTTCAGAACAAGGCCCAGCACACAGTAGGCCTTCAATAATTACATGCTGAGCTAATAAGGAGTGTCCTAATATAATCGCCTGCTCACCGTAATGGATTGTGAGTTTTCTGCAGAAAATGACCCCTCCGATTTCCCAGCACCTCTACCCTAATGCCTGGCACATAGTAGGCACCCATTTTAAATAGATGAGCCCACAAGAGACCTAGGAAACACCCCCAGTCTTTCACACACAGTTCCCTACGCCGTCCCACCCTAAATACGAGGAGTCAGCTTTCCTCCAGGGAGCGGTTTCAAGACCGATCCCCAGGCCCTCACGTGTACCCCTATGTTGTGCCGTCCCCACAATCACCAAGTGCGCAGTGGTCAGAGCCAGAATTTGAACGGTGCACTGACAAGCTGGAAAGGTGGTACAGGGGTGACCGGACTTGAAATCCCAGGCGGCAGGACTCATACACCGGCCGGGGTGGTGGCGAGGCAAGGGCCGCCGCAACCACTACCGTGGAGCCCAGATCCCTCGTTTGACAGCTAAGCCCATTACAGCCCAGAGGCGAAAGCGACTTGCCCGAGGTCACACGGCGCGGGAACCAGGGCGCGCCGCCCTGCTGCAGTGTCCGTCGGCCGTGCCCTCCGCGCCGAGCCCCGCCGGCGCACGTGCTCCCAGTCCCCCGGCGCCCGCAGGCCGGCCCGCCCACGACTCGCCGCCCGGTCCCACCTCGGCCCCAGGCGGGGTCCACGGCCGCACAGCTGCGCCCCCGACGGTGCCCGAACCTGCCCGGGGGCTGGGACCGGCAGTGCGCACGGCGGAGGTGGGCCCCGGCCGCCGGCTCCCCACCGCCGCTTACCTGGCCGGATCCCGCGGGAACCTGAAGAAGGCCAGATCCGACTGCGTGCTCTTCCGCGTGCAGTTAGGGGCCGCGCAGAAGTTCGGCATCGTCGCCTGCCCGCCGGCCGGCCCAGTCCTCCCCTCCCCGCCTCCTCAGGGCAGCCCGCCCGCCCGTCGGGGCCGGGGAGGGGAGCCAGGCCGGCCGGCCGGCTCGGCAAGGCCGGCGCGCGGGGGAGGGGCGGGCGGGCGAGGAGCCGCGAGGGGCAGGAGGGGCGCCGCGGTCCGAGGCCGGGCTGGGGACTCGGCTCCACAGTGCTGTGAGCGGCCTGGAGGATTTACCGCCGCCGCCGCCGCTGGTGCACCTCCCGCCCGCCCGGGACGCTGCCGCCTCCTTCCCACAATGCACTCTGGCGCCCGGGGGTGCCCTCTCTTCCCTCAACCTTCCTCCCCCGCCCCTCCTTTCCGCCGCCGTCTCCGCAGCGGGCACGCGCAAGGAAGCGCGCCTGCGGGGTGTGGCGAAGCAAAGGAGGGGCCTGGCGCGGACGGCTGCAGTGCGCCTGCGCACAACCTCCCCCGCGAGAGGGAGGGAGTTGCGCACGCGCGCCTGGCTCCGAGTCCTCTAAAGCAGGCGAAACTGAGATTTCCGCGGTAGGTTTGCCCTGCGCTGAGTAGTGCAGATCTGGGGCGAGCTTGCGCGTCCCGCCACCGTTTTTGCAGCTCTTCTTGTTTAGTATGGTTGCCACCACCTGGGCTTGTATTGCAGAAATCGCCACAGACGCCGAAGGGCCGCGGAATCGGGACGACATTGGTGACTGGCGAACTCCCGGCCATTTGCGTGCACCGGGAGGAGATTTAATTTTTCCCAGCTCTTGCAGTTACTCGTTGACCTCGTTAGCTTGCCGAACGTGGCTCCCTAGCCCCCACTGGAAGCTGTGGGGCGCGAAAACTCTGTAAAGCAGTTACTGCTTCCTCGCGAGGCGTGCAGAGGAGCGAGAATATGGTTACCCCTGCAGCCCTATAGAGATCCCTCTGACTTCCCCTCACAATCGTGCCTCGTGAACGTCCCTGTGTTGCTTCGTGCCAACATGAGTGATCGCTATTTGGAACAAAGGATTAGTATAAAATTTTGCGTGAAATTGGACAAGTCCGCAAGTGAGACCCACCATCTTCTCAAAGAAGCTTATGGGGACGAAGTCATGTCAAGGGCCCGCATTTTTGACTGGCACAAAAGATTTAAGGAAGGGCGGGAAGATGTTCGAGACGACGCCCGGAGTGGCCGCCCAGTCACGCACCGGACCGAAGAAAACATCCGGAAAGTCAAGGACCTGGTTCATTCAAACCGGCAGTTAACCGTGAGGATGATGGCGGAGGAGTTGCATTTAGATAAGGAAACCGTTAGGCTCATTTTGAAAGAGAACTTGAACATGAGGAAGGTTTCTGGGAAAGTTTAACGGGTGTTTTGAAGGATGCCCCGAAACCTCGAACACTTGACTTTCGGGCTGCTTTTCCAAAGGAAACTAGGAAAACAGCTCATGTGTGAGGAAGGGGCTAGTACGTTGTGAAGCACGGGGTCCTCTGCCCGCATACTGGCCAAGGATCCGCTCCCCCACCAGCCGGCTTCTGCAGGCTTCGTCTCAGCAAGGCTGCCCACCAGGGCGGCTCAGGCGTGTTCACACCCACACCGTGGTGAAGGGAAGCTGCCTCCTGTCTTCATCGGGCACCCTGTCCCCTCCGCTCCTCCTCCCTGCGTGGCTTCCTCTGCCGCTTACTCTTGGCTCCCTGGTGGGACTCTCTCCCTTGCTGCTCTCCACAACTTGCAAGAATGTTTGGCTGCTGACTCCCAGGACTTGCTGATGGCGGAATTCTTTGGCTTAACAAGAGTTTGGATCTCCCTGCCCAGACCTTGGATTGTTTGTGATGATCCTGTTCCTTTGTACTCAACAGTCTGCCTCAGGGAATCATGCCCGTGAGAAGTGGGAACAGCATCTCCCCGGAGTCTGCCCCTCTGTGCCCAGGGAGGCATGCTTTTCTGGGAAGATCCCACAAGAAGGCCTATGGTTTCAGCCTGCTTCACATTCAGGGCCCGATGTACCGTGTACAAGCCACTGGCGTGCTGACAAAGTGTGTGCCTCTGGGTGTGAGGGCTGATGGGGCCCAGATGACTCAGTGGAGCCCCTCAGACCTCAAGGGTTGGCCACCAACCTGCCCCTCAGAAGGACTGCATCTGTTTCATCCTCGTTCTATGCTTTGGATCCTCACTCACTTGGGTATTCCTTTTGCCATAAGAGAAGAATCTGGTTCCAGAAAATACAAACCAGTGGCCCTAGGGCTGGGCTGTGATGTGTAGGCAGGAAGACCAAGTGGCGCTCTACAGACTGTGAATTAAGGGAGTCTGCTACCCACGTGCCAGTTCCCGCCCAGCAGCCTGCTTTTAGTAACTAAAGCCAATATTTCCAGGTGTATTTTGAGCACCTGCTGTTTTTAGAACTGTGAAATTATGGTCATCAGGGACTGTAAGGCCGGGCCAAGTGGTTTTTGTAGCAGATCCATGAGGAAGGGGGAGACAGGGTTATGAAGCTTCACAGCAGGTGGAACAGCGTGAGACTTTGAACCTGCATCAGTAGAAAATAATGACTCCATTAACTAAAATAGCAAAGTGCCAAGGGGAAGATAATGGTGTTGCAGAAGATGTGCAATTGGGGATAATTTGCTGTTTCTCCAAGTCTGTGCCAGTGGTTTGCAAATTGCTTCCTCTGAGGCTGTGAGTAGGTTATTAACCCACTAACTTGATTATATGATTTTTCTGTGGAACCCAAGAAACTACAAGTTCAAGCTCTTACCTCTTTCATTTCTGCCTTCCTACCAGGATTTATAGAAAGGAACTTCTTCCAGGTGGGTTCCAAGTTATACCACACAGAGTGAAAAAGACTCAAAACCTGGTAGGGGTGCAGGAGGAAGGTGTGGAGGTAACGGGATGTCCCAGCGCAGGCCTGTGTCTCTGTTTTACTCAAGGATTTTTTGCACATTTCATCTTCTCTTATTTAACTAGTAGAGGAGTAAATAATATGGGTTGGTAGTAGAGACCTAATCCAAGTTCAACATTGTTATTTTTAGAACTGCTCTTTCACTCTCTACTGCATTAAAAATATTACAAGTTCCTCATTAATACCAGTCAGTTTTGAAACACCTTGAAATCTAGACCTTGTACCACAAAGAAAAATACTGTGTTGAAAAAAAAAAAAAACAACTCTTAAACCATGCCACAGCTTATAACTTTATAGCTATTTAGGAATCCTAAACATTCCATACCAAACATTACTGTCTACCCACATCAAGTGAGACCCTGGTTTCTCCACAAACACTTGCCTCCAAGGACCCTGCACTTTGGGAATGCAGCCCCCGCCCATAGCTATTGCAGCTTTGTTGCTGAATCTTGTTAATAAGGCTCAGACCTGGTGGTCACTATTGCAAATTTGTATGCTGCTGGGCTCAGGCCAAGATCCCAGAACAATACCTGCAGGTATTATCTCCAGTCTATCATAACACAGAGGTCTTGAGAGATATTATTTCTAGATTGTCTTCCAGTCTTATGAACAGGGCTGGAGTGACTGCCAATACTGCTGGCCCAAGACCCTTGTTGGAGGATAGGTACTGGAGCAACAATGGCCCTAGTAGAGTTTGAACACAGCAGCCGGAAGCAGGTAATTAGGAATGTGAATTCGAGTTGTCCTAAATGGCTAAAAGAAGGACCTAATGCATTACATTAGCTCACGGCGTGGCTCATTTGTCAGGCTTCCCAGCAGTGATAGGATGCCTCAGACTTAGGGGAAATAAAGTGACTGCTGTGACAGTTGTCCAGACCAAACCATTCACACTTGGCTGCTCAGAATCAGTAAACCCGAGCTAGAACGTGAGCTCCTAAACAGGAGGATTCTTACAGAATGGTGCTTACTTGCCCACCATGTTGCTGACCTTGATTTTGCCCTGATCTGCACCTTCTGTTCAGGCCTCTTGAGCTCCTGGCCTGTAGCCTGTTAGATCCAGCATGCATCACACCACAGACTGTTGCCCTTGGCCCTTCTCAGATGCCTCTTCTCTGCCTTGGTGTTTGCTTTTCTGGTTTTGGACTCCTCCTCCAAGAGCTGCGTTGGTCCCCTATGGTGTGCGGATCCTTGAGTTGCCCTTTTAGTCATGATCCACCACTCGACCTGAAACTCTTCCCCTTGTTTGGAGCCTTCTAGCTCCCCACTTGAGCCACTGAGTAACCAGTCTTCTCCAGCCCGGGTCCTGTGTTACCTTCCTATCTCAAGGAGTGAGGTGAGATGCGTGGGGAGGTGATGGTTCTTGTTCTTGCTTTTCATAAGGCACAAATGGAGGAGAAACCTCCCTCCCACCTTAGCTACCATCAGTTGCACCCCCAGAGGCAAGCAGGGTTACCAGTTTCTCAGGGAAGCAATTGAATTACCTCTTATACTGAGAGCTATAACAACCAGATCCCATTCTGGGAACTGTGTTTTTCGTGACAGGATAAGGGCCATCTCACTGCCTGTCCCTTTGGTTCAGCAGGAAGAGAACTGACCTCCTTCAGTCCTGGACCATAATTCTCAAGCTTCACATAATCCATCCATGAATCCCTTCCGTTTTCCACTTGCTCTTTCCTGCCCCGCCCCCCGCTCATCTCATTCCAGTTCAAAATCCACATGTGATGTTGTGGAACATGACTGAACTGTAATAGACATCTAGAACATTGATTTAATTGATTTTATCTAATTCCCCCCTCCCATCACACTTCCTCACCTTGTTTCTAATAATGATCAGAAACAGAAAAAATCGAATGTTCATTGAATCTTTGACTTAGAAAAACACATGGGTGGTTCTGCAGTCTTCTGAATTCTGCTGCCTCTCAGTTCTCACTGAAATGCCATTATTTGGCAAGAATGTGTACATAGGGCCTACTTTCGAGAGCCTTCCTTCCAGATCTATTTCCAGTCGAAGTCCAGACTTGCCATTGGACATGCCTGGATAAGTCCAAATGCTACGTGACTTGAGGACACCAGGGAAAGGAGGGGACTGCTGCTGCATTGCATACGCTGCTCAGCCGGCCTGCTGTTTGCAGACATTGTCACCAGCGTATCTGAGGTTCACTGGCATTGGCATTGTCAGGGTCCATGGGGCTCAGATGAAAGAGCCTTCGACTTTGTGGCTGAGCTGTACACTACTTTGAATTCCAACTGCTTCTTCAGCTTTACCAGATTTTACCAGGCCTTTGCATCCTATTCAAAGCAGCCCTCCTATATTTATGTTTTCTGTAAAGTAAATCTCTGCCTATCAGATCCTTGCAAGTATTACCCAATTGATCACTCTCTCCTAGCATTAATAACCAGAAACAAAAATCTAGAGTGGGGAGCTTCAGGGCCTCCCAGGACCCACTAGTGCAGGGGTCTGCAGACTTCTATAAAGTAAATGTAGGCTTTGTGGCCTTGTGGTCTCTGTTGCAGCCGCTCGGCAGACATAGCTAATGCAGAAACAGGTGAGCATGAACGTGTTCCAGTAAAACCTTATGATTGGATATTGGAATGTGAATTTCATACAGCTTGCAAAATACTATTTTGATAATTTTTCAACCATTAAAAAAGGTAAAAAGCATGCTTAACTTGCAGGCTGTTAACAAAAACTGATGGTGGCTCCGGTTTGGCCCATGGGCCATAGTTTGCCAACCCCTGATCTAGTATACATAAAATGTGTATCTAAAAATGACAGATGATTGATCATTTTCCATCAATAATGTTAATGCCAAATTGATCTGGCAGTGTCTCACAATGTAGAAATTGTGCAATATTGGAGGGACTATTTATGGGGAGAGAGTAAATTAGAACTGAAGGATTGGCTATTTTACCTTGCCTGTGTTCCACATCACAAAATGAATTTTGTGCTGTTTTTGACTAAAACTGATATGACTCAAACTATCATCCATGTTGTTCCCATGTAATATCTCAGAACCAAATTGGCAGTACTGAAAATGGTGCCAAATTGCAGCCAGCAGTAATAGAATGAACCACAAGTAGTTCCAAAAATGCCTTCCCATGGACAGCATTTGAATAAATTTATGTTGTCACCTATTTAAGTGTTTACTATGAAGTTACAAAACTCACTGAAGTGTATTTTTTCGTGCTTGTAAAAAATTATACTTGTGTGTGTGTTTATACATATACACACATATACATATATATATGTGTGTGTATATATGCACACATATATTAACAGCTCCTTGTAACTGGTGCTGTTAATAGGTAAGCACATTTATTGTTCCCTTAAAGAGAGTTTGATTGTGTCAGCATCATTTAATCTGATTTTCCAAAATTGTAATGGAATCTCAGGATTGAACAGACCTTTACAACGGAGTCTGACCCAGCCACCCATGTTTCCCTTGACCTTGGAGTAACTAACTCTACAGCTGCTGAAAGACCATAGGAAAAAAGATTCTGTGTTAATTCACTCAACAAATGTTTTTTGACTGACTATATGTGCCAAGCACTGTCCTGTGTGCAGTGGACAAAACAGACACAGACCTTGGATTTCAGAGTCGGACATCTAATTACGTTGCTCTTCGCTCTTGCAAAACTTCTGTCCCGTGTGCTCACACTAACTCATTGTTCGCTGCATACCTGGAAACAGGTATGACCTCTGCCGCATGCCTTCATGCTGCAGTCATGATGCCTGTCCAACTGCATTAATAATTTGAGGACTATATGTTCTACTTGAAGTTTTATTATTCTTGAGACAGATCTATGTTGGTAGAAAAACAAGCTGGCAATGTTGGAAGTGTAGATTGGCAACAGCTTTCAGAAAAAGCAATTTGGCAGTATCTATTAGGAGCTTTAAAAATGTTTATGTCCTCTGATCCTCTAATTCCACTTCTGGGAATCCATCCTAAAGAAACAGTCTAAAATGTGGGCAAAATTTATACTTAACAATCCAAAAGTCCAACGGTAGAAAATTGGTTAAATAAATTACAGTGTGACTATACAATGGACTATTATGCAGTCATTATAATTGATGGTTATGAAGAGCATTTGACAGCACGGCAAAATGCTTGTAATGTTAAGTGAAAAGAGTGATATATAAAATTGTATATATAAATCTAAAAAGATTTTTTAAATGACTGCAAAGAATATACTAACTCTGAGAGGTTGGATTATAGATGTGTTTAAGTTTTTCCTGGGTTTTATGCTTTTAAAAAATCTTTTTCCACAATACTATTACATTTATTGTAAGTGAGAAACAACAGTATCAAAAGTTGGCAGTGGAGAGACTGAGGCCACATCACCAGTTTGGCCCATGAACAGATATCTGGCTGGGCCAATATGAATGCTACATAATAGATAATTGTGTTGGACGCAGGAATGGGACAAAGGGAAAATGACCTGTCCCAGAGGAGAAGGGAACATGCCCAAAATCCCTACAAAAATCAAGTTGGTTATGAGGAGACACCTTGAGTCACATGCTGCTGTTAGGCAGTCCTAAATAGGTATTAAAAAAAAAAAATAGAAAAGAAAAGCACCTGTGAATTGGGTATATGAGAGCTCTTCAAAAAGTTCATGAAAATGCATATTACAGGCCAGTGCCGTGGCTCAATAGGCTAATCCTCTGCCTGTGGCGCCAGCACACCAGGTTCTAGTCCCGGTCAGGGCGCTGGATTCTGTCCCGGTTGCTCCTCTTCCAGGCCAGCTCTCTGCTGTGGCCAGGGAGTGCAGTGGAGGATGGCCCAAGTGCTTGGGCCCTGCACCCCATGGGAGACCAGGAGAAGCACCTGGCTCCTGGCTTCGGATCAGCACGGTGCACTGGCCGCAGCAGCCATTGGAGGGTGAACCAACGGAAAAAGGATGACCTTTCTGTCTGTCTCTCACACTGTCCACTCTGCCTGTCCAAAAAAAAAAAAAAAAGAAGAAGAAAAAGAAAATGCAACAGCTATGCATGGATTTAAAAAAAATTATGCCAAAATAAATTAACCTTTAATTCCATTTCCATGAACTTTTTGAAGTTCCCTTGTATTCTGACAAATGGTGCAAGTTTATGAAATGCTCTCCCAGGTAAAATTAACCTCCTTTGGATTTCACTCGCACATTCTCTCCTACAAAATGAATTGTCTTAGACAGACTCTCTGAAGACTCCTTGAGCCTTCCACGTGATTTCTTTAGTGTAGGAATAACTGCCAGTGTGCCAGGTCTCCTCCCACGTGAAGACACGCGAGCAGTCTGTATACTCGCTGGAATATTTGGTATCCTACATGTGGAACACCATACACATCCCATTAATCATCTTAATGTTGAAACTCATAAAATTCTTAAATGTTGCAAATGTTATTCTGTTGGCGTCCACAATTACTGTGCTTTTTTATTTATGTCTGAGTAATTGTGGGATTTTAAAGAGTGAGAAGTTACATAGTTAATGCCTGTCTATAAATGAAACTGTTGTGTTAAGGAAATACATACTTAATGGTTGCTTTAGTAAAATGATTATCATTAAAATGTTAAATATATCTCCTTGGTGACATTCCAAAGCTTCAGATGGGTACACAAGGAGAATACATATTTTATAGATATATACAAAGGGGTCTTCCAAAAGTTCATGGAAGTGTGTCTAGTGGAAAAATTCTGCATAGATTTCAGAGTTTTTTGGGCCAAAATAAATTTATCCTATATTTTTTCACAGACTTTTTGAAGTACACTCGTGGATTATAGCTTTGTCAAGCTGGAGAGTTCAGCACTTCAGTGTACATCTGTTTGACACTAGAAAGAACAAAAGAATGAGACTTGAGTTTCAGTTGCGGCTTCGTAACTAGCTGTGTAATTTTGGACGGTTCATTTGCACCCTCTGATCACTCCAGTGTATTCATCCACTAGAGGAAAATGCCGCCACCTATCTCATGGAGCAGTTAATTTTGTTCATGCCACAAATATTGAGTGGTTGCTTATATGTGTCTGGCCCTCTTCTAAACATAGGATATAGCAGCAGACAAGACAATAAAACAAGTTCCTCCTTGTGAACACACATTTGTAGGAAATAAAAAATAAGAATGATGAGTAAAACTACAGTATATTAGATAGTGTTGATTAGATTTGCTGCCTTTGAGGTACACTGCACAAAACCTGGTACTCAACAGATAGTAGCTGAGTACTCCCATACAGTAATTTCCTTTGCTGTTGTAGTTTTCAAACAGTTCCTGAATCACTCTACCTAAAGTGGTAATCGACAAAAGGCCTGACCCCATTGCCTTCTATTTCTTGCTAGTTAATGAGGTCTAAATCTGTGCTTGCTTAAGAAGACAAAAGAATCCTTACAGTGGTGTTCTGTACTTCCTGGATGGCAGAGTAATCAAGGTGGTGCCTACACGCTGGATAAATGGCCGTCTCTGGAGCCAACTGGCTGGAGCTCTTCATGGGGCTGGAAGGCAGGCATTAGGTCCACAAAGACAAATACTTAGTGTCGTTGCTGTTTAAGCAAAGCAAACCAGAAAACTTCAGTTTCTCTTAATGAAAAGTTCTGTGCCCAATGTCTGTGCCAAACCTTGGGGAACTGAGCAAAGTTTGTAGTATTGGAAGGATTATTTATGGCTACTGCATTATTTATGGGCAACCAGGGCATAGACAGAAAGCCAGGAAAAAGAATGCTTGTGGTTGGTTGATATTTTTGCTCGTTGCAGAAAATTGGAAAGTTGAGAAATATTTAAAGAAGCAGCTGTTAAGTTTACCTGCAGCTAGCACTCTGCCTCAACTTGCTCCTTCAAAATACCCGGTGGACAGTCACTGACTGAATTCCTTCTTTGGGCCTCAGCCTGTACCAGGCACAGAGGACACAGCGCCTGCTTTGTGGCTAGATAGAGGAAGAACGAGAGATGGAAAGGCTGCACCAAGAATGGCCGATCCCTCCCAGAGGACCGCTCCTAGGAGCCAGCGTTTGTAAAGTGTCTGTAACAGAAAGTTGAAAGCATCTTACATAGGGTGGTTGTGGAAATGAGAAGTGGATTGTAAAGAAGTAGAGAACAATGGTACTGTGGTGTGTGGCGATGCCGTCCCTGCCACCTCACGCAGAAAGGCCCTGAGCTCTGTGCACAAGGATTCAGTGTGGAATATTGCCTCTCAGAAGAAACTAGATGTTAGGCTGCTTGCCAGTTCCCCTGGTCCTTGCTTTAAAAATCTAATAAGTGAAAATTCAGAATTACAGCCCAGATCAGATGAGGAAATTGGCCCAGGAAGGCTGAATGACTTTTCTTGAATCACACATTTAGTTGGTGGCGAAGCCAGAATAATAGTGAAGACTCTTGAACCTTATGCAGTCCAGGAAGTTTTTTCTATTACTCCATTGAGAAAATTTCCTTTACTAAAATATACCTTCTTAAGCAATCTTTAAAATGGAGGTCACCCTTACGATCATCAAATGGTTTATCCACAGTTGATTTATGTACAGTTTTGAAAGAATGTTTACAGTATAGAATGTGGTGCAGAGGATTTTTCCAAATTGCCCTGGGGTGCCCATGCCCCCTGGTCCTTCTTCCAGAGTTGCGTATTCGTAAGTAAATGTTGGCATTCTGTCATTTATTTTTCCAGAGGTTCTTCCCCAGCCGTGTATGTTTTGTGTTTTTAATATTTCTCGTGTTCTTTTTTTTTTCTCTCATCTGGGCACGTAAATCCTGATAAAGCTCTCAGCTATCTCCTCTGTGCTGGCTCAGATTTCTGAGTGTGTTTACATTTGTGACACAGTGCCTGATGTCACAAATGCTGTCACATCATTAGGCCTTACATCCCTAAACTCTAGCCTTGTGTTTCTAGATGTTCTAAAAATTCCATACACTTCACTTGTAAACGCCACCATCCTGTGCCATGACATTTCCATAGTAACGCAGTTTAAACAGGAAGCCCAGTCAAAGGGGGTGAAGGTTTCAAATGCAAGAATGCATTAAAAATAGGAGCATACATAAGATGGTGCAGCTCTCCACTTCAGCATCACCATTGCTGTCTTCCCACGGCTGGGCGCAGCAGCCACCCCCCGTGTACGGAGCCTATTCATATATCATGGAAACTGTAATACTTAATTGAAGTTAATTGTTTGAACACATCTTTTCTCCTCTACAAGCCCATGAGCTTAAAAGCCAAAACCACATCTGATTCTTTTTTGCATTTCCTACATCCAGAATAAGTCATACCTGGTACTGTTCAATAAATGTTTGATGGGTGAAGGAATTGCTATTCCAAAAAAATTTTTCTTTAAAGAATTATTTATTTATTTGAAAGTTAGAGTTATAGAGAGAGAGAGAGGGAAAGAGAGGAAGTGACAGAGCTTCCATTCTCTGTTTCACTACCCAAATAGCCACAACGGCCAGGGCTGGACCAGCCCAAAGCCAGAATCCTGGAATTCCATTAGAAGATCCAACTTGGGTGTCAGAGGCCCGAAGACTTGGGCCATCTCCCACTGCTTTCCCAGGTATATTAGCAGGCTGCTGGATAGGAAGTGGAGCAGCTGGAATTTGAACCAGTGCCCATCTGGGATGCCAGCATCACAGGAGGTGGCTTAACCTTCTGTACCACAGTGTCAGTTCCCTTTTTAAGCATTTTAAAGTATACATTTCAGTGACAGTTCTCATATTTTGGATATGAGACCCTTATCAGATATATTGTAAATATTTCCTTCCATTCTGTGGATTTTCTTTTCACTTTCTTGATAATATTCTTTGGTGCACAAAAGTTCTAAATTAAAAAAAAAATTTTTTTTCATTAATTTGAAAAAGCGAGATCTTCCATCTACTGGTTCACATCTGTAACAGCCAGAACTGAATCCAGGATCTTAAAACCCAATCCATGTTTTCCAAGTGGGTTGCAGGGACCCAAGTATTTGAGCTATCCATCACCTGTTGCCTCTCAGGGTGCACAGAACTTGTACCAGGCACTGTGATATGGGAAGTGGGGGTCCCAATTGGCATCTTAAGTGTCGTACCAAATGCCCGCCCCTAAATTTTGATGAGCTCCAAGAACTCCATCAGTTTAGATCTTCTAGTTAGGTCTTTGATGCGTTTTGTGTTTGTGTTTGTAGTGGTTCAAGTGCTCAGCTTCTTTCTTTCACATGTAGCTATCCAGTTGCTTAAGCAGCACTTGTTGAAAAGAGTATTCTTTCCCTATTGCCACATTTGTTTTTGAAAGATATTTACAGTTATAAATTGACAGTTCTTTTTTTCTTTCTGTACCTTAAAGATTTTGCTCATCTTCTGGCTTGTTTTTGTCTTTATTTTCATTTATTTGAAAGATGGAGACATCTTACATCTGCCAATTCACTCCCCAAATGCTCACAACAGCTAGGGCTGAGCCAGGCTAAAAAGCCAGGAGCCCAGAACTCAATCTGGGTCTCCCATGTGGGTGACAGGGACCCAGGTCCTTGAGCCATCACCTGCTGCCTCCCAGGGTGTGCATTAGCAGAAAGCTGGAATTGGAAGCAGAGGCAAGACTCGAACCCTGGCACTCTGTGTCAAAAGTCTGCCCTGCCTATAAATCTCACCTTTGTTCCTCTGTATATTCTGTCTCTTGCCACTCTTTTTTGTTTTTGAGATTTATTTATTTGAAAGGCAAAGAGAAAAAGAAAGATCTTCCATCTGCTGTTTGGACCAGGCCAAAACTAGGAGCCAGGAACTCCATCCAGATCACTTACATGGATGGCAGGGCCCATGTACTTGGGCCACCTTCTGCTGCCTTCTCGGCACATTAGCAGGGAACTGGATTGGAATTGGAGCAGCCAGGACTCTGCTCGAGTACGGGATGCTGGCGTCACAGGCTGCGCTTAACCTGCTGCACCACAACACTGGCCACTCTTGGCATGCTAAAACTTTTTCTTGGGCTGGCACTGTGGCAAAGTGTGTTAAGCCGCCACCTGCAGTGCCAACATCCCAAATGGGCGCTGGTTGGTGTCCTGACTGCTCCACTTCTGATCCATCTTCCAGGTAATGTCAACAGGGAAAGCAGTTGAAGATGGCCCAAGTATTTGGGCTCCTGCACCCATGTGGGAGATCTGGAAGAAGCTCCTGGCTCCTGGCTTTGGCCTGACCCAGCCCTGTCCGTTGTGGCCATTTGGGGAATGAACCAGTGGATGGAAGATCTCTCTCTCTCTCTCTCTCTCCCTCACCCTACCTTCCATATAAATTTTAAAATATTTTTAAAAAAATATTTTATTACTGACTTGATGCAAATTTGATTAAGCTGAGCCATGTTTCTTATGCTTAGGGTTCATGGAGCCGTTTTGATTTGTGGGTCTAAAGCTTTCACCGAATTTGGAAAACTTACCATTCTTTCTTTTTTCTTTTTTTAAGATTTATTTATTTATTTGAAAGTTAGAGTTATACAGAGAGAGAAGGCGAGGCAGAGGCAGAGAGAGAGAGAGGTCTTCCATCTGCTGGTTCACTCCTAATTGGCCGCAACAGTCAGAGCTGTGTCAACCCAAAGCCAGGAGCCAGGAGCTTCTCCCAGGTCTCCCACACCGGTGCAGGGGCCCAAGGCCTTGGGACATCTTCCACTGCTTTCCCAGGCCATAGCAGAGAGCTGGATCAGAAGTGGAGCAGCAGAGACTCGAACCGGTGCCCATATGAGTTGCTGGCACTGCAGGCAGTAGCTTTACCCACTATGCCACAGCACTGGCTCCTCCAGTTACATTTATATTAAGCCACTTGAATGTTTCTCACAGAGCTGGCGCTGTGGCGTAGGGAGTAAAGCCATCACCTGCAGTGCCAGCATACCATATAGACTCCGGTTCGAGACCTGGCTGCTCCACTTCTGATCCAGCTCTCTGTTATGGCCTGGGAAAGCAGTGGAAGATGGCCCAAGCCCTTGGGCCCCTGCACCCATGTGGGAGACCTGGAAGCACCCCCTGGCCCCTGGTCCCTGGCCCCTGGCTCCTGGCTCCTGGCTTCGGATCGGCACAGCTCCAGCCATTGCGGCCATCTGGAGAGTGAGCCAGCAGATGGAAGACTCTCTCTCTCTCTCTCTCCCTCTCTCTCCCTCTCTCTCTCTGCCTTTCCTTCTCTTTCTGTGTGTAACTGTGACTTTCAAGTAAAATAAATAAATCTTTTTTTAAAAAAATCCCACAGTTCACTGATGCTGTGTTCTTCAACTGTTTCTTTTTTTCCTCTCTTTGTGTCTTTTTGTATGGTTTCTATGCTGTGTCTCCAAATTCACTAATCTTGAAATGTTTAAACTATTTATTATAGTTTCCTTCTCTAAAAGTTTCAGTTGGGTTTTTAAAATAGGTTTTCTTTATTTTGGAATAATTTGGGATTTGTGGAAAATTTGCAAAGATAGTGCAGTGTTCTAGGTCCCCCATTCAGTTTCAGTCTCCTCTAACGTTGTTATCCCCAGTACTGTGGTGTGCTTATCAAAACCGAGATACTAGGTAGGTGTTACTACACGGGGAGTTAAACCACAGCTTTCAATGTCTGCATCCCATATCAGATAACCTGGAATCGAGTCCACTTCTGATCCAGCTTCCTGCTGATATGCAACATGTGATGGCTTCACCACCTGGGTTCCTACCACTCACATGGGTGACCTGGCTTCAGCTTGGCTCATCCCTGGCTGTTGCAGACATTTGGGGAGTGAACCAGTAAATGAAAGCTCTATTTCTCGATCTCTCCCTCTCTCTCTGACACCCTGCCTTTCAAAAAAAGAAATAAGGGGCCAGTGCTGTGGCGTAGCGGGTAAAGCCACTACCTGCAGTGCTGGCATCCCATATGGGTGCCGGTTCGAGTCCCGGCTGCTCCACTTCCCATCTAGCTCTCTGCTATGGTCTGGGAAAGCAGTACAAGATGGCCTAAACCCCTGGGCCCCTGCACCGGCATGGGAGACCTGGAAGAAGCTCCTGGCTCCTGGCTTCAGATCGGCACAGTTCTGGCCGTTGTGGCCAATTGGGGAGTGAACCAGCGGATGGAACACCTTTCTCTCTCTCTCTCTCTCTCTCTCTCTGCCTCTCCTCTCTCTGTGTAACTCTGACTTTCAAGTAAAATAAATAGATCTTTAAAAAAAAAAAAAAAGAAAGAAGTAAATCTTTTAAAAAAACAACAACTGGGAGTTGAGGGTATTTTTGTTTTTTAGTAATTTTAAAAATATTTATTTATTTATTTGAAAGAGTTACACAGAAAAAGAGAGAGATATCTTCCATCTGCTGGTTCACTCCCCAGATGGCTGCAACAACTGGGGCTGGGCCAGGCCGAAGCCAGGAGATTCTTCCAGGTCTCCCAACATGGGGGCAGGGGCCCAGGGACCTAGACCATCCTCTGCTGCTTTCCCAAGCGCATTAGCAGGGAACTGGCCCAGAAGTGGAGCAGCTGGGACTCAAACTGGCACCCATATAGGATGCTGGCGTTTGGGAATTGTTTAAAAACAAAATAAAAAACCAAAGATATCAACATCGGTATGTTACTGCTAACTAAATTGCACAGTTGATTCACATTTCAAGTTTGTCCACTAATGCCTCTTTTTTTTGTTCCAGGAACAAATTAAGGATATCACATTGCATTTAAAAAGCCTGTCTCCTTATTTTCCTCTGATCCATGGAGGTTTCTCAGTCTTTTCTTGTTTTAAAAGGCCTTGAAGGTTTTGAGGTATATTGGTCATGTATTTGGTAAAATGTCCCTTAATTTGGGTTTGTCTGGTATTGTGATTAGCCTGGTTGTGGGTTTGGGGAAAGGATAACAGTGAATTACTCTTCTCATTATGCTATAATAGAGGGTCTGTAAGAGCCACATGGCATCACTGGTGTTAGCTTCCTTCACTTGGCCAGCTCTTTGCTGTGAAGCCACTTTTTTGTTTTTCCTTTTCCATGTTCCGGAAGCCAGTCATTAAGTTCAGCCCACACTCAAAGGCAGCAAAGTAATTAAGTTCTTTCCCCTGGAGAGGGTGCTAAATACATTATTCGGAATTCTTTTTTTTTTTTTTTTTTCAGATTTATTTATTTGAAAGGCAGAGTTACACAGAGAGGGCAAGACACAGAGAGAGAGGTCTTCCATCTGCTGGTTCACTCTCCAAATGGCCACAACAGCTGGAGCTGGGCCAATCCAAAGCCAGGAATCAACAGCCTTCTCTGGGTTTCCCATGTGAATACAGGAGCCCAAGGACTTGGGCCATCTTCCACTGCTTTCCCAGGCCATAGCAGAGAGCTGGATCAGAAGAGGAGCAGCAGGGACTCTAACTGACACCCAAATGGGATGCCAGCACCACAGGCGGTGGCTTTACCCACTGTGCCACAGTGCTGGCCCCTGGAATTCTTATCTCCCAGTTTATTTATTCAGTTATTTCCTTGTAACAGTTTGGACTCATGTTAATTTTTTATTTTGGGTCGTAATCCAACAATGTGTTATTTATTTTGTGGCTTGTAGTATCCTGACTCTGGCCAGTGATGCTCTTCCGGCTTGGCTGTGTGTTTCTTTGACAAATGGTTATGTATGCTGTTGGGTTTTGGTCTTTTTTTTTTTTTTTTTTTTTTAACACTTCCTTAGCTTCTGACTGCAACATACTCCAAGATAGCTTTGTATTTTTCCTGCTTCAATCCTGTGATCAGCCATGTCTCTGCAGAGTCCTGTTGCTTTTTTTGGAGAAGAGTGTTTAGAAACCAGGGTATGTTTGTTGTGACTGAGATTTAGGTCTTTTTCATACCTTTCATTTCCCTGCTTAATAAACTCAGTCTTCTCCTGGGTTATTGATTACATAGAATAGTTATGTTTTTGTTTGTGTGTGTTTTCAGAGACACAGAGAGATCTTCCACCTACTGATCATTCCCCAGATAGCCACAACAACTAGGGCTGGGCCAGGCCAAAACCAGGAGCCCAGAATTCAATCCAGGTCTCCCATGTGGGTGGCTGGGACCCAAATACTTGAGCCGTCATCTGCTGCCTCCCAGGGAATATATTAGCAGGAAGATGGCATCAGAAGTAGAGTGCTGGAGACCAGAACCAGGCTCTCTAATATGGGATGTAGGTACCCCAAACAGTGACTTAGCTGCTGTACCACACACCTGCCCTAGTACATGGTTATATCTTTTTTAAAAAAAAAAAAGATTTATTTATTTTATTTGAAAGGTAAAATTATAGAGAGGCATAGGCAGAGATGTCTTCCATCCACTGGTTCACTCCCCAGTTGGTTGCAATGGCCGGAGCTGTGCCAATCCAAAGCCAGGAGCCAGGAGCTTCTGCCTGGTCTCCATGTGAGTGCAGGGGCCTGAGGACTTGGGCCATCTTCCACTACTTTCCCAGGCCATAGCAGAGAGCTGGATCGGAAGTGGAGCAGCCAGGACTCAAACCAGTGCCCATATGGGATGCCAGCACTGCAGGTGGTGGCTTTACCTGCTATGCCACAGTGCTGACCCTGGTTATGTCTTTTTCAGTTCTACCTATTTTCTTCAGGTTCCACTGACTGATTTTTCTCCTCATTATAGGTCCCTTAGTCTAGGTCCTTTTGCTTTTTGGAAAATGCTTTGGGCTTTTATTTTTGGTTTTGTGAGCTGAGACTGTGGTAACACTATTCTACAACTAATTTTGCCCCACTGTTGTGGCAAAACCCATCTGATGCCTGTCTTACCAGTGAAGTCTGTCTTACCACTCTGCATGTGGGGAACAGAAAGTGGACCTGTGTGTGTGATCTCTGAGAATGGTTTCTCATTTATTTATTTGTTTAACAGGCAGATCAAGAGAGAGAACGAGCTCGCATTCCATCCATTAGTTCACTTGTAACAGCTGGGTTGGGGTGGGGGCAGAGCCAGGAGTGGGGAACTCAATCCAGGTCCAGGCCCGTTGTGTGAGTGGCAGGAACTTGATTCCTTGAGCCTTGTGCTTCGTGCCAGAGTCTGCATTGGTAGGAAGCTGGGGTCAGGAGCCAGAGCTGGGTATCAAACCCAGGTATCCCGACCCGGGATGCAGCAATACTGACCAGTTTCTTAACTACTAGGCCGAATGCCTGCCCCAAGAATGGTTCCTTCTAACCCTTGTGGGCAGTTCTCTCTCTGGCCTCATGGGGGTTTCCCAGCTAAAGACTTGCAGGGGACCCCTCAACAGAGAGCTGGATCTCGCTTTTTTTTTCTTTTTTTTTTTTTTAAATTTTTTTGACAGAATTAGAGAGAGACAGAAAGAAAGGTCTTCCTTCTGTTGGTTCACCCCCCAGATGGCCACTACGGCCGGAGCTACGCCGATCCGAAGCCAGGAGCCAGGTGCTTCCTCCCGGTCTCCCATGCAGGTGCAGGGGCCCAAGCACTTGGGCCATCCCCCACTGCCTTCCCGGGCCACAGCAGAGAGCTGGACTGGAAGAGGAGCAATGGGGACTAGAACCCAGCACCCCGACCGGGACTAGACTCCTGGGGTGCCGGCACCGCAGGCGGAGGATTAGCCTAGTGATCCGCGGCGCCAGCTGGAGCCCGCTTTTGTTCACTCCTCCTCACTGTTCTTCCCCACGACTCCAGCAACATTGACCTCCTGGGATTCCCAACCCCATCTCCTCAATCCGGGAAACTCAGGCTCAGCCTGGGGTTGCTCGGGCAGCAGGGCCCAGAGACCCCTCCGGGAGGTAAGCAGGCCATCTTAAGGCTTAGTTCACTTGCCCCTGGTCTTTAGTTGCCTGGTGTCAGTGTCTTAAAACCACTGGTTCATGTGTTCTGTCCAGAATCGTTTGGTCCCTATTACCACATGTTCACCAAAAGTGAACATCAGCGTAGGAAATGAACAGAGCCAGAGGCTCTGATTAGCGCGCAGGCGTGCATATCCTAAACACATGAGGGAATAGCGTGATGCTGAAGCGCGTGGACTCGGGAAACTCATTGCGTGCAGCCTGGGTCTAGCGCTGCATCTTACTAGCTGTACCTCCTAGGCCAGTTAGGAAGCCTTGCTGGCTCTCTTAAGATGGGAATAATAATAGCGCTGTCTCGTGGAATGAGAGGAGGGTTATATATGTAAAGCATTTGGAACAGTGTGTGGTTCTGTGTAAGCATCCAGTAAATATTAGCTGTTAATATTATTATTCTTTATACTTGTTAAAGAAAGCCAGCAAATTTGGCTGTGAATTTGCTAGTATCCCTAGCAAAGTGGAAATACTAGTTAGAGGATTTACTGTCCATAAAATGCAGATAGACTGTTTGGACATGACAAGTATGAGATTTCAGAATATCTCTCCCCAAGATTGCTCATAGAGTGCTTTATGATGTCTGAGTAGTGTACCAGACTGAGTGAGGGTCCCAGGATTTTTCTCTTAAACCATTCCCGCAAGTAGCCAATAGCTTCACGTCAGAGCTCAGTTCAGTCAAGAGAATTTTGCTGGGGCTGAAATATGGCAGTACCTTTCCCTGGCTTAATCCAAAGATCTGGCTTCTAGCATCAAAATGAAACTACTAAAGCACATGTCATTTAAGCAAGTCTCCATAAATATAAGGGGGTCGGTTAGAATTACAGTAGTGCAGACAAGAGGCGACTAAAGCTTGAGCCCCAGCACTGGGTGCAGGATGAGAGGGTGCTGGCGAGGGAGCAACCCATTCAGCAGTGAGGATCCACAAGGCTTGGCGACTGATGCCGTACAGGAAGCAGGAATTTTCAAGGGCTGGGAACTGAAGGAGCCACAGACAGAAGGAAGGAAGTTGGACCGCTGTGTTGTTCAACTCTTCTGTAGCCTTACTCGGACATTGCCAGCCCACTCGACCAGGAAGGGAGGTTAAAAATCTGCCACCATGGGAATGGCTGCACTTCTGCCGTTCTGTCAGGCTTTGTCATACCTCCCTGGGGAACTGTCCCTTTCCTCGTCGGAGTGTGCCTTCTAATGCCTCTCTGCCTCACGATCCATTCCCATTGCATTCTTTGACTTCGTCTTTGCCTGGTGCCTCGTCCTCACCCTTTGAACGTGTCACATCATTATCTATTGCGTGGATTCTGCAATCAGCAGTCAGCTGAATTTTTTTTAAATCCAATCTGAGAATCTTTGCCTATCTTTAGGCGAGTTTCTATTCCTTCTTACTCTGTTTCTCCCCTTGTATTTGACCTGTCTGTCTACCATGTGTTTTCCTTGTTTCTTCTTTGCTCTTCTCCTGCCTCCTTTTGATTTTTGTTTCTTTTCACCCCTTCTGTTCTCACTGTGGTTTGGAAGTTCTGCTTTCTAACTCTGGTCTTCCCGTGGGTGTCCTTGCATGTTAATGTGCACACTCGGCTGAACACTGTTCAGTTCCTCACCGTCTCTGGCTCACTGTGACGATTTCAGGAACCTTAGCATCTTCTCTGTCTAATCTCCACCCCTTCCATCGTCTAGGCACTTGGAGGGTTTGCTTGTTTTTTTCTTTTCTTTTGTTTTTGTATTTTAATTCCAGCTTACTTTTAACTACTTGCCCAAATCCCCAAATTAGATTTTGTTTTGTTTTTGTTGTTTTCAGATTTATTTATTGGCCTTGTAGCGCAGCTGGTTAAGCCACCACCTGCAATGCTGGCATCCCACATGGGTGTCGGTTCAAGACCCAGCTGTTCCACTTCTGATCCAGCTCCCTGCTAATGTGCCTGGGAAAACAGCAGAGGATGGCCCAAGGGCTTGGCCCCTGCACTTTCTCTCTGTGTAACCCTTTCAAATAACTAAATAAAGGCAGAGTTACAGAGAGAGAGAGATTGAGAGAGAGAGAGAGAGAATATTCCATCCACTGATTCATTCCCCACATGGCCACCACAGCCCAGGGCTGGGCCAGGCTGAAGCCAGGAGCCAGGAGCCAGGAGCTTCTTCCAGATCTCCTACATGGGTGCAGGGTGACAAAGAACCAGGGCCATCCTTCGCTGCCTTCCCAGGCAGATTAGCAGAGAACTGGATCAGAAATGGAGCAGCAAGGACAAGAACTGGCACCCATAAGGGATGTCAGTGCTGCAGGCAGTGGCTTTGCCCATTATGCCTCAGCACTGGCCCCAAATTAGATTTTTTTTAAAAGATGTATTTATTTGAGAGGTAGAGTAACAGAGAGAGGGAGTGACAGAAAGGTCTTCCATCCACTGGTTCACTCCCCAAATGACCACAAATGCTGGAGCTGGGCTGATCCAAAGCCAGGAACTTCTTCCAGGTCTCCCCCATGGGTGCAGGGGCCCAAGCAATTGGCCATCTTCCACTGCCTTCCCAGGCCACAAGTAGAGAGCTGAATCGAAAGAGGAGCAGCCGGGACATGAACCAACGGCCATGTGGAATGCCAATGCCGCAGGCAGAGCCTTAGCCTACTAAGCAACAGCACTGGCCCCCAGATTAGATGTTTGCATCCTTGCCTACCTTTTTATTGAAATATTATTCACACATGGTAAGGCACATCCATTTAAAATATGCAATTCAATCCTTTTGAGTATATTTGCACAATTTTGCAAACTTCACACTGATTTTAGAACTTTTTCATTCAACAAAACCCAACTCTAGACCCATTTGTAGTCATTCTTGCTGTTCCCTACCTCCAGCCCCTGGTAAATTTTCATCTACTTTCTGTCTCTATGGATTTGCCTATTCTGGACGTTTTGCATGAATATAATCAGACAATATGTGGCTTTTTGCCTCCGATTCTTTGACTTAGCATAATGTGTTCAAGGTGTATGCATGTTGGAGTGCGTATCAGTACTTCATTCCTTTGTAGGGCTGACTGATATTCTATTGTCTGGATAGATCACATTTCATTCATTACTTTGTCAGCTGATAGACCTTTGGGTCATTTCCATCTTTTGGCAGTGTTGCAAAATTCTTCTATGAACATTCATGCACACTTTTTTGTGGATATTCGTTTTAAATTCTCCTGAGTATATGCCTAGGATACTATTAATAAATAATACATTTTTTAATATTTAATGGTGTGCTAGTAATCCTTTCTCACATGGAAAGGGTTAGGGAGACCCCAATTTGAAGCATTTGTTGGTTCTAGAGTGTAAATATTGGAGATCCCAAGAAGACATTGTTGAATGTGGAGTTTGGGCAGAGGTGCACAGTAGCACACAATTCTGTAGTATTTCTACCTATATATACCAGAGAAATAAATGCCTCCAAAGTATAGAGAATGTCACAGTGTAGTGAAATAATAAAAAGGGTGGCTGGTGCAGTGAGTTAAGCCACTGCCTCCAATGCCAGCTTCCTATATGGGAGCTCCAGTTCAAGTCCTGGCTGTTCTACTTCCCATGCAGCTCCCTGCTAATGCACCTGGGAAGGCATGGAAGATGGATGGCCCAAGTGCTTGAGCCCCTGCCACCCACATGAGAGACCCGGATGAAGCTCCTGGCTCCTGGCTTCAGCCTGGCCCAGCCCATTTGGGCAGTGAACCAGAGGATGTAAGACCTCTCTCTCTCTCTCTCAACTCTGCCTTTCAAATAAATAAATAAATCTTTTAAAAACTGAATAAAAATGAAAAGTGAAGCATTGTGAGTATTGTTACCTTTATGTTTTAAATCATTCAGTTACTTGTAGATTTATATAATTTAACCTTTAGTAACAAGTATCTAACACCCTCCTCAAAATTCCCGAGATGCCACCAGTCTGCTGCGTGGGTTCCATCACCTCACTCGTCTCCCACACCCTCATCTTGGGTCTCCTTCCTGAATTCAGGTTCTTCCTGCTGAAGTTTCTCCGTCACTGAACCGCCAACACAGGTTTGTGTTCCAGCCCAGCTTGTTGTTCTGAAAATGTCCGAAAGTTTGACTCTCATTTATTACTCATAACTCATTTATTATTCTGGTCTGAGGTTTATTTTCTGCCCACATTTTCAAGACAGCATCCTACAGTCTGTTGGTGTCCACTGTTGCTTATGAAAGTGCCGCTGTTATTGTAGTTAACATCCCTTTTGGAAATCTGTGCCTTGTTGCTGAGAATTCTTTTTCTCTCTTTGCCTTGTGGGCGGGAGGCTAGGAGGCTCAATCCTTGTTCTGATGATGCACCACTGTCCAGAACTCCTGGGGGCCTCCCCTTGACGAGTCACAAGAAGACCTCAGTCTCAGTACTGTAACGTGACACCCCAGCTCTGACCCCAGAGCCAGATGCAGCATCTCATCTCATTTACCATGAGTTCCAAGGACCTTTGGTCTGCTGTCAAAAACCGAAAATCATTTCCCCAAGAGATGTCTTGTAACTTAGATGCAAAAGAATGTGTTGTCTGCTTTGTAGCCAACTTTCAAATAAAAATTACAGAAATGCTTAAAGCAGCAGGAGCAGCATTTAAATAAATGTATCCTACCAGGTTGATGTCATGGAAGAAGACAACCTTACGTTTGGTTGTATAATTTCTGCTGATTGCGGAAAGAACACTGGACTTGGTAAAGACACACATGGGGTCACAATGTAGGTCAGGCTACCATGAGATGGGCACGCTCTCGCATTGGTGAAATTTTAAATTGGTGGTGCTTTCCCAGAGCAATCTGGCAGTAAGTACCATGAAGCTTTAAAGAGTTTTAAACTAGTTGACCTAGGAATTCCATCTCTTAGGAAACAGTCCAAGAGGCATATGAGAATTTACATATACAGTGACTCACTGCAACATTGTCTGTAACATAGTAAAAGAAGGAAATCGGGGTGGGCGTTGTGGCGCAGCAGGTTAACCCGCTGCTTGGAATGCCCTCAGCCCATACCCGAGAGCCTGGTTCAAGGTCCAGCTACCCCAAGGTTCTGATCCAGCTTCCTGCTAAGGCACCCTGGGAGGCAGCAGATGATAGAGAGATGCAGCCAGCTAAGGAGACCATCCCGGACCAGAGGACATAAAAGTAGCTGGGAGCAGGGCCAGGGAGTGCTGGTGGGTAAACAGCTCCCCTTGCTTCACCAACCTGGGAAAAGCTGGCCCTGCCTGCAGCCTGCCACTAACATGGGAGACGCACATGGGGTTCCTGACTCTTGGCTCCAGCCTGACTCAGCCCTAGCTCTCGCATGCGTTTGGGCAATGAACTAGGTGAACCAGCCTAGAAGATAAATCAATCTCTCTCTCTTTCTCTCTCCTCCCCCGCCCCCACTTCTCTCTGTCACTCTTCAGTTCAAATAAATAAATCTTTTTACCAAAAGAAGAAAGAAAAAATGAAGGAAATTACCTTGAGGTCCTACAATGTGGAAATGATTAGGTAAATTATGGTATACCCTTTAAATGAAACAATGCACCCATTAAAAATGATGTTTTTCAAGGATCATTGGTGGTACTTGGAGTTGTTCATCGTAGAATAGGCGATAAAATCAGACTATAAAATCACATGCATTATATAGTCCCATTTTTACTTTCTGTATGGGAAAAAAAAGAACTTGGTAAACCTAAAATATGAATAGTAGTTTATCTAGGAGATGAAAATTACAGGTGATTTCAAATGTTCTTCATTATATTTTCATATGTACAGTTCTTAAAGATTATTCTGACTGTAAATATTACTTTTAAACCTAAAAAAAGTAGAAGCTAAAATTACTTTTTAAGAAAGAAAAAAACATGTTTTCCAGGGAGAGAAGACATCTACACCCAAGGAGCTGATGGTTTAGTGGAGAAAAGGAGACACCCACAAATTAATTCCAAGATAATGAAGGTGATAAATCAGGCTCTTCCAAGTGTGGAGGGAAAAAATTAGCTCTGCCTGGGAGAGTTGAAAGCAGGTAAAAAGGGGTAGGGTCCTGCAGGGTGACTAGGAGTTCTCTGGGGTTTTGTGAATTGTTAAGCACTATGTGAGTTAGTCTTTGGCCTTGCCTCCTAGAAAGCTCTCCTTGCCTCTTTCCCATGCTCCCCGAAGCCCAGGAGCCCTGGGACAGGAAGCAGCAGCAGTTACACGGTCACACTCCAGTGCTCCAGCAAGTGACCTGAGATGCAGCCAGCTAAGGAGACCATCCCGGACCAGAGGACGTAAAAGTAGCTGGGAGCAGGCCAGGGAGTGCTGGTGGGTAAACAGCTCCCCTTGCTTCGCCATCCCGGGGACAGCTGGCCCTGCCTGCAGCCTCCACCCTGAGTCATGGGGCCACCGCCGCCTGGGGGATGGTAAAAACCGCGAACAAGCGCCACACATCAGCCTACGATTTACCCTGGCAGGAAACGGTGTGTCAGATGTCCACACAGCCTCCAGACAGGGTGGAGTGGAGACGAGGGCCGGGAGTGAGGGGCCCGGGAAGGGGCCGAGGACTGCTCTGCTCCGAAAGAACAGAGAAGCCGGGTGGAAGGGACTTACATGCCATCTGATCTAATGCTGCTGATTCTTCTCCAACGCCCCCTCACATCGTCATCTGGCCCTGTCTTCAGGGTGGGGCTCAGAAGCCACCTCTCTGCTACCTCCTACTCCGATGCCCCTGGCCTTGGCTCCAGGCTTTCATCACTGTTTCACTTTATGGAAAAAAAAAAAAAAAAAAAAAAGGAATTCAGGACCCTCTGCATGCCAGGCACTGTGCTTGTAATATGAGGTGTCTCCAAGAAATTCATAGAAAATGTATATTTCAACAAATTGGTGGAAAAACAGAATTAAAAGATAACTTTGTTTTGGTGGAAAAATTTGAAATCCATGCCTAGTATTTTCATAATGTACATTTTTAATAAGCAAATATAGGGCTGTAAATGTCAAGAAGGAACCAGCTTTGGGGAAAGAACTCTGTACAATGCGAGTAGCTGATTCCAAGGTCCCAAGGGGTGACCTCTGCTTGCTGTGGAGATGAAAGCAAGGAGCTGTGGCACTGCATGGATACCCTTCCTTCTTTGTCTCCAAGTGCAATCTTCTCACGCGTCAGTATTTTAGCCCAAGCATTGCCTCTTGAAGCAAATCCAACCTGATTTCCCAGGTAGAAGTGACCACCATCTCCTTTCCTCCCCACCAGCTCCAGTAGACGGGTGTCAGCACACCTGTAACCTTTGCCTTCTTACCCTGCTTCATCGTCCCTGCTCCCCGATACTCTCACTCTCACACCCACCACGGCAGGACTGAGCTTCCTAATTTTTTTGTAATGCTTATTTATTTTTCATCTATTGGAAAGCCAAAGAAGGAGACAGAGAAATCTTCCACCTACTGGTTCACTCCCCCCAGAAGACTCAACACCCAGGGCTGGGCCAGATCAAAGGCAGGAGCTCAGAACTCCATTCAAGCCTCCCAAATGGGTGGCAGGGACCCAAGCACCTAAGCTGTCATTCACTACCTCTCAGGATGCATGAGTGGGAGCTGAATTGGAAGCAGACTAGCCAGGACTCAAACCCGCACTCCACTTGGCGGCTGGCTGAACCCTCTGCACTAAAACGCCTGCTCAGCCATGCCTCCTCCACCAAAGAGCCTGGCACAGAGTCCGATCGGTAATTGTTTGCTCCAGGGTTCGATGGGCTGTCACACAGCACTCTGTCAGAGTCTCACAGGGATACATATTCAGTTGGCAACATTCATCATTCAGCATCAGGCCTTGTGCTGAGTGCTTTCTACCCTGCTAAGCCTCACAAGCCTGGCAATCGCTACATGTGTATTATTATCCACTTTTTTTTTAAACACAAGGTTTTTTATTTATTTATTTATTTTACAGGCAGAGTGGACAGTGAGAGAGAGAGAGAGACAGAGAGAAAGGTCTTCCTTTACCATTGGTTCGCCCTCCAATGGCTGCCCCGGCTGGCGCACTGCGGCCAGTGCGCCGCGCTGATCTGATGGCAGGAGCCAGGTACTTCTCCTGGTCTCCCATGGGGTGCAGGGCCCAAGGACTTGGGCCTTCCTCCACTGCACTCCCTGGCCACAGCAGAGAGCTGGCCTGGAAGAGGGGCAACCGGGACAGAATCCGGCGCCCCGACCAGGACTAGAACCCGGTGTGCCAGCGCCACTAGGCGGAGGATTAGCCTAGTGAGCCGTGGTATAGTTAAAACTCAGAGAATCAAAGTGACTGTCTGGATCAGAGCTGAGGTTTGAACTGAAGTCCCTTGAAACCAAATCCCAGTACTTCCATCTTCGGCGTGATGCCCCTGGTTGTGCACTCTTCATCTGTGCACCTGTCCTCTCTTTGCTCCTATCTAATAACCATGGCCCTGAGGGACGGGTCTGTACGTGACTCCATTCTTAGTCCCTGTGACAGCAGAACAGCGCTTGGATTCGGTACCCACTCCACACCTGTGTCTTAAATCCCCAACGGGGCAGAAAAGAGAGAAGAAGCTGTGAATGGATGCTTCATGCCAAGGGAATGAGCCCCGATATCAGTTCACAGGACGTGAGGGCTGATGGGAGAGAAGTGGCTGAGGGCAGGTGCCTTTCCAGGTACGGCGGGGCATCCTGTCCAGGAGGAGAAGCCGGCTGGGGAAAGCCAAGGCCGCCAAGCACTCGGTTCTTAGAAATCACACCTTGTGCTCGGCCGGCAGGCAGGCAGAGCGGAGGGGAACCTGAGTTGGGAAATGAGGTTAGGTTTCGATTCAGATAGTTATTTGTGTTTTCTGGGTCTGCACGGTCGATAAATTTTCAACGAGCAGTGATTCTGTTCCTCATCTTTCACTGCTTTATGGGACTTCAGGGAGTGGAAGCATAACATCCTGCTTTCCCATAAGGTCTCTGGCCGCTACCCTGGCACCAATTAAAGATAGGTCTATGCAATTAATCAAAACCAATTTGGAACTCTCTAGCGCTGCTCCTCTGATGTGCTGCCTGCTCCACACACAGTAGTTCCTCAGCGGCAGCGCTGGAGCCAGGCACAGAGGAGCTTTTGATGAAGTGGCTGTGCCGGCCGCGAGTGTTAACTATGTCATCTGACATGACTAATGAGGCTCCGGACTTGATCCGTGCGAGTGGAGCAGCCCCGCTGTCTGGAGGAGGCTCGGTTTCCGCAGCCAGCCTGGGAAGAGGCTGCAACGTGCAGGGTACACACTCCATCATGTCAGCTGCAGGCCTGGAGGCCTCTGGTGTTGGAGCTGGGAGGCGTCCAGGGACAGGGCGATGGAAACTCGGCCAGGCTCTGTGTTGGGCGCCGGTGTGAATGTGACCCAATTTAAACTTCTAGTGCAGCCTCCTCATCTTACAGGCATGAAAAGCAAGACCCATTGAAAGCGCAGGGTTTGCCAGGGACCTGAACTTTGGAGGAAAAAAAAAATGAGAAGGCGTGGTATCTGCCGTTGAAGACCTTAACCCCTTTAGAAGTAGGTAAACAAGTCTGAAAGTAACAGCAGGGCCCGAGGCAAGTACACCCCCATGGAGTAAACTTCCGTCCTTCCTTCCGCAAACCTTGGTTAAGGGAAAGCAAGCGGTGCCTGTGCTCTGGCCGCCTCAGCAATCCCAAGAGCATAGAATTTGGAGTCGACAGGCCCGGGTTTGAGTCCGAACCGTCCTTTGAGTTGATGTAACCTGGAGCGAATCGCTTCAGTTTTCTGAGCACTGCTTCTCTCCGCCATGACACTGGAACAAGCCAAGTACTGCGGAGCCAGTCTGCTTGTTGGAGTCCTTGCGAGACTCCGTGGAGTTACTGGGTGGGAACACGTAAGGAAGAAGCCCTGCACGTGTTAGCTATTATTCATAGTATTGCCCCTCTATGGAGCCCTGGCTGGTGTTTCTGGAATATAGACCCTCGGATAGCTTTAACTCTCTTCCTTTTTTGAAATGCACAGGAAAGAAATGGACATAAAACCAATTGGTCAGCTGCCTATAATCTCAGCAGCTTTCCCGAAGAGCCCATGATATATAAAGAGAAAGAATTCAGCCTTTGTAATTTAATGCCACTCCACATGTTGACTGAGCGCCCACCACCATGGGCCAGACGTTGGCCCTGCTGTGTGGGGAATCGGAGCTGGAGGAGACGTATACCTTGGTCACCTCAAGAAGTTCCCCATTCAGTGGGAGAAACAGACACGGCCATAAATAACCCTACGGTACTGCAGAAAAATACAATTACCATAGGAAAAATACAAATCAAGTGCTTTGGGAGCCCGAGGAGGGAATGATTCATTCCCCAAAAGAAGACTGGGAAAAGGTTCCTCGAGGAAGTGGTATTAAAGGCTGGGCAGGGTATTAAAAGCTGCCCATGTCCCCATGGAAGGAATGGCTTGGGCACACGCATGTGAAGTCTGGAAAGGAAAGGGGGTCTGAAGGGCAGAATAAGAGCGAATGAGCTGTTGGGGTGTGGGCGAAAAACGAAGGAAAATCACTGGACCCAGCCCTGCAACCCCAGGCAGCGATGTTGCTCTTCCGCTGCTCTCTTTGCTGGCTCAGGTCACCTTGGTCTCTGCCTCCCCATCAGAGAGAATACAAAACTGGCCCTTCCTCCAGCAAGGCCAAGGCCAAGCCCCGGCCAGGAGAGCCAACAAGGAAGGAGCAGAGGACAGCACCGACATCAGACATGAAGGATCCTGCACTGGGAAGTGCCAGTCACAGCTACGCCCCCTCTGGCCCAGGTGGGAGCTTACCAACAGATGCGGCGATGATGCCAACACCAGCGCATGGCGGCGAAGTGTCCAAGCTGCTTGGCGTGGATCGCACGCTGCGTCGTTCTCCAGCCCTCTTGGTCCAGAAGAGCCAGCCTCTTCTTTACGCGTGCTGCCTCCCGCGTGACAGTGTAGGGCCGAGAGCTGAGGCTGGATTCCAGGGGCTCACATTTTCTCAGGGTTTCCATCTTTCATTGCGAATTGGTTGTGATGGTGAAAATAACTCAGTGACAAGAATGGAACCTCCCAAAACAGAGACAGTCCCCCATCACACACTGTTCTATTTCTCCTCGTCCCTTCCTGCTGTTGAGCGTACTTGCTTTGGCTTGCTTTTGTTCCTAAGTACTTACTCTGTTTCTTGTTGCTCGGTATTATCGCATTCAATTCCTCCCACTCTGCTGCTTTGCCAGTCCCTGGTGTTCACACAGATGTGGCCCTACTCCCCCACGACTGAGGAAAGACACCAGGGGTCGTAGCGTACGAAAGGGACTTCCCGGGGATAACATGGGCTTCCTCATGTTGCAGAGGGAAACATCGCTGCCCCGCCTTCCCGCTGGGCTGCTTGGAGTCTCAGCTCCTCCACTTCCAAGCCACATGTCCCGCAGGGCTTTGCAGTTGGAATTGAAGGAGGGAAGTGCCCAACCTGTGATAGCTCCCTTCCTGAGCCCTTGTGGGGGCTGACATATTGCCCACTGTGCTTTTCCACTCTTGCCCACATCTGACCTTTACCATTCCCTTGGAAATGGAACTTCTAAACCCGTCTGCTTATTTGTGTTCCGTTGGGTGAGTGCCATCTTTCCCCTAAGTGTTTTTTCCTGATGGAAATCTTAGTTGTTTTCCAACTTTTCACTTTTCCCAATAATGATGCAATAAGTATATTAGTGTATGTTGCTCACCCTAGTCTTTAAAACATATATATTTTCTGGGGCAAGTGTTGTGGCACAGAGTGATAAGCCACCATTTGGGATACCTGCATCCCATATCTGAGTGCCAGCTTGAGTCCTGGCTGCTCTGCTTCTGATCTAGTTTCCTGCTAATGCAGCCTGGGAGGCAGGTGATGGCTCAAGTGTGTAAGCCCCAGCCATCCTCCTGCAAGACCTGAATGGAGTTCCTGGCTTCTGGCTTCAACCTGGCCCAGTCTTGGCTGTTGAGATCATTTGGAGAGTGAACCATGGCCGGCTCCGTGGCTCAGTAGGCTAATCCTCCGCCTGTGGCACCAGCACCCAGGGTTCTAGTCCCAGTCGGGTCCCCGGATTCTGTCCCAGTTGCCCCTCTTCCAGTCCAGCTCTCTGCTGTGGCCAGGGAGTGCAGTAGAGGATGGCCCAGGCTCGTGGGCCCTGCACCCACATGGGAGATCAGGAGAAGCACCTGGCTCCTGGCTTCGGATCAGCGGGGTGCGCCAGCTGTGGCGGCCATTGGAGGGTGAACCAACGGCAAAGGAAGACCTTTCTCTCTGTCTCTCTCTCTCTCTCTCTTACTATCCACTCTGCCTGTCAAAAACATAAAAAAAAAAAAAAAACTTGCCTCTGATGTGTCAACATCCCCTCCAGGGCTGCTGTCTCTCCTGGTGAGGTCTGAGCCTTGCAGGAAGCAGGTGGAAAACACTGGGATGGGAGCTGATGTGGAGAAGCTGGGCAGGCCAGCTAATGGGCAACTGAAGTCTCTGGATGTTTCCAAAGAGGGGCTCCCTGGGCAGGGAGGTATGGCAAGAAAGGCTAAGGTAATTCTTCTGGGTGAGCTGAAGGCAGAGCCCAGGAGGGACGGATGGCTGCTTATTGGCATGGGAACTGATTGATCTGAACAGATGCCAGCCTCTTGAGCAGGGCTCTGGAGCTCCTGGCTATGCCAGGTATTATCTCTTTAGCTGCTAGATCCTGGGAAGTTCTAGGGGGTTCTAAGATAGGGAGCTGAGGCCCCCAGAGCAATGGTAGCAGTGTACTCAGGGAAGCTGCTGTTTACTAACCAGTAGAGAAATACTCCAACCTTTGAACAACTAATAAAGTCTAGTATAACTAACACAGTCCCATTGGCCCTGATTATGACCGTGTAAATGTTCTCCACAGTCAAGCTCTGTAGGGCTCTGTGATTGTATTTCCATTCTTGTTAGGAGTTGTAATACCGTCATTGTGGAAAACAGCATGGAGGGTCCTCAAAACTCTGAAAATAGAACTGCCATATGACCCAGCAGTCTTGCCACTGAATGTGCATGCAAGGGAAGTGAGATCAGTCTGTGGACAGACACCTGTACTCCCATGTTTATTGCAGCACTATTCACAGTAGCCAAAGAATTGAAACCACCTCCGTGTCATCCACTGATGAATGCATAAAGAAAACGTGGCACGTAATGTGGTACACAGTGGATACTCGTCAGCCATGAAAAGGATGAGATCTCATCATTTGCAACCACGTGGGTGGAACTGGAAGTCTTTATGTTAAGTGAATAAGCCAAGCACAGTGACAGAAAATAAACACAGAAGATCATTGCTTTTTTTTTTTTAAATAGATAGGTATTTATTTATTTATTTGAAAGACAGACTGACAGACAGAAAGAAATCTTCCCTCTGCTTGTTCATTCCAAAAAAAAAAGTCCATAACAGGCCAGGGCAGGGCGGGTGTTGTGGTACAGTGAGCTAAGTTGCCTCTTGGGGTGCCAGCATCCCATATTTGAGTGATGGTCCAAGTCCCAGCTACTCTGCTTCTGTTCCAGCTTCTGGGAAAACAGCAGAGATGGCCCAAGTAGGTGTGCCCCTACCACCCAGGTGGGGGACCAGCATGGAATTCCTGGCCTCTGGCTTTGGCCTGGCCCAGACCTAGCTCTTGCAGCCATTTGTGGAGTGAAACAGCAGATGGAAGGTCTCTCTCTCTCTCTCTCTCTCTCTCTCTCTCTCTCTCTCTCTTTCTCTCCTGTAGATAGTGATAAAGTAGTGTGTTTTTCTTTAAAAAAAAAAAAAAAACTAGAAGAAAGGGTTTTCAATGTTTCATCATAAAGGAATGTTAAATGTTTGAGGAGAGAGACATGTTTACTCTTATTAGACATTATACAATGTATACATGCATTGAAATTGAAGTATCTCATATAAATGTCTAATTGTTAGTGTTAATTAGAAATAACATTTTAAGAGAGATCCTAGATTTTGCTGGAGTTCATCATTGCCTTGTTTTCTTTTGCTTCGTTTCTATGCATCCATCACTGATCTCCCAAACTCTGACATAATAGTGTGATGACCAAGCCTGCCAGGTGACTTCCGATTTTAACCATGTCCCGGATGCAGTGGCCAGGGAGGCACTGGGGACTCAACTGGGAAACATACAGATACGGTTCCTGCTCTCAATGAGTTTACAGTCCAGCAAGGAATCAGATACAAGTAACTACAGTTGTTTTAAGCACTACAGTGGGAGAGGTATGGGTTCTGTGGGAACATGTAGCACAATTCCCTCACCCAGCTAGGGAGACAGGAAATATTCAGACCTGAAAGATGGACAAAAGCCTTTCATCCAGATAATATTTATTTATTGAGTGCCTCTATATGCCAGGCATCATTCCAGTGCTGAGAACATAGCCCTGAACAGCACCGGGCCCTTGTCTTCTTGGAGTCTACGTTCTAGTGGGTAGAGACAGAAAATAAACACAGATCATTGCTTTTTTTTTTTTTAATAGATAGGGATTTATTTATTTGAAAGACAGACTGACAGACAGAAAGAGATCTTCGCTCTTCTTGTTCATTCAAAAAAAAAAAAAAGTCCACAACAGGCCAGGCCAGGCCAGGAGCCAGGTCTCACACTGCAAGGTGCCGGAGTAGTCCAGAGGCGATTCAATGTGACTGGAACACAGAAGGTAGGGAACACTTTCAGGAGATAAGGGGATGAGTATAAGCAGCAGGTCAGGGGCCCTGGCACCTGTCCCCTGTCCGGATCACACGATTGACAAAGCCTCCCTCTGCAGTTCTTTGTTGTATGATCCATTCCCACCCTCTTTGCCTTCTTCAGTAGGACAGTAAAGGTAGAAGCACTTTTTTTCAGACTCCCTGGTGAGAGAGAAGGTGTTGGCAGGAGACTGGGAAGCGTGCAGACGGAAGAAGCCTTTGTCTTGCCCTGCTTTGTGGTGCACTTGCAGCAGCAGCAGCCTGGGGGTCCTCCTCCACGGCCGGCCGTTCCTGCTCAGCCGCAGCGCCCCTAGGAGGCCAGTTCCTACTCAGCAGGCTTCAGCCAGGCTAGCTGCACCCTCCCCGTCCCCGTTCTTCTCCTCTAGGCCTTCAAAGCCCTTCCCTCCCTGGCCTACCCCCATGTGCCCACCAGTTTTGAAAATGATCTTCTGCACTAAATCTCTTTCCGCTTGGAATAATCTAGGGCAGCACTGTCCAGCAGAATGCTCTGTGATGACAGGGCTGTCCTAGCTGCGCTAGCCGATGCAGTCTCTGCCGGCTGTGTGTGGTTACTGAGCTCCTGAAATGTGGCTGGTGTGACTGAGGGACCAGACCTCTCCTTTCATTTAATCCTGGTAATATAAATGTGAATAGACACATGTGGTTAATGGCTGCCATATTGGACAGCACAGATCTAGAATGATTTGTTTTCCTGGCGGGATACTTGCTGATAGAATCCTTGATAGAAGAAGCGGTTGTGGGAAACCACTCAAAGATGGGAATCTGGGATCGTAATGTGACCTGCGTGGGCTTGGGTTCACTGGTGACCTCACTGCCTTGTGGAAAATGGGATACTGTGTCAGGGTGGAACCCCAGCCCCATGGCAGATGATAAAGAGAAACCGGACTCTGTCTTGGCTTGCTGCAATCCCATAGGTGCTGAGAGTGGACAACGAGACTCAGTGACTCAGAAAAAAGAAGAAAAAAAAAAAAAAAACAGTGTATTGCTCAGCACAGCCTACGGCAGGGCCAGTGGCTTGGGAAAGCTGGTTTCCTTGCATCCACGTCTCGCAGGGCAATGCAATGTCTCAGCTACATGTTGCCTAGGAACCTGGGTCCAAGGGCTTGGAACCTTTTGTAGCAAGTGTTCAAAATGCTAGTCCATTGGGATGTGTGTTTCGGTGCAGTGGGCTAAGCCTCTGCCACTTGGAATGATGGCATCGATACTGGGGGGCCTGGGGAGTGCCTGCTTGCACAGCAGTCATGTTTGGTCAACTTGACCTACCTTTCTGGCCTCTGTGGCTAACTACGGAAATGGTTAGTCCTGACATCCTCAAAGATGTAGCCTTGGTATACTGGGTCTCCCAGCCATCAGTAGTCATGGCAAGCGATAGCAGGAGTTACTTAAACCCATGAAGACCTGGCATGAAAGGCCTCTTGAAGAAAACTCTTTGGAAGACCAAATGGCTGCTGGAATGAACCAGTAAGGAGGGAACTGGGGCCGAAAGGATTTCTTTTATTATTTTTTAAAAATTATATTCATTTAAAAGAGTTACAGAGAGAGGTAGAGATACAGAGAGAAAGGTCTTCCATCTGCTGGTTCACTCCACAAATGGCCCAATGGCTGGAGCCAAGCCCATCAGAAGCCCGGAGCCAAGAGCTTCCTCCAGGTCCCCCACATGGGTGCAGGGGCCCAAGGAATTGGGCCATCCTCTGTTGCTTTCCCAGCAGGGAGCTACATTGGAAGAGGAGCAGCTGGGACTCAAACTGGCATCCATATGGGATGCCAGTGCTGCAGGCCAGGTCTTTAACACTCTGCGCCACAGTACCGGCCCCCTAAAAGGATCTTAGGATGGATTGGCTGTTTCTGACTGTGCTGAAAGTCTTATAAAAAAAATTACCTGGGATCAGTGATGTGGCACAGCAGGTTAAGCCTCTGCTTGTGACGCTGGCATCCCATATCTGAGAGTCACCTAGGGCCCCAGCTGCTCCCCTTCTGATCCAACTCCTTGCTAATGTGCCTGGGAAAGCAGCAGATGTCCCAAGTGCCTGGGCCCCTACCACCCATGTGGGACGACTCAGATGGAGTTCCTGGCTCCTGGTGTTGGCCTGGCCCAGCCCTGGTTGTGGTGGCCATTTGGGAAATGAGACAGCAGGTGGAAAAGCAATCTCTCTCTCTCTCTCTCTCTCTCTCTCTCTCTCTCTCTCTCTTCCTTCCTCCCTCTCTCCCTGCCTCCCTCCCTCCCTTTCCATCTCTAGTACTCTGCCTTTCAACTTAATAAACCTTTAAAAGAAAAGTCACAGGGGTGAGCATTTGGTGCAGGAGTTAAGACTGCTTGGGATGCCCTCACCCCACGTTGGAGTGCTTGTCTTCCAGTGCCAGCCCTCCTTCTGATTCCAGCTGCCTGCTAATATGCACTCTGAGAGGCGTCAGATAATGGCTCAAGTAGTTAGGCTCCTGTCACCTACATGGGAGACTTGGATTCCTGTCCCAGCCCTGGTTGTTGCCAGCATTTGGGGAGCGAATCAGTGATTGGAAGGTTTCTGTCTGTCTCTCTGCCTTTCAAATAAACAAAAAATTTTAAATATATTATTTAAAAAATAAGAAAATGGCAACCTTATGATTCTAAGCTATCAGTTTTAGGCAGGTTCAGAGAACTAGAGAGCTTCTATAATTGCTCTAAAATGATTCTTTGATCCCTTATAGCTGCAGGACCAAAATATCATGGAAAACAAGACCCAAACTTTGATCCTGTGAGTGCAGAAATGTGTTAGTATAAATCACAGGTACCCCACGTTTCTTACGTGAAACTTAGGGCACTGAATGGTGACTTTTAATTCAATTCAGACAAATGTGAGAATCTGGAATGCCTAAAGCATCTTGAATTCCAGAAAAATATAAAAGCTTCAGTGTCTCTCTCCTCTCCAATTCTTGGGGAAGCATGGGACTGGGATCATTAAAAAAAAAAAAAACCTGCTTATAGAAGAGTGTGTGAGAGAGAGAGGAGGGGGAAGGAGAAAGGGAGGGGAGGGCAGTGCAGGCGGGGGAAGTGGGAACACATGTGCACATTAAGTCACCTGAATCCTCCTGAGACTGCTCAGGGCCTCTGTGTTTGAAGACTGAATGTAAAAATTCAAGGCTCTGTCCAAGTCTGGGTGTTCATGAATCTGTGCTCAACCTCCTCCAAATCCTGTGGGCTCTGCATCTCGCCCTGCCTGTTACGATACTGGAGGCAGGCGAGGTCCATGTGGAAACATAAAATTCCCAATCATAAATCTATGAGCTTTGGATGTATTCACGGCATCTTGCCAAATCTGATTCCAGTCCTCCTCTTAGGGGCCCATATTTCCCTCTCCTGTTCATTCCACACTTTTATTATTTGTTTATTGAAATGCTCCACTTGCTGGGCTTGTCTCCCAAGGAAATAAGTCATCGTGCGATTGAGCTGTGTTGGGGTTGTGGCGGCGAGCGGGAGAAACTGAGTGAGACTCTGATACTATTTTAGGCTCCACACAACATCCGTGACAACTTCATTGGCAACTACAGAGAAGATGTCAGCGCGATGATAGTACCTCCACATTCTTGACTCACCTGAAAGGAAAGTCATGAGCAAGTTGGGGGACCCTGCTCTCAGACTGGGGTCTCACAGTCTAATGGTGAAGACAGAGAAGATGTCCCAGTTCTGGGCCATCAGTGCAAAATGATAAAAATGAGTGCAAGGGCCTGGCACTGTGGCGTAGCAGGTAGAGCCGCTGCCTGTGGTGCTGGCATCCCACATGGACACCGGCTGCTCCACTTCCAATCCAGCTCTCTGCTATGGCCTGGAAAAGCAGTAGAAGATGGCCCAAGTCCTTAGGCCCCTGGACCTGCGTGGGAGACCCAGAAGAAGCTCCTGGCTCCCGGCTTTAGATCGGTGCAGCTCCATCCCTTGTAGCCATCTGGGGAGTGAACCAGCGGATGGAAGACCTCTCTCTAATCTCTCTGCCTCTGTCTCTCTGCAACTCTCTGCCTTTCAAATAAATAAAATAAATCTTCAAAAAATGAGCGCAAGGCACTTTTGGATCATTGAGCTGTGGGTAGGAAGTGGAGAAAGAGGTGCCTTCCCAAACCTCATCCCAAAGCGAGAAGCGAGGTACCCAGGTGAGGATAGACGTGAGGTTGGCATTGATCCTGGCAGGAGGAGTAGCAAAGAAAAGGCTTGCAGAGAGAAACAGTGTGATTTCTTCAGGAATTATAGTGCATTCGGGAGAATAGAAACAGGAGTTGAAGGGGGAGGTGATGAGAGGAGGCTGCACCCCACCTTTCAGGTATGGAAAATGGTATTCACAGAGAGGTCACGCTGCTAGTAAGTGGTAGGATTGGGATAGGAACCTAGGTCTGACACAAAAGCAGAGAAGCAAAGGAGACAAGCTGGGTCCTGCCCACCAAGCTCCCATATTGAGTTGAGGACTCACAGCCCTGGAAATGGCAATGGGATGGGTGGGGTGGTTGGTCTTGGGACCTAAACCTTCAGCTAGGGAGGTGAGATGGCCTCCAGTGCCCAGTGGGGTCAGGGGCCCAGCACAGGGGACCACTTACTAGAGATGATTGTCCTACTAGGTCACTGCACATGAAAGGAAAACTGCTGGGCACGGGTCACTGTTCCTACAGGATTAGGGTCTGGCAAATTAATACACGGAATCACAATTATGAACACTACGCATGAATTGCTTCTGGTTGGCCGGAGCCAACCCCAGAAGCTTTTGTTGGAGAACTCAGCCTGGTGCCCAAGTACTCTGACAGTAATTATATACAACTATAGTAAGTAGTAATCACCCACTAAGCACCAAAGACTTTCTACATGTCACCTCCTGCAACTGTATAACCACCCAACAAATCAGGCAATCCCACTCCTGTTTTACAGAAGAGAAAACCAGGGCTGTAGGAGATCTGTGACTTGAACATGTTTGCGCAGATGGCAAGAGTTCCTAACAATGAGAGCTAATAAAGAAATGCCTTTCATGCCAGGTCCTGTACAGTAATAGACATTGCTGGTCATCTGTCCACAGCCGTGCCACCCTTTCTATGGTGATAGAGCCCTAAGTGGTTCAGATAGGCATCCCTGAGGAGAGGGAGCTCTGGCCAGCACCAGCCCAGCCAATCACGGTCCTTCTACTCCCCCTATAGCCGACTGGATCTAAGGTGGGCTTGTTAACCAGCTCTGTGCCAAAACAGAGAGATCAGTGAGGAGGTCCCGGGAAAGGCTTCCTCGTTCTCGGGGAGAGAGGACTCTCCTGCTGTCGCATATTGTAGTGTCCGGGTGTGATGCCTAGAACTGTGCTGGCTGTGGTATGATCACGAGGGAAGCCAGCTGAGGAAAGTCGACCCAGAGTGAGGTTGGGCGAGCATGAAGATGGAAAGAACCTGGGCCCTTGGTGACCTGGCCAATCCCGAAATTCCCTACGTCTGGACTTCTTGTTAGGTGAGATAATACCTTTCCTTGTTGTTTCAGCTATTTCCAGTTTTTGCTTTTCACTTGGAGCTGAGGACAGCCTACCTGACGCAGGTGGACTTCGCTCTGCGGAGCCACACATTTCTTTCTGGGAGAAGCACAGTGTCTCCATTGGAAGATGGCCCCTTGCTCTCTACCCTTTTCCCTTCGCTTGTTTATGCTACTCACGGGGCTTCCTAAATGAAGACTGATGGGTTCATAGGACTGCCTTACTTTTTTTTTTAAGATTTATTTATTTATTTATTTGACAGATAGAGTTACAGACAGTGAGAGAGAGAGAGAAAAGTATTCCTTCCATTGGTTCACTCCCCAAATGGCTGCAGTGGCTGAAGCTACGCCGATCTGAAGCCAGGAGCCAGGAGCTTCCTCCTGGTCTCCCATGGGGGTGCAGGGCCCAAGCACTTGGGCCATCCTCCACTGCTATCCCAGGCCACAGCAGAGAGCTGGACTGGAAGGGGGGCAACCAGGACTAGAACCGGCACCCACATGGGATGCCGGCGCCACAGGTGGAGGATTAACCTAGTGCGCCATGGCGCCGGCCCCTGCCTTACTTTCATAACATGCTTGAATGCTCAAAGACCATGTGGAAGGGATATACTGGGTGTGCTAGCGGGAGTAAGAGACACTTACATGGCTGGCCAGAGCTTATCGACAAGAGGCCAACATGGGCTTTTCCAAGCCTCAAACAGGTGATGAATAGAGTCTAAAGAAAATCAGATGACACTGCAAACGGCCCATGCAAGCTCCAATGGCAAGAATTCTCTGCAGTCAGTAACAGCACTGAGGAAGTGCGGTGCAACTGCCCACCCCTGGATCCAGGGCCAAAAGAGCATGCTGCTCCCATCATCACGCTTCTCAGCAAGGGGACTGGGTGCTGGAACCCCCTGCCCTTCTCGCCACCCTTGCATCCTGGACAAATACTGCACTTCCAAGGTTCAAAACCCTCCAGCCCTCCGAAAGCCTTGAGCACCACGCAGCTGGCCAGAGCAGGCTGCCTGGGCTCCTTGGGGGCTGCCTGCCTTCAGTGAGGGTTCTCGGCAGCTCAGGTCTGGCAGCCTCTCCTCCTCTCCCTGTGGGACTGATCCCAGTGCCCTGGTTCTGTCAGCACCTCTGCTGTGTACATTACCACGTGGGTTAGCCCCCCGCTGGGCGGAAACCCAGAGAGGGAGGTGCAGGTTTCCTCCCAGGCCACTGAAGGGGCCTCCGCTGGCCGCAGGAAGCCAGACACTTGAGCTCTTGGAAACGGGGCTTTCACTAGGGGGTCAGGGCAGAGCGATCCCTTGAGTCTTCAGATGGATCCCCGTGCTCCCCATCTTTTTCCACATCAATACCTGTGGAATGACCGCACATTGCAGCATAATGCTAAGTATGTCATGTTTTGGATCAAATGCTTTCAGGAACTCCATTTCATGTCAAATTTAAGCCAAGTTACTTGTCCAGGCAGGTTGTGCCTTTCCCGGAATGGCTCCAGCATGCTGTCTCTTGATTTATCTCCCACTCTAAATAACAAATGCTCCGACCAGGATGACACTGGGCATTCTCTACAGGCATGGAGCCTTCGGGCCTCGGTTCTTCTCTTCCTGTCTGTTGGCTTATTTTCAGCTATGCAAAGTCTAGCCATTCCACAAATCTCATCTCAGCTTATGGTCTGTCTGGTGGAGGAAATGGCCACATCAACACATAATGACAAAGAAATGAGACAAGTGCTCCAACAGAAAAGAGCCCAGAGGAAGGGCTCCTGATCCAATTAGGCTCAGGACTGATCACTTACCTGCAGCTGGTCAGACAGAAGGAAGCAGAATCAGAGTAGAACTCAGCGTTACTAGACATCAAAGTCCAGGCTCTTTCCACTGTAGACAATTGGGAGAAGACAGAAATGACTTTTTGGTTATGTGTGGTCAGCTTGATTAAGCAGCTGTGGCATGGTTCTAGGTTAAAGGTGAGAGTCGTTTGAGATTTGGGGAGTGACGGGGAACTGGCAGCCGTTGTTCTCCGAAGATCACAGGAGTTCCACAGCGATGGCAGCTGAGGAGGTGGCAGCAGGTTCCAGCTCGTCCTCACGCTCACAGTCCACATGCAGCTCTTCCCAAATGACGACCCTGCAGACCACCAGAAACTCCAAGCCCACCAGCAGACACGGGGCCCTCGAGGGCTCCAACACGCCTCCTTCACAGAGCTTAGGGCAGATGGGTGTGCCCGGCTCCTCCTGGGACTGACTGGCTGGCGGTCCCATTGATCCGTGCCTCTGTTCGCTTTCAGAGTGGCGCTTCCCCCGCTACGCCCACAACTGTAAAAGTCCAAATTCCTCAAATAATCCCTGACTCCTTAACTTGTACAAGTCTGCTTCCTTTGTAGGACACCGACAAAGCTGGTGTTTTTCCCAAGAAAGAACAATAGTTGAGTGGACAGAACAACAGACTGATATTAGAAACCGATCTTCACCAACATCGCCATAACTTCAGTGCCCTGCTCTTAGTTCAGAAAGTACTTGTTGAATTGGATTGAATTTATTTCTAAGATTTGTTTGTTTATTCTTTTGTAAGAGAGAGAAAGAGAGAGAGAGAGAGAGAGAGAGAGAGAGAGAGGTTTCACCTGCTGGTTCATTTCCCAAATACCTACAACAGCCAAGATTGGGCAAAGCTGAAGCTGGGAGCCAGGAACTCCATCTGGGTCTCCTATGTAGGTGGCAGGGACTTAGTACTGAGCCATCACCTGTTTCATTAGCAGGATGATGGAGCAGAAGTAAAGGTAGAGGTGGGACTCCATCCCAGACCTTCTTCTATGGGATGCGGGCATCCCAAGCAGCAGCTTAACCCACTGTGCCACAGTGCCCACCCCTGCACTGAATGTTTAAGTTGCTTCCAGTACAAATATCACAGCTTCTGGGAAAGTAGGGTTTTGTTGTTGGTGGTGGTTGGTTGGTTTTGCTTCTGCTTCTTTTCCTAAGATCAATTCAAAGGTTTAGAATCTCCTTTGCTCAGTTCCTGAAGTTTTGAGTCAGAGTGCTATCTGTCGTGTTGGCTGTATGTGCTGTTCATCTCCAGGGTGTGACAGATTTTCCACTGACTTCAATTTTCCTCTCTCTCCCTCACTTTCTATTCCTTGCAAAAACAAGAAAAATCATACTCTCGTGCATTTTCTCCAAAGAAAGTATTTCACACTCTAATCAGATCAGCAGAGAGAGAGAGAGAGGAAGAGAGAGATGTATTGAGTTACTCTTATGGGAATGCTCCTTTGGCCTAGCTAGGCTGGAAGTGGGAGAAACAAAGACATCTGGCAGTTGCGGATCTGTTTACCTGGGCTGGCCGGACAGCAATCAGCTCTGAAACACTTGATTGCAGGAATTTCCCCCTTGTTACTCAGGCCATTTCGTACTTGTTGGGAGAGAACATGTTGCGTGTTCCTTCTGCATCCTGGAGAGCCGGATCAAATGCTATGTCAATTAGACAACCATTTATGGAACGTCTCCTGAATTGATCCCAGTGCAAGTTGTTGGAGGGATTTTCAGCCTATCAGAGAAGGAGACACAGTAACAGCACGAGTTGGCCTACAGTAAGTGCTACAAAGGGACATCCACGAGGCCCAAGGACCAGAAGAGGGGGCACCTGGACTTGATAAAGGAGTGGTGCTGGTGCTGAAGAATGTGCAGGCAGAGGGAGCTAGCGTTGATTAGCACTGAGCTGGGTTTCACAGAGGAATGTGAATAAGGCTACGTGCACTCATTGACAAGCTAGCCAGTGCCACTCACTGAGCCAGGTGCCTTACATGCTTTAGCACTTGAAGCTGTCCCCTCCACCCACTGGGAGGAAACTGAGGCACAAATAGGTGACATAAGCTATTCAAGATCTTGAAAACAGCAGAACTAGGATTAAACACTGATCTCTTCACCATCCAAGAACATTCCCTTCTCCTATTTGTACTTAAAGAATTATTTTCAAAAGACAGTAAGATGGGGGCTGGCATTGTGACCCAGCAGGTTAAGCCACTGCCTGCAACGCAGCATCCCATATGGGCATAGATTCGAGTCCCAGTTGCTCCACTTCCCATCTAGCTCCCTGCTGATACACCTGGGAAAGCAGCAGAGGATGGCCTAAGCACTGGGGTCTTTGCCACCCACACACTTATGTCTTTAAAAAAAAAAAAAGGCAGTGAGATAAACTATTAAGAATGAGAAGCCCATGGCCGGCGCCGCGGCTCACTAGGCTAATCCTCCGCCTAGCGGCGCCGGCACACCGGGTTCTAGTCCCGGTCGGGGCACCGGATTCTGTCCCGGTTGCCCCTCTTCCAGGCCAGCCCTCTGCTGTGGCCAGGGAGTGCAGTGGAGGATGGCCCAGGTGCTTGGGCCCTGCACCCCATGGGAGACCAGGAAAAGCACCTGCTCCTGGCTCCTGCCATCGGATCAGTGCGGTGCGCCGGCCGCAGCGCGCCGGCCGCGGCGGCCATTGGAGGGTGAACCAACGGCAAAAGGAAGACCTTTCTCTCTGTCTCTCTCTCTCTCTCACTGTCCACTCTGCCTGTCAAAAAAAAAAAAAAAAAAAAAAAAAAGAATGAGAAGCCCTGCTTGTGATGCAGCACCCCTTATGAGCGCTGGTTCGGGTCCTTGCTGCTTCACTTCCAATCCAGCTCCTTGATAATGCACGTGGGAGAGCCGCAGAAGATGGCACAAGTACTTGGGCCCCGGCTACCCACACTGGAGACTGGGACAGAGTTCCTGGTTCTTGGCTTCAGCCTGGCCCAGCCCCTGTGGCCATTTGGGAAATGAAAGAAATGATGGAAGATCTCTCTCTCTCTCTCTCTCTCTCTCTCTCTGCCTTTTAAGTAAGCAAATAAATAAATAATACATACATAAATCTTTTTTAAAAAGAATGAGTGGGGTTTAGACAGATTTTTTTTTTTTTTTTTTTTTTTTTTTTTTTACAGGCGGAGTGGACAGTGAGAGAGAGAGAGAGACAAAGAGAAAGGTCTTCCTTTTGCCGTTGGTTCACCCTCCAATGGCCGCCCCGGCTGGGTTGCTGCGGCCGGCGCACCGCGCTGATCCGATGGCAGGAGCCAGGTGCTTCTCCTGGTCTCCCATGGGGTGCAGGGTCCAAGCACTTGGGCCATCCTCCACTGCCTTCCCGGGCCACAGCAGAGAGCTGGCCTGGAAGAGGGGCAACTGGGACAGAATCCAGTGCCCCGACCGGGACTAGAACCCAGTGTGCCAGCGCCACTAGGCGGAGGATTAGCCTATTGAGCCGCGGCGCCGGCCTTGACAGATTCTGAGGTGTACAAAGGGTTGGGGTAAAGGGTACAGTCATTCTAGGCAGAGGAAGAATGCCAGGCGTGCAGTGAGCGGGCAGGGCGTGCCAGTGCGAAGCCTGTGTGAGGAACCTCAGGCAGCTGGTGTGACTGTGGGAAAACATTGCCATATCCCAAACGACTGTCTTCTCGGATTCAACACATCATTCATCAATTCAGCACTGCTGGGGATTCAGAGGTCAAAATTGCTCAGTCCTTGCTCTCTAATCTGGCGAGATAATTGCTATTACCACTGACTGCCTTGTTTATGCATCAGGGCACGCTGTGTGTGTGTATGTGTGTGTGCACACGCATATGCACGTACTCGAACCAGCATGATTTGGACCATTTCCTTCCCACAATCATTTCTCAACACATATGCCCCTGGGGCTCTCCATAAGCGTGTGTTCCCTTATTAACTCTGCCTGGAGCAAGGCTTGGATTGCACTGCTGGCCTTGAAGTGCTAAGTTGAAAGCTCAGAGCATCTCAATAAGCGCCCTGGCAACCCAAGAGAGACCCGAGCTGATCTTCCACTTGCTCACTTCGAAAATAATGATCGGCTCTGGGGTTGCACGGAAGAGATCTTGATTGGAACCGACAAGAGAGCGGACACCTCCTGCTTCTCAGCAGACTTCATAAGCGCTCAGCGCTCCTTGAGAGAAACTGTAGCTCCAAGCCCCTGGTTCAGCGGCTGGAGCAGACTTACAACACGCATTTCATCTCTGGCAAATCACAGCAGAACGTCATGAACAGCTGGAAACTCTCGGAGGTGAAGACAGGCTGGATATTATGTTTGGACTTCTAGGCACCGCCCCCATGATAGCGGATTTCCATTTCTGACAGGGTTATTATTTCCACGTTTCGGAAATATCCTGGATCTCACCTTGGGTAATTACTGATTATCATCCGCTCCTCACCTGAGGCATCTTGGCACTTGGGTGAACCTAACAAAAAAGTGCTTCCACCCCCAACCCCAAAATGAGCTGGGGAAAACTATATGTGAGACTATGTCTTTATTTCTATTTTCATTTGCATTCCCTTTGGCTTTCTAATGATCAAGCCATTAATCAGTGTCAAATCACTAGCCAGCACACAGACAGTACTTTTGCCACTTGGGTTCCGACATGGATTAAATGGCAATAACGTGTGTTACTAAGTCTGGTGCTCTCTCCTGAGGTGCTGTGGTAATCACAGACCCTGAGCTTTTCAGGGAATACACCCGCTCTCCACGTAGGATTTTTATCCCTGGGCGTCCACCACAATCTTCTGAAACGTGATAGAGCTCCCCAAGTTATTCTAACAAATGTTGCTGGCTGAGGAGCGCAGAGAGACTCGCAACTCGCATTTTGCTTTCTGAGGTCACCATTCTGAAGGTCCTTTCATGTCTCCAAGCCTTTGCCTCTCCTCCTTATCTGCCTGGAGAGCCTCTGGACTCTCTTCTCTCTTCCCTGCCTGTTCGTCTTAATGAGGCGCAGCTCCAAACGCTGCCTCGGCTACGAAGCCTTCTGTGATGGAAAGAATTCTTTTCTCCCTGCTTCCAAGGCACTGCATAAGCAACTTTGTGAACATCTTGTTCCACTTTGCATTCCTGTCACCAAAGTCTAAGAGTTACAATTGCTCCACATCCTCACTAGGACCTGGTATTGTCGGTATATTTTATGTCAGTCTGATTTTAATTTCCATTTCTCTAATGGCTAATCATGTTTAGTACATTTTATGTGCTTATTTGCCATCTGTATATCCACTTTAGTGAAGTATCGTTGCAAATCGTTTGCCCATTTAAAGGAATTCATTCATTTATTTTTGAGAGGCAGAGAGAGAGAGAGAGAGAGAGACAGAGACAGAAAGAGCTTCCATGTGGTGGCTCAAACGTGCACAACGGTTGGGACTGGGCTGGGTTGAAGCCGGGAGCCAGGAATGAGATCCAGGCAGGTCTCCCGGGTGGGCGGCAGGAACCCAATCACTTGAGCCATCACTGCTGCCCCCCAGGGTCTGCACTGGCAGGAAGCTGGAGTCAGGAGCTGGAGCTGGACTTGGAATCAGGGCTCTCCAATATGGGAGATGGGTGTCTTAGCCGCTAGGCCAAATACCTGTGCCTGCCCATTTTTAAAACTGGGTTGTTACAATGGATTAAGCTGTCTCCTAAACACCAGCATCCCATATGGGCACTGGTTCAAATCCTGGCTGCTCCACTTCCAATCCAGCTCCCTGCTATCGTGCCTGGGAAAACAGCAGGGGATGGCCCAAGTGCTTGGGCCCCTGCACCCTCCATGGGAGACCCAGAAGAAGCTCCCAGCTCCCAGCTTCAGCCTGGCCCTCCCTGGCTGATATGGCCATTTGGGGAGTGACCAGTGGATGGAAGATCTGTCTCTTTGCTTCTCCCTCTCTCTGTAACTCTGCCTTTCAAATAAATAAATAAATCTTAAAAACATAACAAAACAAAAAAATCCTGGGCTGTTTGTTACCTAGGTACAAGTCCTTAGCAAGTATGTGTTTTGCAAGGTTTGCTCTCCCAGCATGTAGCCTGACTTCATTCTCTAAGCTGTGTCGTTCATACTGTATTGCTTTCACACCTTTGTAAAGAGTCAATTCACCGCAGACTTAAAGAAAGACGGTGCACTTGTATATTTACTTTCCCATCATCCTCCTGCTAGGTACAGCTAAAAGCTCTGGACATTATATATGAAACATTACATATATACAAACAAGAAATGGAAGATGGTTCTGAAAGGTGGAGAGGAGGACCAGCTGAGGGCCCGGGATACAGGCAGTACCTAATGGTGCATCCGTGGGTTTTCTTTGTGCCTCCTATATCCGAGATGGGTACTGGAGAAGGTGCAACTGGCACAAATCAAAGAGCCAAGCCTGCTGTCTCTAGACAAAGGAGCGCCCTCACAGGACATAAAACCTTTAGACAAGAGTTGCTCTACTCCAGCCAGATACCACAGAGAAGAGCTACAGTCTTGCCCGAGCCCCACCTGCAAAGACCAAGTGGCGTACTCAGACTTCCACCTTTGCCTGGATATCATGACGGGGCTCGGTGCCCTCTCCAATCCTCCCTGGGGTTGCCACAGAGAGCACATAGGAGGAAGGTGGACTTCAGTCCTCAGTGGGCAGTAACAGGCCCTTTTCTCATACCTCCCCTTCCGGCTGTCAGTGGAAGCCACCTGTGGAACAGAATTGCAGCTGCATGGGGTGGTAATGAGCTGTCCTCCCCTCCACTGGCAGGGTGATGTCAGGCAGAGCTTAGTGGAGGCCACACCCACCCTACCTTGTTCTACTGAAATGCATGCATCTCCCCCAATTCCAATATTTATGATTTCGTGTTTGCCATCACTGTTTCTTTTCTCTTTGTTGAATACCCTTTCCCCTGTCTGTTTAACTGCTCTTTTTTTTTTTAAGGCCCTGCTTAAATGTTTTCTTCTTGGTAACCTTTCCCCACTAGCTTCCAAGAAGAAGTTCCTTAACTCTTTTCTCACACCCTTGTATTGTATGATAAGTATCTGTTTCTGTTTGTCTTGCCCACCAAACTAGGAATTTTGGAAGAGTACCGATTCTGTTTATCCATCTTTTCCTCCAGAGTCTAGGATGGGGCTTTATGCAGAGTGAGTACTCAATAAGTCTATGAACTTTATTTTAGGTAAATTTTTATTTCTAAGATTTGTTATTTGAAAGTCAGAGTTACACAGAGAGAGGAGAAGCAGAGAGAGAGAGAGAGAGAGAGAAGAGAGGTCTTCCATCTGATGGTTCACTCCCCAGTTGGCTGCAGCGGCCAGAGCTGCGCCGATCCGAAGCCAGGATCCAGGAGCCTCTTCCAGGTCTCCCACACAGGTGAGAGGCCCAAGGATTTGGGCCATCTTCCACTGCTATCCCAGGCCATAGCAGAGAGCTGGATCAGAAGCAGAGAGGCCGGGTCTCGAACCTGCACCCATTGGGATGCTGGCACCTCAGACCAAGGCGTTAACCCGCTGTGCCACAGCGCTGGCCCCTTAGGTAAATTCTTTAATGTTTAACTGAAATTATTTTGATAGAATTGTCCTCTGGCTTACAGAGCATTCCTTTTTTTTTTTTTTTTTTAAACAAAAGAACTGTATGCTTTGTGTAGCTTTTCAGATTGAACTTTAAAAAAAATTGTTTATTATTCATCTGAAGGGCAGAGTCACAAGGAGAAAGGGAGAGACAGGGAGAAAGATATCTTCCATCTGCTGGTTTGCTCCCCAAATGGACACAATGACCAGAGTTTGGCCAGACTGAAGCCAGGAGCCAGGAGCTTCTTCCTGGTCTCCCACATGGGTGCAGGGACCCAAGTACCTGTGCCATCCTCTGCTGCTTTTCCAGGCATATTAGCAGGCAGTTGGATTGGAAGTGGAGCAGATGGGACTTGAACTGACACCCATAGGGGATGCCGGCGTCAAAGGTGGAGATTTTTACCAGCTACGCCATAATGCTGGTCCCTAGACTGACCTTTCTTTCTTTCTTTCATTATTTCTTTCTCTCTCTCTCTCTCCCTTCCTTCCTTCCTTCTTTTTTTTCTCTCTTCCTTCTTTTCTTCCTTTTTTTCTATTTTTAAAAAAGATGTATATTTATTTGAATGGCAGAATTACAGAGAGGCAGAGGCAGAGAAAGGTCTTCCATTCACTAGTTCACTCCCCAGTTGGCTGCAGTGGCCGGAGGTATGCCGATTCAAAGACAGGAGCCAGGAACTTCTTCTGGATCTCCCACCTAGGTACAGGGGCCCAAGGACTTGGGCCATCTTCCACTGCTTTTCCAGGCCATAACAGAGAGCTGAATTGGAAGTGGAGCATCCACGACTCGAACAAGTGCCCACATGGGATGTCGGCATGGCAGGGAGCGGCTTTACTCTCTATGCCACAGCGCCAGCCTCAGATTGACCTTTCTAATTCATTCACACATAGATCACTTTGTTTTTTTAAATGTGTAATATTCAGCCATCTAAGAAAGATAGCATGATGCAGAGGAAGAAGCTCATGTGTTGGAATCAGACCTAAGTCTCAATCTTGATTTGATGCTGGGGCACTTTGTATTTCCCAAAAATGGCTAGTCTCCCTTCTGTGCCCTGCTCAAACTACAGATTCATGAGCCAAAAATAAAGCTTGATTTTGCCCAGAAAGTTTTGTGTCTTGTTACCTAGCTATTGATAACAAGATCAAATTTCAGTCCCAGAAGTGGGATGCTGCAACAAAACTGAAGACCCATGGTTTGGGGCTGCCGGATCTTGAGGACAGTGTCAGTGAAGACTCCAAAGGCTGCATAGGGACTGCCACAGAATCCCGGGAAACCTGCTTGCCAGGGTTCAAGGTGAGTGAGGAATGGGGCCGGCGCTGTGGTTTAGCTGGTAAAGCTGCCCCCTTCAGTGTCAGCATTCCATATGAGCACCAGTTTGAGTCCCAGCTGCTCCACTTCTGATCCAGCTCTCCGCTATGGCCTGGGAAAGCAGTAGAAGATGGCCCAAGTCCTTGGGCCCCTGCACCCACATGAAAGACCCGGAGGAAGCTCCTGGCTCCTGGCTTCAGATCGGCGCAGCACCGGCCATTGTGGCCAATTGGAGAGTGAACCAGCGGATGGAAGGCCTCTCTCTCTCTCTCTGCCTCTCCTCTCTCTCTCTCTCTCTCTCTCTGTGTGTGTAACTGTGACTTTCAAGTAAAATAAATAAATCTTTAAAGAAATAAAAAAAAGGCCGGTGTAGCGGCTCACTAGGCTAATCCTCCACCTGCGGCGCTGGCACACCGGGTTCTAGCCCTGGTCAGGGCACCAGATTCTGTCCCGGTTGCTCCTCTTCCAGTCCAGCTCTCTGCTGTGGCCCGGGAGTGCAGTGGAGGATGGCCCAGGTTCTTGGACCCTGCACCTGCATGGGAGACCAGGAGAAGCACCTGGCTCCTGGCTTCGGATCAGTGCGGTGCGCTGGCCACAGCAGCCATTGGGGAGTGAACCAACAGAAAAAAAAAAAAAAAAAAAAAAGGAAGACCTTTCTCTCTGTCCACTCTGTCAAAAAAAAAAAAAAAAAAAAAAAAAGCTGGAGGAATGCAAACCTTTATTTGCGGTAGAGGAAATTTCAGCAGCGTTGCTACCCAAGATAACGTGGGAATAGAAAATGTGCCTGTGAAGGAGGTTTCCAGGCAGTGTTACAGGTGTTGCCCAGCTGCTTCTAGCTGCCTATAATAACATGAGAGACAGCATAAAGAACAAACTATTAAAGATAAAGGAGCCAGAGCTTACTAACTTGGAGAATAAAATTTTCTCATTCCCAGCTTCTCTAGATGCCAAATGATGTGCAAATCAAGAATGGCTTCTAGGCAGAGATTAAATCTAGGGTGCTAGCAGGACAACATGGGCTAAAGCTGAAGCCCAAGGCATGATTGTAAAATCCTCTGCAAAGATCCCAGATTTCTGGTGGCATTTCAGACAAATGTCGCTCTAAGGGTCTGAAGTGTGTGCCTTGCAGGTCTTCCGAAATATAATAGAATTTCTATGAATGCTAAATTTATTGCTTATAGCAGCCTTATAGGAAGACCAAGATAGAAAGCAATTTATCATTTTTTTTTAAAGATTTTATATATTTACTTATATGAAAGGCAAAGTTTCAGAGAGGGAGAGTAAGAGAGAGAGAGAGAGAGAGAGAGAGAGATCTTTCATCCCCTGTTTCACTCCCCAGATGGCTGCAATAGCTAGGGGTGGATCAGGCCAAAAGCCAGGAGCCTGGAACTCCATCCAGATCTCCCACGTGGGTGGCAGGGGCCCAAGTACATGGGCCGCCTTCTGCTGTTTTCCCAGGTGAATTATCAGGGAGCTGGATCAAAGTGGAGCAACTGGAACTTGAACCGGTGCACATATGGGGTGCCAGGGTTGAAGGCAGCAACTTAACCCACTGCATCACAACACCAGCCCCAAAAAGGGCTTATCTTGATGAAGAATAAATAAATTTTTTGTCTAATGGAGACATAAACCCCAATAAAATGCATTAAAAGCCTACAAAATTTTTAAAAGAATTTTTACCAATGGTAACACCATAAACTTGGATTAAAAGGGAGAAAACAAGGCCTTTGTACTCCTGAGGGCAGGAAGCAGGCTGAGAAAATTACCTGGGGCCTCAAATATGAGCCACGTTTTGGGAAAAGGAAGAATGACTCAGAGGCAGAACCTAATCCTTAGGGTGGAGTCAGGAGCTGTAGAGAATCATGGCTAGGCAATAAGGTAAAGCCCTAATCAAAGAGCAGCTTCAGAACTGGTATGTACCTGCAACTCTGGTGTGCCTCCTGGTTTCCCTTTTTGCACGGGTGAATCTACATCGGTTATCTTATTGCAGTCCTACCAGTATGTGTGAGATATGTGGGGAAATAACTTGCCACCTCAGTACCCAAGTCTTCACATTAAGAGGAGTTGTACCCGAGGCACCTCACCCATACCTCGAAACGATTTAGATGGCAGCGTCCTAGAGCTCAAGCCCAAGCCTGCTCTCATAATGTGCAGACTCCGGCAGGTTTGCAAGTAAGGGCTGAGAGCATTTTGCATGTGGGAGGGTTATGAACGCTGTGCACAGAAGGCTGACTGTGATAGTTGATACTTTGAAAAATGGCCACAGTATTCTAGGTCCACATGGTCTTCCGGTATTCTGTCAGAGGTGGATTTTATTTTTTTTCTTGAACCTGGGTGGGTTTGTGAGCATCCCGATCAAGAATGTGGTTAAAACAATGCTACAATACTTCTATGGCTTGATAAAAACAAACAAACAAACAAACAAAACTTTCCTCTTAAGATGGCCCAAGGGGCTAGTGTGGCATAGTGGATAAAGCTGCTGCCTGCAACATCCCATATGGGCACTGGTTCAAGTCTTGGCTGTTCCACTTTCAATCAAGCTCCCTGCTAATGCACCTGGGAGAGTAGTGGAAGATGGCCCAAGTGCTTGGGCCCCTGCACCTACATGTGAGAGCCAGATGAACTCCTGGCTCCTGGCTTTGGCCTGGCCCAGCCCTTGTCATTGTGGCCATTTGGGGGAGTGAAACAGTGGATGGAAGATCTCTCCCTCTCTCTCTCTAATTCTGCCTTTCAAATAAATAAAATAAATCTAAAACAACAACAACTTCCTTTGTGTGTCTCTGGTCACTAGTCCTTGGAATCCAGTGACACACCACAGGAGGCCTGGGTCACATGGAGATTCTATATACAGATGTTCCAAAGGATAACTTCAACAGATTCCGGAAGACAGCCAACAGGAACTGCTGCTCATTTGAATTAACCAGCCCTCAGATGTTTCCAGACCTCAACTTTCCGGCTTCCCCGGCTGATGCCAAGAGGAATAGAGATGAGCTGTCCCCACTAGTAGGTCCCCATTCAAATTGGGGATTTGTGAGTAAAACAAATAGTTTAAGCCACAGCAATGGTTTGTTGTGCAAGCATAGATAACCATTACTCTTTAATACCTGTGTGTTCTTTGGAAGAATCTTCTATTGATATTTAATTCTAGATAAATGATTTTCTCCAGGGCTTGGTTTCCTCAGGTATCAAAAGTTACAATTCCTGGCTGGCGCCGCAGCTCACTAGGCTAATCCTCCGCCTAGCGGCGCCGGCACACCGGGTTCTAGTCCCGGTTGGGGCGCCGGATTCTGTCCCGGTTGCCCCTCTTCCAGGCCAGCCCTCTGCTGTGGCCAGGGAGTGCAGTGGAGGATGGCCCAGGTGCTTGGGTCCTGCACCCCATGGGAGACCAGGAAAAGCACCTGGCTCCTGCCATCGGATCAGCGCGGTGCGCCGGCCGCAGCGCGCGGGCCGCGGCGGCCATTGGAGGGTGAACCAACGGCAAAAAAGGAAGACCTTTCTCTCTGTCTCTCTCTCTCTCACTGTCCACTCTGCCTGTCAAAAAAAAAAAAAAAAAAAAAAGTTACAATTCCTGGCCAGCGCCGCGACTCAATAGGCTAATCCTCCGCCTTGCGGCACCGGCACACCAGGTTCTAGTCCCGGTCGGGGCGCCAGATGCTGTCCCGGTTGCCCCTCTTCCAGGCCAGCTCTCTGCTATGGCCCAGGAAGGCAGTGGAGGATGGCCCAAGTGCTTGGGCCCTGCACCTACATGGGAGACCAGGATAAGTACCTGTCTCTTGCCATCGGATCAGCGTGATGCGCCGGCCGCAGCGCACTGGCCGCAGTGGCCATTGTGGCCATTGGAGGGTGAACCAAGGGCAAAGGAAGATCTTTCTCCCTGTCTCTCTCTCTCACTGTCCACTCTGCCTGTCAAAAAAAAAAAAAAAAAAAAAGTTACAATTCCTATGTCACAGACATGCTGTGAGGTTTAAATGAGACAATACACACAAGGAGTTGTTTTTAAAATGAGTGTTCAATAAATGCTACTACCTAATATTAGTTTAACTCATTCCTATCAAATTGTTTTTTACTGCTTTTTACAAATTCTCCTTCAGGGTGTTACTTACACAAACCTACATAAAATCTGATTTTATATCTATTTCCCTCTCTCTGTTACACACACACACACACACACACACTGCAACACTGTGTCTTCTACATTGTTTCTTTCTGATCACTTGCTCTGGGCAAGTCAGCTACCAAGTCCAGAAGGGCCTTCAGCAGCCTTACAATGAGAAATGGAGACCTGCAGCCTCCATAAGGTGCCATCCATGTGAGTGAGCTCCCTTGGAAGCTGCCCCTGCAGCCCCAGTCTCTTGATTGCAGTCTCTTGGGAGACCCTGGTGCAGAAACACGCAGTTAAGCCACTCTTGATTTCAGCATACACAGCAAAAAGTGCATGACAGAAAAAAAATGACACTAACGTTTGTGATCACTTACTATGCACTAATATTTAACAGCTCTAACCACTTAGGAAGAGACATAGAGGAGAAAATGATCCAAGGTAGAGGACTGTTTTAGGGTCAGTGTGGATGGCAGGGGTGGTTGGCTGAAAGTGCTGATGAGACTGAGTTGGAAAGCGAAGGGGAACAGATCTGGAGAAGTGGGAAGCTCTAAGCCTGCAGATTTCCCTCAAGTTGAAGAGCAGGTTTGGTGAGGACAAAGGAGTAAGTAATGTGAAATGAAAGAAAGTTTTGTTTAGAACGTTAGCAATTTGAGAGGTGGAACAATTCAGGAGAGCAAAGTGTAGCTATAGTCCCAGAAATGGCTGGTTGAACAGCAGCAGTGGTAAAAGGTATTATTTATACCAGTGAGTACAAGGGCAGAGTGGGCAATGACAGAGTGGGCTTATGACAGCAGACTGTCCAAAGTTTTCTTAAGAGGAGTGCAATGAGGCTGGATTGGAGGTTGCCTTGCTATTGATAGTAGAATCCTCTGCACAGGGGTAACTGGTCTGCAAGCTGAAGGCACAAGTTTCCACCAGCTTTTACTCCTATAGAACATAGGAGAGAAGCAAGAACTATCGAAAGAATTTCAAAGGAAGCAATGAACTTAAAGAAAGTGCCAGATTTCAGACAAGATAAAGAGGTACTTTAAAGACAAAGTACTCCAGGAAAGGTTAGATATGCAGGAAAGTTTGCACTAGCACAAGTGGACTCCTGAAAGAGCTGGAACTTGGCAATTGGGAGCCGCTGGAAAATTGTAAGCAGGGAACTGACATGACGAGCTTTGAGTTTCAGAAAGCACACTCTGACAGCAGTGGCAGGATGATGGATGAACTCGGTCAAAAGCACACAGAGCTTCCTCTGGAGGAAGAGCGTTTGCAAAGAGGTCCATTCCGCAGAGGTGATGAAGCCCCATCATCACCCCACGAAAACAATGAGGTCAGCTAGTTAGGAAATAGAAACTGTAGAATTCAATGGGAGGCGACTGACAGGCAGTGGGCAGATGTCTTACCTGCTTTCTCAAGCTGTTCTCCATTGCAGGGTTTCTAACACTCCGTTGAGCCTGGATGTGTAACTGTCAGTTATCTCTAGCTTCCTTTCCTTTTTTGTGTCCCACAAATTCATTTTTCTTGATCCATGATTTGATACTCTACTCATTTATTTTTGTCTTGCTATTTTCATGTTTAGTACATACCTTGGTGATATTAGTACAATACACTTCCAGAAGATTAGGAATCTAAGGGCAGGGGCTGGCCTTGTGGCACAGTAGGTTAAGGTGCCCCTGCATCCCTTGTGAGTCCCGGCTATCCCACTTCCCATCTGGCTCTCTGTTAATGAACCTAGGAAAGCAGTGGATAATAGCTTAAGTACTTGGGTCTCACCACCCATACAGGAGATCTGGATGGAGTTCCAGGTTCTTGGATTCAGCCTGCCCAAGTCCTGGTCATTTGGTGAAGAAAACCAGCAGATGGAAGATCTTTGTCTCTCCCTCTTTCCCTTTCTCTTTGTAACTCTGCCTTTCAAATAAATAAAGTAAATCTTGAAAAAAATCTAAGGGGAGTGTGATTCAGTAGAAAGAACAACAGCTTCCAAAGGGCTGATCTGCAGTCTTTGTCCTGCCGTGCAATTCCCATTTGACTTTGGTTAATTCACTTCTTTGGATCCTTCATTTTTTTCATGTAGAAAATGAATCTCTAGAATCAGACCCTTTTTAATTTGCCTCCTTACATGTAGAGTCTTCAAAAAGTTCATGGAAAATGAGTATTATTGAAAAAAATACTGCATGGATTTAAATTTTTTTAAAAAAGTCTTATTTATTTGAAAGTCAGAGTTACAGAGAGGGGGAGAGACAGAGAAAGAGATCTTCCATCTGCTGGTTTACTCCTCAGATGGCTGCAATGCCCATTGCTGGGCCAAGCCAAAGCCAGGAGCTTCTTCCACATGGGTGGCAGGAGCCCAAACATTAGGGCCATCTTCTGCTGCGTTTCCCAGGCCATTAGCAGAGAGGTGGCTGGGAGTGGGGCATGAACTGGTGCCCATATGGGATGCTGGTGTCACAAGTGGCAACTTTTAGTGCTATCCACAATGCTGGCCCCAATGGATTTAAATTTTCTTTCACACTGAAATATACTTATCTTTTCATTTCATCATTCTGTAAACTTTTTGAAGTACTCTCACATAAGACCATAGGAATTTAATAGATACTTTCATGATTGTCAGATCTACCTTCTCCATTATACTCCTATAAAATCACAATGTGGTGGGGCCAATGCTGTGGCGTAGTGGGAAAAGCTGCTGCCTGTAGTGCCGGCATCCCATACGGGCACTGGTTCAAGTCCCAGCTGCTCCACTTTCAATCCAGCTCTCTGCTGTGGCCTGGGAAAACAGTGAAAAATGGCCCAAGTCCTTGGGCCCCTGCACCCACGTGGGAGACCTAGAGGAAGCTCCTGGCTCCTGCATCTCCAGCCAATGTGGCCAACTGGGGAGTGAACCATTAGATGGAAGACCTCTCTCTCTCTCTCTGACTCTCCTTCTCTCTCTGTGTAACTCTTTCAAATAAATAAATAAATCTTTAAAAAAATTAGAATGTGGTTAATAGGTGTCCAAAAGAAGTTTCATTCTTCATTTTGAAAGGCAGAGAGAGAGAGAGAGAGAATTGCCCATCCACTAGTTTACTTTCCAAATATCCACAACAGTGATGGTTTGGCCAGGCTGAAGCCAGGAACCTGGAAATCAATCCAAGTTTCCCACATGGGTCGCAGGGACCCAAGTACTTGAGCCATCACTTGCCACCTCCCAGGGTATATATCAGCAGGAAGCTGGAAGAGAGTGGAGCTGGGACTCTGTGATACAGATGTCTCAAGCAGCAGCTTCACCTGCTGCACCACAAGTTTCTGTGATGTGCTTGGAGGAATAAAGTTTGAGACCAGTATTGTACTCCTACACATGTTCCTGATCACAGGAAGTTGCTATTTAGTAGGATAAGCTTTTCTGCTTGGAAGCTTTAAGTGTAGGGTGGCTCTCATTTTATTGACCACCCACTTCTCAGAGCCATACTGCTTTTATCTGAAATCATGGCTCTGCTACTTACTGGCTTATTATCTTGGGAAGCCTACTTCACCTCTGTGTCTTAGTTTCTTCATCTATAAAACAGGGAGCCTAGCATTATCTATAAGGTTATTGTAGACACTATCAAATTAATGTATTTAACAGCGTCTGGACTACACAAAGTCTGGGCTAAGCATTAGCTATTGTTTTGATTAGCTGCAAAGCACTAGAAAGCACTAGCATGAACAGATCTGGTTGGTCTCTCTCCTTTAAGAGCTGGTTGCCTAGTCGGCCCTCATTCAATATTCTTACAAGGAGTACAGCAAGCGGTGCAGAAGCAGAGATGGAAAAGCCTGTCTCATCCTGGAGGGAAAGGTGGGGCAGGGTGAGCTTCTTGCGGGTAAAGTTTGAGTCTGATCCTTAGGGAGGAAGCAGTCAGAGCGGCACAGGGAAGGCGGATGAGGACTAAGGAGAAGACGCGTGGGAGCAGGCAGCGTCAGCAGCGGCACCACTTGGGAGCTTACTAGAAACATAGGATCTAGGACCCACCTCAGACCCACGCCATCAAAACTGGCATTTTAACCTGATCCTCAGGTGCTTCCCATTGATAAGGGACCCACGGGCTAGAGCATGGCTGACTGCTTAGGTTTAAATCCCTGCTTTCCCATTTACTTGTGTGTGACTGTAAGCAAGCTATGGGACTTCCTTCCTATGCCTCACTTGCCTCTTTTGTAACTAGGGATAATGAGTTTCTGCCTCACAAAGTTGTTGCAAGGACGAAGTCATTATGTGCAATGGTTAAACAGTACTTGGTGCTTAGTAAACACAGGGATTAGCCATTATAAATGACCACTGTGATGCTATTTCTTCCAGTGGACGTCAGTTTTATAAACCCCTTTGGTGATTCCACTCCTCCTTCACTCCCTACCATTTTGACATTCATCACAGAGGAAAGGACACTTGGAGGTCAGAAGGCCTGGGGTTACACAGCCCAGCTCTCTTCCACATCCAGCTCTCTGAAACTGGGCAAGCTCCTGACCACATGTGTGTTTTCACAGTACCGGGGGCCTGCAATTATACCTGCTTCGCTGAGGTGTTGCCAGGTTCAAAGACCGTGTATGAAGATTTCACTTACAATCTTACAAAAAATTTTTAAGCAACTGGCCTTAAAACGGCAAGATCAGGGAGGGTGTGGGGTGGGCGTGGAGGCTAATTCGTCCCACTTCACGATCTTACGAAGGTGCAGGTTTGGGTTCCAGCAACGACAGCGATGTACTTCGAGAGTATTTTTAGTTCGTGGGCAAACAGGAGTAGGACATTTCAACGCTCTCGTTTTTTCCTCCTAACGTCTGGGGTTCCATGTGACAACACGAAGTCTCTGGGGGCAGAGTGGTTTACAATTTAACTTTTGCGCACACTATGTATGGCAACATCCCCGCAGGGTAACAGTAACCTATCTTCTCCAGAAGGAAACACTGGTAACAGCACAATACCCGCGAAGAACTCCCGCACACCGGGGCCGTTTCTCCAGCATCCGAGGTTACGGAAAGCACGCAGTCTACAGGGAGGGCCGCCACAAACGCCGATGGACTGCTCGCCACCGCCGGGCCCTGGCTCCCATCTCGTGGTCACGAGTAGCTTTACTGGGCCCCCCTTTTTCGTAGGTCAGACAGAACGACCAGAGCGTTTCCACAACACTGCCGTGGGATTAAGCACGAACAAAGGCTGAGGCAGAACCTACCACGTCGTAGGGCCTCGCGTAAGTCCCTTCGTGCCTCTGCCGGCTAAGGCACCACTTGGCGCCATCACGCCCACTTCGCGCGCACAGGAGCCTCAAGTCGACAACCCTAGGGTCCCCCCTTGTGTACTCCGCAATCCTCAGGTCCCGGACGGCAACTACGACCTCCACACCGTGTCGGTTTCCGATTATTCCTCCTCGAGCTGCCGCCCGGGGGGCTGGAGGCCCCAGATCACCGCCCCCGCGGCTCTTGAGGAACCCGAGCCTGCTCCACCACGCCGCTTCAGGGACGAAGCTGCGTTCCTACGGCCCTAAGCCCGCTGGAGTAGAGGTCGCCACAGAAGGCTCGGTGGCGGCTCCCAACGCCATTTTGACTGCTGCGTGTGGCGTCACGGGTGCAGCCGATTGGCCGGGCGACGGCAGCCGGAGGAGAGGCGCGCGAAGCCAAAGAGACGAGGGGATGCAGGAGAAACCCAAGGAAACTACAATCCCAGCCCTCCTTGCGCTGCGACGGCCGGCCCGGGGCGAAAGAGGATGGAGCTTGATGTCGGACCACAACTCCCAGCACCCCCTGCGACGCCCGTCCTGTCCTTTCATAACGTGGAGGAAAAGAGGGACAGTATGAATGGAGGCCTTTTGCTGTCCGCTCTCCGAAAGGCGGGAAAGGCGAACTACACCTCCCGATGGGCAGCGCGCGGCTGCGCTTGCGCCCTGATGCTTGTCGCCATCTTGCCCCTTCTGAGGCACCGCAAACAAACCCAATTCCTGGTGTCCCCTAGTCTTGGCGGAGGAGCCTTTTAGATGAGCCCCGAAAGACCGGGCAGGTGGGTGACTCTCAGGCAGGGTCCTGGGAAGAGCTGGCAGGGAAGCCAGGGTAGAGGAGCGCCGGGCCAAGCTTTCCGAGCCCGGCTTGGGGCGCCCAGCCCCATCCTCCGTTGTTTCCTAACGGGATCGTGGGGCTCCCCGAGGTGGACCGCGGGGGGCTGTGGCAGGCCCGGTGCTGGGGGCCCCTGGGGTCCAGCCCCGGGAGCTTTCCGGTGAGTCCCGGTCGGCTGGCTGGCTGTCCGCGCGCCTCCTGTGTCTCCGTTGTCCTCTCGGCAGAGGAGGGAGCGAGGCGCGGATGCCGGCCGGGGCCCCTCACACCGGCTGCTGGCCCGGGGAGCTCCGGTCGTGGGCTTGACATTGGGATGGGCGCCGAGAGGCACGGGTGCGGAGCCTGGGCGGGCTGCTCTTGTTGTGGTGCTGCGAAGAGTGCGTGTTTGGAGAGGGGGCGGGGCGGGCTTGCCTCCTTGACACTTGAGTGGGGGGAGGATTCTGCGAGCTCGGGGCTCCCCGGGCGGGCTCCGGCGGCTCCTGCCCAGCTTTCCGAGGCGATGCGGCCCCGCGGTGGGGTCCGCCGGCGGGGACGCGCTGGGATGCCGTGACGTGGTGCTTGCTTCGGGCGGTCGCCGGCCGCCTCCGAGATCCTGTCGGGAGGCGGGGACTGGCTGGCGGAGGGAGCGGATTCCTTTGGCTCGGCCCCCTCTTCCTCCTCCCCACCCCTTGCCTTTATGTCATTCTGCCGGCCGGAGCGCGCGGTCCCGTTCCGCCGGCTGTGAGCTGCCTCGGAGCTGCGAGGACTACGGGAGGGAGGGGGAGGGGGCTCCACTCGGGGCGCAGAGTTGGAGGTAGCAGCCCCGGCGCCTGGAGCCGGATACAGCAGTTATTTCCGTTCGCTGTCTGACTTCCAGATCCGACACTGCGCTCATTCATTCTCTGGTTCATTCATTCGTTGTGCTCTCCCACCAACCATCCGTTTGTGCTTTAAGCAGACATTTACAGCGCGTCTGCTGGGCTCTAAGCAGGTGTTGTGTCAGGCCCCCCTCCCCGCCCCCGCGCTTTCTGCCCTCTAGGGAATTCCCAGGACGGAGTAAATTCTTGGCGTCTAAACTTTTGGTAAATGGTTGTTTCATGACCGCAAGCTCTCGATTCATATTTCTTTATTAAGATTTGAAGAGACCGTTCTTTGTTAAGTTCCTTTAACCCAAGTAACATGCTAGCAGCTTTACATACTTTGTTTCATGTAACTCGTAAGTGAGGAAGCCCACAGAAATCAAGTAATTTACAGTTGCTCAAGTAGTAGCGCCCACTTATTAAATCACATGGTAGCCACTAGGGAGAAACTTTACATGTACTGTTCTTTAATACTGTTAGCACACCAGGTGGCATTACCCCTCCTACCCCTCTCCCCCCTTAATGACTGATTCATTTGAAAGTTGTAAGAGGAGGGAGGGAAGGAGAGAGAGAGAGAGAGAGATCTTTCATCCACTGGTTCACTCTCCAAGTGGCTCCAAGGGCTAGGGCAGAGCCAGGCTGTGGCCAGGAGCTTCATCCCAGTCTCCCACGTGGGTGGCAGAGGCCCAAGCACTTGGGGCATTTTTCTCTGCTTTTCCCAGGCCATTGGCAGAGAGTTAGATCAGAAGTGGAGCAACCAGGACATGAACCAGCCTTGGAGTTCCTGGGATAGGGGCTGCTGGCCTTCAGACCACAGCTTTACCCACAAAAACAACGCTGTCTGAGCAGATGTGGAAAGGGTAGACCCAGAGAGGCCAGCTGACCCAGAGCGCACAGCCGGCAAGTTGAAAAGCTGGAACTAGAGCCAGCGGTATCTGAGTCTGCAGCCTGTGCTCTTTAAGCTGCAGTAGGCTGCAATAGGAAGCTCTGAAATGCTTGTTCGATTCTTCATGTGTCAGAAGTAGCCAAGTGCGGTGGTAAACATGATTGTGAGGTATCTTAATGGTTTTACTTCCTAACTGGTGGCTGGACCTCCAGGTGAATGGCCTTGAATGTACTTTGGTGATTTGATTTCTTGCTTTTCCTTCTGGTAGGGAGGACAAGCTCTTTGGGGCTACCAAACAGAAGCAGCAATGCCTGTTGTGTGGCCAACCCTTTTGGATCTCAGCAGGGATGAATGCAAAAGGATTCTTCGAAAACTGGGTATGATTTTCACTTCTGATGTTTGCTATCTCATATACTCTTCCCTTTCAGTTTGGGTCATGGCTATTTGCATGGATGTCTAATGCTACATTCAAAGTTCTTTGGAGGTATAGTCTCCATCTTGCTTATTGTTGTGCCTAGCATAATGCTTTGGACATAGTAAGTACATTCATAATAATAGCAGCAGCAGCAGCAGCAGTAGTAGTAGTAGTAATAGCAGTTAGGACTTATTTGGGGCTAGTCATCTATTCTGAGTCCTTTACCTTCAACATCTCATTTAATTCTCACTTAAAACTGAAAAGTAGCTAAGCGTCCCCATTTTATAGATGAAGCTTGGAACTCAAGATTAGAATGCTGATAAATAAGTCATGGAGCAGTATTTGACCCCAGGGAATATGATTTCAGTCTCAGCCTACTATCAACCTTCATGAATTTGTTTATGAATTACATAGTATTTGTGAATTCTGAGTTAGTGTAAGCTATGCCTATTTTCCCCAGTGATATTATACTGTTGGTAATAAGACAGACTTTATGCTGGTCATTTATTTTTTAGTTCTTCTTTCCCCTTACAGCACCCTTTAGCCTTTTAGGGCAAGAATTAAGCCCTAGTAACCAAGGCATCCATTGTAGGTAATGAACTAACTTCTCCCCTTGTATCTATAATGATATGAGTCATGCACCATCCTTGGGAAAATTGAGAAAAAGAATTACTCAAATCTTTTTTTTAAAGAAACAGTAATTTTTTTAAAGATTTATTTATTTTTTTGAGAGGTAGAGTTACAGGCAGAGGGAGAGACATAGAGAAAGGTCTTTCATCTGCTGGTTCACTCCCTAAATGGCTGTAACAGCTGGAGCTGAGCTGATCCAAAGCCAGGAGCCTGGAGCTTTATCCAGGTTTCTGACGTGGGTACAGTGGCCCAAGCACTTGGGCCATCTTCTACTGCTTTCCCAGGCCATAGCAGAGAGCTGGATTGGAAGAGGAGCAGCCAGGACTTAAAGTGGTGACCGTATGGGATGCTGGCACTGCAGGCGGCGGCTTTACCCACCACACCACAGTGCTGACCCCTCAAATCATTTTCTGTGTTCTTTTGTTCCAGTGAGGATCCTTGGTTGAGAAAGGACCTTGTTTTATCTAACTTAGACTAGCACAATAAATGAAAAAATACTTTCACAAAGAATATTAAATGCTTTGGCAGCAGATATTAATTATTTAGATGCCTTTGCTTTTGAAGAGGAAAATGTGAGTCTTAAATTCAGAGTAAGGTCCTGATCCTCTTAGCACTGAATGACCCATGTGACTGAGGGCAAATTATTTTCTGTTGACATTTTTGTAAAAGAAGGATAGCTGGTACTGGTTCTATGGAACAGCAGGTTAAGCCAGGGCCTGCAGCACTGGCACCCCATATGGGCGCGGGTTCAGGTCCTGGCTGCTCCATTTCTAATCCAGCTCCCTGCTGGTGTGCCTGGGAAAGCAGGGGAGGATGGCATAAGCCACTGGGCTCCTGCACCCTTGTAGGAGACCCAGAGGAAGCTCCTGGCTCCTGGCTCCTGGCTCTGGCCTGGTCCCGTCCTGGTCATTGTGGCCATTTAGGGAGTGAAGCAGCAGTAGAAGATCGATCTCTCTCTCTAACTCTGCCTTTCAAATAAATAAATAAAGAAATAAATATTTAAAAAGATTAACATATCCTTCATTATTTGCCTTATTACATATATATATATATATATATGTAATATATATAGTGTTTATGGAGGGCCTATCCCAGTGCCCAGTACATGAGTGTTTAGTGTTTAAAGCAGCTTTCAGACATTTGTTTATTTGCAGGTACATTTTTTCTTCAAAGGAAATCTTTGTTGGGGATTCCTGTGTGTAAACTTGATAGAATCATAGGTCCTGGAGCCTTGCTTACTTATCATTTTTGCCTGGGTTATTTCTCCTCAGGCCACATTTCAAATGGGGAAGAGAATCAATCATTGTTTTGCCCTTTTAAAATTTTTTACTTGGGCCGGTGCAGGCTGGTGCTGTGGATCAATAGGCTAATCCTTCGCCCTCTAGTCCCGGTCGGAGTGCCGGATTCTGTCCCGGTTGCCCCTCTTCCAGTCCATCTCTCTGCTGTGGCCCAGGAGTGCAGTGGAGGATGGCCCGAGTGCTTGGGCCCTGCACCCGCATGGGAGACCAGGAGAAGCACCTGGCCCCTGCCTTCGGGTCAGCGTGGTGCGCCGGCCGCAGTGCATCGGCCACGGCGGCCATTGGAGGGTGAACCAACGGTAAAAGGAAGACCTTTCTCTCTGTCTCTCTCACTGTCCACTCTGCCTGTCAAAAAAAAAAATTTTTTTTTGCATCCAAACTTTTAGTGCTAATTTGAAGTTAGTTTTCTTTACACTTACTTGTAATCAGTCTAACTTGCTGTCAATTATAAAGTTATATTAATATTTACTTCACAGCTGAAATAATTGCAGAGAAACATCATAAAGATTGTAGGTTGAATTGGGATTTCTGGGTTTTGGGGGCTTTGAATCAAGAGATTGCCATTGACTATAAAAATGGTAACCTTTCCCCTAGTTCTTGCTGTGAATTACTCAAGGTGGACTGGGAATAGTTCACTATTTACTGGACCCAGAAAACCCCATAAAGTCATGCAAATAAAGAGTTTCAAATCTTCGTGTTCACTTTAGGAACATTTTTGAAATTGCCCAGGCCATCAAGGGTATGCATATCCAGAAAGTCATCAAGTGTCTGAAAGATGTCCCTTTGCAGAAGCAGTATGTGCCATTTTGTCACATAGTGAAGCTGTAGGTGTGCCCAGGCCTACCACTGGGGCTGGACACAGGGATACAGATCTGGTAGACACAGAGAGTACTTTTTTGTTGTATGTGTTTAAATGTGCAGAGGAGAATGCTGAATCTGAGGGTTTGGGTGTAGATTCTCTGGTTAAGGAGTGTATCCAGGTAAACAAATCACCACCGTGGCACAGCGGGTCAGGCCTTAGCTGATGATGCTGGTGCCCTGTATTCCTACACTGGAGTGGGTGCCTGTTGGGAGTCCCACTGCTCTGCTTTTTTTTTTCTTTTCTTTCTTTTTTTTTTTTTTAAGATTTATTTATTTATTTGAAAGTCAGAGTTAGAGAAGGAGAAAGAGAGAGACAGAGATGGAGAGAGAGAGAGACAGATACACAGAGAGAGAGGTCTTCTATCCACTGGTTCACTCCCCAGTTGGCTACAAAGGCCGGAGCTGCACAAAGCCAGGAGCTTCTTCTGGGTCTCCCACATGGGTGCAGGGACCCAAAGACTTGAGCCATCTTCCACTGCTATCCCAGGCCACAGCAGAGAGCTGAATCGGAAGTGGAGCAGCCGGGACTCGAACCAGTGCCCATATGGGATGCTGGCTCTGCAGGTGGCGGATTTACCTGCTAAGCCACAGCGCCACAGCGCCACAGTGCCACAGCCACAGCCACAGCCGCAGCACCGGCCCCATAAATAAATCTTCAAAACAAAACAAAAACAGAAATGCTCTGCTTTACTTACAGAGCTCCTGGATGGATTAACCCATGTTGGATCCCCTCTTGCCAAATAGAGATGATTCTTATGAAAGGGAGCAAAGTGTCCCTAAACCAGACGAGAACATTGCATAGAAGAAAAAAATATCCCAGAAGAAATTGAAGATGTAAACCCTTATGGCCTAGGAACATGAAAGAAATGTAAAGAAAATTGAAAGTAAATCATGATGGATTTGTCTCTAATTTTAGTCAGAGCCTTGTGAGTAGTGCTGCTTCTATACAAAGGAAAACAGCCAACCTACGCGGTGGTGTCAGCTTCGCGACCCTTCCTCCCCTTGGGAGGTGAGCTTTGTTAGCAATTTGCGCAAAGACTTCCTCCCACCCGCTGCATCATTATCATAACAATGGAACCTTTCATTCGCCTTCCAACTCTCATTCCAGGTCCAGTGTTTAGAGAGGATATTGTATTTAAGAATTGGCTTAAAATATTTTAAGAATTACCTTTGTTCTTTTAAAAATAGTTGCAGTTTTAATGCAGGATGCTAAACACTTAGGTTTTACTTAAGTATAAAGAATTTGGGATAGAGAGTTTCTTTCTGATATACTTAACATACCAGTGATAGATAAATGCTTCCTTCCTTCAGGTCTGTCTCTCCCCTGCCTTATTATAGCCATTCCTGAGCTGTAACTCTTAACTTTGTGGACCATAGTAGAATTGAATGACTGATTTATTTACATGGGAAAAGTTGAGAGCTTTATAAAAATGGCTTAGCAAAATTTTTTGTTTTCTGAGGTGTTCCTATGTGTTTATTTCATTATATTATGTTAATTTGAGTTAGCACTACAATACAACCATGCCAGAATTTCAACTAAATTTGAACTAAGTCCCTATCTGAATATCCCCTCCAAAATGGACACTAACAAATGTGCAGGAGGTTGGGATGCTCTTAAGGTTTTTTTGTAATGAATGAGTTTCTAGAGGAAAAGAAATTCCTTGGATTGTGATAACTCCGCTGATGGCGAGAACTCTGTTCTGAATCCAGTATTGTGTGTGTAAGCTTGCTACCTCCTAATTTTGTTCATGACTTTTTAGTTGGATTTGAAATGAGACTTGAAATATGAGAAATGTTTGTTTTATTTTTTTTTAATTTTTTTTTTTGACAGGCAGAGTGGATAGTGAGAGAGAGAGACAGGGAGAAAGGTCTTCCTTTTGCCGTTGGTTCACCCTCCAATGGCCGCCATGGCTGGCGCGCTGCGGCTGGTGCGCTGCGGCTGGCGCACCACGCTGATCCGATGGCAGGAGCCAGGTGGTTCTTCTGGTCTCCCACGGAGTACAGGGCCCAAGCACTTGGGCCATCCTCCACCATACTCCCGGGCCACAGCAGAGAGCTGGCCTGGAAGAGGGGCAACCGGGACAGAATCCGGTGTGCCGGCCCCCCGCAAGGTGGAGGATTAGCCTAGTGAGCCGAGGGGCCGGCCTGTTTTATTTCTTTAGTAGTTTTCTTTGAAGTAGTGCCTTGATCACCATAAATTCTACAAGTCAAAAGTGAACTTTTTCCTCAAACCGAATCTTCTACCTGACCTTTTTATTTCTTCTTATGGCATTCCCCGTTCTCCTAAGCATTTTGCAAACTGCAAAATCTTGCTCCTTTTCTTTTGCCATTACTTCCATAATCAACTCTTGATCCTAAGAAGTAAAAGCTATTTAGACTGTAATTTAGGTTTTACTCCATATGGCTACAAACTACTTTCCACTTTTATCTTTCTCTATTCTTTTATATGAGTGGACAGAAATCTTTATTATTTGTATGTTTTAGGTCCCTTGTTGGATTTTAATCACCTTGAGAACAAAGACTTTGGTACCCTATAGTAGTAATGTTTAATTAGGACTTTGATTTGAATTAGTGCTTATCTAGATACAGAATTTTTATTCTCCTTCTTGTATAAAACCCTCAAACATAAGTCATAGCAGAGGGGCTGGCGCTGTGGCACAGTAAATTAACCCTCCACTTGTGGCGCCAGCATCCCACATGGGTGCAGGCTCTAGTCCCAGCTGCTTCTCTTTCAATCCAGCTCTCTGGTATGCCCTGGGAGAGCATTAGAAGATGGCCCAAGTCCCTGGGCCCCTGCACCCGTGTGGGAGACCCAGAAGAAGCTCCTGGCTTTGAATTGGCACAGCTCCGGCCATTGCAGCCAAATGGGGAGTGAACCAGTGGATGGTAGACCTTTCTCTCTGTCTCTCCCTCTCACTGTCTATAACTCTACATCTCAAATAAATAAATAAAATCTTAAAAAGAAGTCCTAGCTTTATAAAAAAAATAAGTCGTAGCAGAAATTACTGGAACAATATGAAACATTATCTTTGTCTTTCTCTGTCTCTCATCCTTCTGCATATTTGCATTTTTCCCTCCACCTGCCTCGAGTAAGGTTGCCTCTCTGAGTAAAACTAGTGTAGATGATATATTTCCCCTCTATGCCTCCATTGCTGTATATATGTAAACTGTTTCATCATAGTTGTCCATGACTTGTTTCATTGTAGCTGTAATCTAGAGTTAACTCCTTTAGGGTGGGACTTACATACGTACTATCTGGTTTGTATATAATAGGACTCAATACTGACTTTTTGAATAAAATATTCCATAAATGAGAGTATGAACATATGAAATACGGTGAACCTTTATTTGGTTATCCTGTCTTTCTAACTCTAGTCTGGGTTTAATACGAGCTGAAATGTGCCTCCTGGAACTATGTATTTCCTTCACTGCTCCAGAGGAGCAGAGGTTTGTCTCCAAGAGGACTCCATGAGATGTCTACAGAGTAGCTAGCACAGATTAAACATGCAGGGTGGTTACATTTAGGGTAATTCAGTTGGACTAGATGTTTCTGTTTAGTGTAGTTAGATCACTGTTGATAGAAAGCTTCCTTTCCACAGTCAGAACTAAATCATATGTACTGAATGAGACTATTGACTTCTTGGCATAGTACCTGGTCTGTGTTCATTATTTGGTTCATATGTATTGGCTATTGTATGTCAGGCTTTGGCAAATAGCAAATACTCATAGCAGCTCAAGTACGAAGATAATTCTAGTTTGAACATTTGATTTCCTACTGTTCTATTTGATACACCTGTTCCTAGTTTAAATGGTTTAAAGCAACTATTATTTCTTGCCATTCTGTTGGCTGCTGGCCTTGTCTGACCTATCTCATGCAGCTGTATTTAGCTGGCAGCCTGGCTGGGGACTAGGCCCAGCTAAGATGGCTGGGCCCCTCTTTTCATGTGGCTTTTCATTCTGAGCTTCTTCACAGCTTGGTGGTCTCAAGATTCTAAAAGAGCAAGGCCCTCTGTGCAAGTGCTTAGCAAGCTTCTATTTGCATCATGTTTGCAGATATTTCAGTGGTCAAAGCCGTCATATTTCAAGCCTAGAGATGGTGTGGGAGGGGGCTATGCTGGGAGGCATGCATGGTTCTTGGGGCCATTGAGGACTTTAGGTTTTATGTTTTAACCAGTACGAGGGATGGACAGTTTTGTTTTAAAAGGTTGTTGGCTGTGAAAGAGCTGCATGAAGCAGTCTGTATTGGAATTCCATAATATATGTCTTGGTTGCTGTAAGAACATTTCATGTCTCTTAATTATTTGATAGTAGTTTTTATAGATGCAAAGGATCTTTGATTTGGAAGGTATCTACAAAGTCCCTTCTAGATAAGGAAGAATTCAAAGGTGAGAAAGGACTTGCCCAAGGTCACGCAACTACTACGTGTCAGTGCTGGAGCCAGAATCTTCTGTTCAAATATTTTCTCAGTTGCACTGTACTCTCAACCACCCCAGAGGGAGGAGAAATATAGTTTGAATTCTTAGGCAGGCCTAACAAATTATTTCAAGGGTTGATTAATGAAGGCATTTTAATAATGCTTTTATCAGCCTTATTACATAACTTGGAATCTATTCCCCATTGTTGGTGGCATTTGGATTAAATGTTCTTCAGGGATAATGTATGAGGCAAAATACCTAATGTTAGTTTTTCTGCCTAAACATTTTCCATACATGACTTCTGCAATAAAATATTATAAAATTATAAAAGTCCCATTTTAATCTGTTATTAGGTAACATTTTTTAAAGGAGTTTAAAAATTGCTTGCCTTTGCTTGATTTTCAGATTTCTTGCCCTGAAGTTTCACTCTACATACCCATAGTATTAAAATATTGAAGGCTTATCTTGATAAAATAATTTTCTTCTTCTAGAATTGGAGGCATATGCTGGAGTTATCAGTGCGCTTCGGGCACAGGGGGATCTCACCAAGGAAAAGAAAGATCTTCTTGGAGAACTCTCAAAAGTTCTTAGGTAAATTATCATAAAATTTGGGAGATGTGGTTCTAGAAGTTTCATTTGGAGGGTTTTTATTACTTTTCGCTCTCGATTAACTCTCAAGTTAAGTTGGAGAAGTGTTCAATTTTTTTGTTGGTACTTAGAGATCCTATTCTAGTTGTATGTTTTGTCAGTGAAAATTGCATACTTTACCATTCATTCTGTAATCCGATCAGAAGGTATTTCAGAGAGGTTTTAGTTTTGGGCCACCTGGGAAAGTGAGGTCCTTCTGACATAGATGAAAGAAGGAAAAGAAGAATTGGCAGCAACTGGATAGGAGGTCTAGAGTGGAATTTGTTGGAGGGGAGTAAGTGAGGCAAGGAGGATGTCTTAATTTATGTAAGTGGGTGCTGATTATATAGTCATAGCCTTAAGCATGGTCTGTCCATTCAGCTTCCCACTTAGAGTAGCACTTGCAGCCAATAAAAAATTCTAGTAAAAGAGGTTCCTTGTTGCATTGCTTTGATTCATTTAATGAATTGATCTTTCTTGAAAATGTTCTGTTTTAGCTGGTTTCCTTTCTACATTTAAAACAATTTTCTCCTTTCTAACTGAAAATATGGGAGAAGCTTTTATTATTTAAATGACATTAATATAGGGTTGTTATTAAGCCAGATTCTCAGTTGTGTTTTTTTCATAGTTAACAATTTATATTTTGTATATGTTTGTTGTTTATGTTTTGTCATAAATTCTGCTTTCCAACCCCTTAAATATTTTGGTTCATCATATAGATAGGGCCTAAGTAGTAAAAGAATACAATTGGAAGAGTGGTATTCATTTTAGTGAATATTTATGAATGGAATGGATGTTGCTTTTTTTTTTTTTTTATTAGTTGTTTGGTACTACTAACTTTACATGTGTTTAATCAGGATTAATTTAAATACATTGCTTACCATTGGTAATACAGTATATAGAAGATACACAGCTGAGTGTTCAGTCATAAAGCAGCATTATCCTGGTGTCAAGTTTCCCAGCATATAGCCACAGGAAAGATTATCTTGCCACTCTCAGTTATTATATTTACTGAACATAAAATTATAGACTCATAAGCTTAGAAAAGACCTTAGAAGACTTTCTTCTGAGTGCCAAAATCCTCTTCTCCTCAGTCCTGGTTAGGAGTCATTCAGCAGCTGTTTGCATATTTAGATAACAGGAAGCTCTGCCAGTCTTGTCTCTGGTCTGACATTTCGGAGATTTGCAAGTAATGCCTTGTTATCGGGTTGAATTTGTCTCTCAGTGAGATTTGCAAGTAATGCCTTGTTATCGGGTTGAATTTGTCTCTCAGTGATTTCTAATTTGCAGTTAATTCTTTCTGCAGTAACACATAATCAGTATGAACGCTTTTCTAAGACTTTAAAGCATTTGAAGATATATTTTTAGTCTCTTGTCTATATCTTTTCACAAAGCATTCTGTCCTCCCCCAAACAAAATGTTGACTTAAACATTAATAAAAATATAGGAAAGAGCTGCCTGCTTGGCAGAGTTCTATAATGGCTATTTTTTTTCATAGCATCTCAACAGAACGCCACCGTGCTGAAGTTCGGAGAGCAGTAAACGATGAACGGTTAACAACAATTGCACATAAGTAAGCCATTAGTCATACCACCCCTGATATTTTATGACGTAGTATAACATAGTTTTGAAAAGTCTTCCTATTTTGTAGCAGATTCCTGAGTCTTATCTTAACAACAGTATTTCTATACTCAGGATCCTGACCATAGCAGTAAAAGTGGTATTAACTGTTTATTCAATTGGTTATGTCTTTTGCATTTGGTTAGGCAAGCTTTCTAAGTACTCAGGTCAGATCCTGCTACAGCCTAATCTCTGTATAACTAGAGACCACCATAGTGTAGCAGATAACTCACTTCATTCAAGCAAAGTTCAGTAACAAAGTAGTGTGCCCCCTAAAATTGATAGCTCCTTAGAGGTTGTTTGGAATGGTATTTGATATGCATATTGATTTATAAATAGGCATTCTAACTTTTTTGATATCTGATTATATCATGTATTTAAGATTCAGAAAAAAGACTAAAATATGTGTTCTGCGTCTAAGAATTATGAATATATCTTAATTCACTCTAAAAATAGAAAATAAAATGATAAAGGATTCTTATCAGATTGTTTTCAGATCCTTATAACTGTAATGACAGATGGGCTGAGGGTGGTGGAGGACTGAGGGCAGGGATTATGCACTAATTCTGTGTGGAGACAGTGCCTCCTAAGGAATAGAAAGGAATAGAGATTCTCCTGTAAAGGGAGGGTATTGAAACATTCTATAAAATATGGTTTAGTGTTATTCATTTGTTTTAGATTTTTTTTATGTGTCAATGTGAAATAAAACTAAAGGAAATAATTCAGTGCAGTTCCTTAATGTGATAACTAAAACAGTGTTTTTGAACCAATTGGCCGTATTTGAATTGACCTCAAAGATTCATTAGCTTCATGTGTGCTTCACTGTCCCTCATTTTACTTAACATATAAAATGGGGTGTTACCTTTTTGACAGCATTTTTGAAAGTTTAGCTCTTTATCCTAGAATTTTGAGATTCTTCAGTTGTAGGTGTGTACTACAGAAATTTGGAAAATTTCCTTTAGAGGCATTTAGTATTTAGTAGTCAGGCTAACATGGTTGACACATTCAGATAGTAATGTTTTTCTTCTTTAATTTGCTCTAAACTTTTGAACTGAGATGCTTCAAAAATAACCATTTGTGCCTGGATGCTAATTTCAGCATTGCTAATAGGAAATTTATGTGCTAGATAATAAAGTAGTAAACAATAGCTTGCATTCAGAGGCACTTAGCAACAAGATTAGTACCTAAGAAGCTTTGGAACAATATTGTGGGACAACTAGTTGTAAGATGATGCATCAGTTTCATACTTAAAGAATAACATTTATTTAGTCTCCTTTTCCTTTTTTCCCCTTTAAAGAATGAATTTATCCTTATATTTGGGTGAAAGACCAAGTTACAGGTATGCAATTAGGTTATTATTATTTCAGGCTTTTTCTTGTATTTATTTCCAAATTGAAGCTCTCAATTATTCAGGGGCACATTATTCCATTTATGACTTAACCATGCCCCTTGCTTTTCCTTCTCTTCCCCTCCTCCCTCTCCTAATACTGCCCACCCTTTAGCCATTTTGCTGCTTGGGAGACCTAGTCAGAGGGTGGGAAGGGAGAGGAGGTGCCAATTTTAATTAGTCATTTTGCTACTTGTTAGTTGTCCTGGAAAAGATTTGGTGGAAGAATTGATTAGTATTTGCCAAAATGTCTTTGCATAATATATGGGTTTCTTGAATCTGTTTGACCTCTCCCTTTCCCTCCTCTCTCCATTAGCATGGATAATTGAGAGTTGGCTTTTATCTGCCTGTGTTTCCTCTTTTTTTCCTCTCCTTTCTGATTTCTTTAATACATGAATTTCATTTTTTGAAAAGAGTTTTTACTTCAGTGTATAATTTTAAGCTTCTTAGGTCTTTCTATACTCCTGTTTTAATATTTTGTATTATGGTTTTAGTTTGCTGAGATGTATTTACTTGTTGAGCTCAAGGATCAGTGACTAGGGATTGCTGACTGCTCTCTCCTTTTTGGAAGTAGCAGCTGAGCCTGGTTCCAAAGATTACCTACCGGAGGGCTTCCTACTCTGGGCCTGAGAGAGCAGCTAGAGGAATGCCTCCGAAGTGACGGCATTCCCTTTCTCCTTTCCCTGCCCTCCCCCACCCAAAGCAGCCGTGTAGGCCCGAAGGAATGTAGTTGAAAGGTGATGAGAAAACGAAGAAGACGGAGTACAAAGGAGGGGGGACAAAAGGAGTGGAGAGTCTGGGATCAAAGCAAAGCCTTGCTGTGGCTTGAAGTGTAACACGTGGTTATTGTTTGGCACAAGGCCTCTGGTTAAATTCGATACTCAAATTCAGTTTTAAATTATGTTAGAGTAGGACAGCTTTAGATTTTCTAATTGGGCCACTCTTGCTCTCACTGTTTTTAGAGTTAGAAGAGGTTGGTTGTCTGGAATTTCTGCTCTCTGAACCCTTTTACCATCAGTCATGCATATAGGATACCCTGTGTATTTCTAAGTGAGAATGAGGCTGTGAGGGCCCAGGAAATTTCATTAACATCATCATAGATTTCTCAAAAGGGACTGGAGTAAGAGTTCCACCCTTCCTTGACATACTTAGTATAAATAGAGTGGCATTCTTACATCGAGATTAAGGTATTCCAGTGGAGCCCTGCAGGGAGATGTTTAAAGTCTAAATGCAGTTTAGATGACTTGTGCAACTAATGCATATTTATACCTTCATTACTAAGCAAATAGGATTTTTTTTGATCTAACATTTAATTTTCACTCTCTTAAAAAAAAAGTTTGAGCATGTTTGCATGAGTGGAAATTTGGAAGATTTTTAGCATCTTTTGAAAAGTTGCAGTTGTGTCCTTTGCACTGCAAGTTTTGTCTTTTCACTAGCATATATTCATGTGCTTCAAATTATTAATCTTCCATAATTTCTGCCACCATTTAAAAAATGTACCAGGTAAGTGTAGACTTTTTTGTGCTAAACTCTCACCAAGCAAGTTTATCAGTGATATTCTAATTAGATGATAGCAAAATAGAAGCCAAGAAAATAGTACTTTTAGAATTTTTTCTTTAATAATTAGCTATAGCCCTTTTCTGTGTGTCTTTCCTGTTTTTACCATTATTTGTTTTAGAACAAGCATCAACTTGAAGATTATATAATAACAAGTTTATGAGGGTTGTTGGGCTTTTAGGAGCCCTTCTTTTCCTTGTTTTAGGTTGTACTGTGTTAATCCAGGGAGGAATTTATAGATATTTCCATAGAAGCCCAATTGGATTCATCAGCTCTTAGAAATTCCTTTCTTAACTGACGTTAAATCCTCCTTAAATTGTAATTTATTCCAGTCAGTGAAAGTTGGTAGTAATTACACAACAGTATCTAATTTGTATAAATCAAAGACAAAAATTAGACATACATGAACATTCAAAAATTTTTATACCTTCTGCTTATGAGGTGGCAAATCGTTTCAGTATCATACTGTATGTTTGTTGAAGGAAGTATTTATTAGTTGTGTGATCTTAGGCAAGTGAATTAACCAACACGTGACTCAGTTTCCCCATCTGTAAAAAGCGGTGATAATACTACCAACTTCATAGGATTGTTGAGTGAACTATATGAATTAATACATGAAAAATGTTGAGGACAATGCTTGCCATTTTGTAAGTGCTTAATTGATGTTAACTGTCGTCACCATTGTCACCATCATTATCATTATTCCCCTACCCACTAACAAGGGCTTTTGTGTTCTGTATCTAAATCTGAAGAATCAGTGGACATACAGTCTTAACTTCTCAGTTTGGTTGAGGAATCTATAGTTCTAGAAAAGTGCAGAAATATTCTGATTTAGCAAAGGGATTGGTTGCTTTTAGGTAAAATGTGTATTTTATCACAAATCATTAGTTAGGGTCTTTCATGGAGCCTAGTTGGGAGAAGTGATATGACTGCTTTGTATGCAACCTCCGGTTGTATTCCTGGGATAAAATGTACTCAAGAAATTTAGGGTAGAGAAGTATCTGCTTAGAGATGAATCCAGTTGCCTCAAATCCCTAGAGTGCAGGGTAGAATAAATATGTAAGGATAAAGTAGTGCTAGGTTGCTTTCAGTGTCCTCAGGTCTTGTCTGCTTTTAACAAGAAGGAGAATACAATACATCATCAGTGACACTTGCTGTTATTTAGTCCTCTTCTATCCTCATTACCCATTACCTAACCTCTCCCCCTCGTTTACTGCCTCAGTTTCCCTTATTTGAAAGCCTTTAGAACCTCTTGCCTTGCAGGCAGTTAGATAATTTTGCAAAGATTCAATGAATTCTATTCTTAATTATTAAGAAAAGTCTGATTTTGAAAGTTGTGAGTGGTTTTCCTTTGTTGGATGAATTATCAAGTTAAGTTCTAAAAGCTAGTAGAAATTCAAGTTTTCATTAGTGATACCAGACTTAATGAAATTGATATTTATTTAGAATGCACAGAAAAATTTTTGATACTTTCAATTATGTTCATTATAAAATTTAGCTTATGGAATAAAATGTGTAAGAGCTTAAGTGTGTGTCATTCTGTGAATTCTGATTATTCGTAATATGATCTTACTTGCTTAAAATAAAGCCTCTCCATTCAGGGTATTGTTACAATTTAAAGTTATATTTTTTTGGTTCGTTTTTAGTGATTGAGAACCCTTGTAGCAGCGTTTTCTTTTTTGTTTAGTATGTCTGGACCTAATAGCTCTTCAGAGTGGTCCATTGAAGGTCGTCGATTGGTACCACTGATGCCCCGACTGGTTCCCCAAACCGCCTTCACTGTAACAGCTAATGCTGTTGCCAATGCAGCTATCCAGCACAATGCATCTCTTCCAGTGCCTGCAGAAACAGGAAGCAAGGAAGGTGAGTAGAAAAATATTTCTGTTAGAAAAAAATGTCTTATTTTTCATCTATTCTTAGCCCAGTTTTTAAAAGGAATAAGGCAGAGTGGACAGTTCTGGCTGTGAAGCTGGGAACTGAAGTTTTGAGATCAGTGTGACTTATCAGAAGTGAATAGAAGGCCTTAATGGAGGATATTAGAAACTAAGATGACAGAAGTCATTTAGCTGCTGGAAAAAGATGCTGAATGGATAGCTTCAGGAAACAAAGCTCCAGTTTTATCTTCTGGAATCAATGGAATAGGTTTCCTCTCTGTTCTCATCAATGTGCTCAATCCATTACCTGGCAGATAGAGAGACTTTCTTAGTGTTATTTAACCTAATAATTGACATTTGGTTTAAAAATCATCGAATTCTCCTGAAGATTAGTATTAAATTTGAAAGATTTGAAAGATTAGTATTAAATTTGACTCCAGTAGCATAGGTTGGTTTTGCCTGACAAGAACCCTGAAAACATTGCGTTTGTCAGGTGACTCTGAGAAACTGCCTATTTTTGCCTGGTAATGGGCCGTGGAACAGAGTGAGACACCCTCTTCGTGCAGGCCAGGCTCTTTTTTAGGCTGAAACAAGCTATATTTGAGGGAGACTGTTACCAGTGTGCAAACTTTGCCTCCATTGCATCCCTGTTTCTTTGTTGTCAGAGAGGTATCTTTCCTTTATTTCCTGTTTTTACCTTTGCCAGCTGTCTGGTAGAGTGGAGAGAATATAGAATTTCCAGTAGTCAAATCTGTGTTTGAATCTTCAGCAAGTTTTCGTGTCTGTAAGCCTTGCGTTTCTTACCTCCAGGAGGAGGATGTGGTGCTACGAGGATTAGTGATAATGTATGGAAAGGAGTTCTCTCAGTGTTTGGGACCTAGGAACTGGTGCATAGGAGCTTTTCTTGTTGAGCTGTGTCCTTTCACTGAATGATAAAGAGGTTGAAACATGTCACTATTTTAATTATGAGTACAGTAGTGCTTAGATGGCAAATGATTCATGGGTTGGGTTATGGAGAGGGACCTTATCTTGATTCTCCCCTTTGGTAGCCTGGTTGGAAATTGCTATGGTTAGGGAAAAATTAACTGTTATCCCATCATTGGTACTGCTAATAGTATGAAAAGGGAGAATAAGTATGTGCCTGTTTTCTAACTCCTGCCATGAATGAAAAATGACTTTCATTTTTCTTAATTTAGTTTTAAACTTAATTTATTTGAAATTGTGCTTCTCCATTGACAATATCACCTGTAGATAAGCTATTAAATATTTGGGAAAAATCCATTTAAATGATGATTTTTCAGGAAAGGTCATTAATGCCTTTTAACTTGTGGGCCTAATACCTAGTTCTGGCCTCTGACTTTTGATCACATGAAAATGTTAAGATTGGCCTGCAATAAAAATAGTTTTTCTGTATGCCTGGACAGTTTTGGTGAAAGTTAACAGCAGACTTTTTTATCGTTCCTTCAGTAGTGGTTTGCTATTCCTACACAAGTACTACGTCAACCCCAACCTCTACCCCCGTTCCAAGTGGCAGCATAGCAACGGTTAAGTCTCCAAGACCTGCCAGTCCTGCCTCCAATGTAGTTGTCTTGCCAAGTGGAAGTACTGTTTATGTCAAAAGTAAGTGATATCCTCAGTGTTATCAGGGCCATCTTGGCTAAATGTGGCAGTGTAGGATTTGATAAGATCTGCCTTCCTGGAAAAAGTCACCAGGCCACTACCTATCAGCAGTGGTTAGTTTTTGAAGGTATTGAATTCCTTTCTTTACATGTGACTAGGTGTATATTGCTGTTTAATAGGTTTTGGGGTTGGAGAAATGACTGCCTTTTTGTGGCCTGTGGGGATTTTGTGTTTGAATAGTGCTATCCTTCAAGTATTCACTTGTTTTGACTGTCATGGAATAGAAATGTGAACAGGGGTGGGCCTTGTGGCATATCCTGGGAAGCTGCAGCTTGAGGCAACTGCACTCCATATCTGAGTGCTGATTCCAGTGTTGGCTGCTGTGCTTCTAATCCAGCTCCCTGCGAATGTGCTGAAATACTTGAGTCCTTACCAGCCACCTGGGAGACCAAGAGTTCCTGGCTTTCGCCTGGCAGAGCCCAAGATCGTAGCCACTTGGGGAGTGAATCAGTGGGTGGAAGATCTTTCTCCCTCTTAACCAGAGGATACATGATCTCTTTCCCTCCCTCTCTGTCCCTCTGCCTTTCAAATAAAGACATTGTTAAAGAGAAATGTGAGTAGAAACTGTAGCAATGTGCTTATGCGATTTACTCAGTACTCACTTCTTGTAATCTTTGTAGTGTTTTCTTAAATTATTTCACAGAACATGTCATCCAAATGTTAAGATTTCAGTGAAACATTATAGGGAATCTATTTTATATTTTTGGTTAATTGTAATTTTTTGAAAATTTTTTCTTGATTTTGCCCTATGAAGTATTTTGTTGTCAAGCTCATTTTTTGTTTTTGTTTTTAATTTCTGTTATCAATGTTTATTTTATTTTGAAGTTTATTTTTTGCTTTTGATATCAACTATGATTTAATTTTTATTTTTCCCGATATAGTTATAAATATGACTTCTTTGTAACTTTTAGTGGTAGAGGTTGCTGTTTTGGACAGGAGTCATTCTGGGTCATTGTTGGTCCTGTTTAAATTACAGTCAAAAAAACCGAAAGTGTAGGAGTTATATTTTATTACCAATTCCAGAGTCATGCTGTATAATTTCTTATGTCTGTTCAGTAGAGATATCTTGTGCAGGTTGCTGTGTATGTGTCTCACTTAGTTTTTTCTTTTTTTTAACAAGTTTACAAAAACAGTTGAAGCTTTACTATATAAAGAGAAAGCAATACATCAGAACTATTCAGTTTATATCTGATTACTGTGGATTTAGCGAAGGTGGTCCTTTAAAATAATAGTAGACCTATTTTTTTAAACACTGAAAGTGAATTCCAAACATGAGAAAGCTATTTCATGTTACATACAGTTTTAACCAACAGGAAATTTGTTGCTTTATACTCAGAAGTCATACCGATTACATTAATTTGGGATAAAATCATTAATTCACCTAATTTTGTGGGCAAGGCACTCCAATATGGGATATGGGCATCCCAAGCAGTGTCTTCAGTGCTGGACCAAACACCTGCAGGGGAATAAACCAATAAGATTTAGTCAGGCCCCCTGGGAGCCTCTTCACAATGGGAAACGTGCTGACAGTTACATGGCTATCTGGTAAGTGGTACAGAAGGGAATGTGCAAAGTGATTTATAAACTCAGAGCAACATGGATTCTCTTTGCCTAGAGGAGTAAGGGAACGCTTCACTGAGGAGGCGGCTTGTGGGATGATGAAGAGGTTGTTGATGGTGAGTGGTGTTCCCCAAAGGACAGTGGGATGTTGGGACCCAGAGATGGACAGAGTGTGGTAGGTGGCTTTGGGGGATGGTGAGCGGTTTACCTTGTCAAGGTCATAGGATTGTCCAGGGTTGGATACAACAGGATATTGCTGTGTTGGAAAGATGTGGGGCCTTGAATGATATGATGATGGTGTTGTGCCTCATTGTGTAGGAGATAAAGCTATTAAAGGATTTTTAGGCAGTGCATTGGCATGATTAGATGTAAAGTTTCTAACTTGTAGTAGGATGGAGGATAGAATAGAAGAATAGAGTAGATACACAGATATCTTTTAGGAAGTTGTTGGTTACATACAGGCAAGCAGATACAGCCTGGCGTGGAGCAGTTGCATAGGTTGAAAATAAGATACCATGTCCCATATTGGAGTAGCTGGGTTTGTATTCTGCTAATGTGGAACCTGGAAGGTAGCAGTGATGGCTGAGGTGATCAAGTACCTGCCACCCACATGGGGAACCTGGATTCAGTTTATTTCCTGGCTCTGGCCATCCAGTTGTGTGAGCATTTGGGGAATGAATCAGCAGATGGGAGAGCTCTCTCTTGTCTGTGTCTCTTTATGTGTCAAATAAGTAAATAAAAATGTTAAGAAAAGGATGGAAGGCATTCAGGGACAACTTCTCTGAAGGAAGTTTGATGAGACTTACTGTTGAGTAGGCATAAGGCAAAGGAAGGGGGCAATGATGACTTGATGACACGAAGATTTTAAAAGTATAGTGTACAAATGCAAGATTAGGTTGGTGTCACTATAGCAGGATTGTCATTGCCTTTCAGGTGTTAGCTGTTCAGATGAAGATGAAAAACCCAGAAAACGAAGGCGAACCAACTCTTCTAGCTCCTCTCCCGTTGTCCTAAAGGAAGTTCCAAAGGCTGTTGTTCCTGTCTCAAAGACAATCACTGTGCCTGTGAGTGGCAGTCCCAAGATGAGCAACATCATGCAGAGTATTGCCAACTCCTTACCACCCCACATGTCTCCCGTGAAAATAACCTTCACCAAGCCGTCAACACAGACGACAAACACGACAACACAGAAGGTATGTCGTGGGGGAGTTTCTGCCTGCCAGTTACTGTTTCCATCTCTTTCAGACTGTGTGACTCAGGTAGAACAAACATGAATTCAGTGCTCACTATGTACTGGGAAATGTTTACCATCTCTTTGTTTTTAATTCTGCACAAAAAGCTTTGGTCTAGGTATTATTAGTTCACTTTTGGCAACCATGGCTCAGACACGGTAACTGGCTTGCCTAGGTTGACACAGCTCTCAGATCTCCTGCTTCTAAGACTTGTGCTCTATATTATCGTTATTATACCATTTGGGAAAAAAAAAGAAAATAGAAGTTTTTTTTAAAACTTTCATGAACATTCATATGACCTTGCCTTTAGAAACTCAGTCTTCACTTTGTAAAAGTAACAGAGTTGTCAGAGTTAGATGTTTCTTAGAATAAAGGATGTAATTAAGTGAATAATTGTTTTGTTGGTCTTTTTTTTTTTTTTTTTTTTTTTTTTTATTTTTGACAGGCAGAGTGGACAGTGAGAGAGAGAGACAGAGAGAAAGGTCTTCCTTTTGCCGTTGGTTCACCCTCCAATGGCCGCCGCGGCCGGCGCGCTGCGGCCGGCGCACCGCGCTGATCCGATGGCAGGAGCCAGGAGCCAGGTGCTTTTCCTGGTCTCCCATGGGGTGCAGGGCCCAAGCACCTGGGCCATCCTCCACTGCACTCCCTGGCCACAGCAGAGGGCTGGCCTGGAAGAAGGGCAACCGGGACAGAATCCGGCGCCCCGACCGGGACTAGAACCCGGTGTGCCGGCGCCGCTAGGCGGAGGATTAGCCTAGTGAGCCGCGGCGCCGGCCTTTGTTGGTCTTTATTTGCTATCATTAATTCATTCCTAAACCCTTCTCTGAGTGTGTTCAAGGCAGTGGTACTTTGTCAAGTTCACGTTGTCCAGTCCCTCAGTCTTCTCAAACTAATCTTGGTCCTGATGACTCAGTAGGCTTGATGCCTCCCTGTACTTACCATCATTCTTACCATCTTTGTCAGTTGATGTATTTATTTTGCTAGTAGCTTCCTGGTACATGAGTATACGAAAAGTAAATCCTTTGAGGTCTTTTGCTTGGTAGATTGCAGATTTCTTTTTACTCTCCTTCTTTCTTAATGGCTTGGCTAAGTAAAGTATTCTAGGTTGGATCATTTTCTCTGAATTTTAGAGATGTTGCACCGTTGGCTTCTGGTTGCCACTGTTGCTTTTGGGAAGCTCAGTTCCATTCTAATTTTAGAATTAAAGTTAGTGTTTTTTTTTGTTTTGTTTTGTTTTTTTTTTAAGATTTATTTATTTGAAAGAGTTAGAGAGAGACTGAAAATCTTCCATCTGCTGGTTCACTTCCCAAATGGCCGCAACGGCCAGAGCTGAGCCGATCCAAAGCCAGAAGCCTAGAGCTTCTTGTAGGCCTCCCACATGGGAGCAGGGGCCCTAGGACTTGAGCCATCTTCCACTGCTTTCCTAGGCCATAGCACAGAGCTGGATGGGAAGTGGAGCAGCCGGTACTCGAACCGGCGTCCATATGGGATGCCAGCACTGCAGGTGGCGGCTTTACCCACTATGCCACAGCCCTGACCCCTAGATGTTTTGCTCGATGAAAACTCTTAGTGCTTTTTAAGTTCTGAAATTTCAAAGCAATGTTCCTTGGTGTCAGGTCTTTATTTTATCCATTTGACTATGTATTCAGTGGGCCTTTCTTGAGCTATTTCTTTGGTTATTCTATTATTTAGAAAGTTGAACTGCTTGGATTGATCCTCTAATTTTTTCCCTCATTCCCATTTTCCATTTGGCTTTTGGAACTAAATCTCCTGGATTCATATCCCAGCTTTTGCCACTTACTAGCTATGTGACTAAGGGAAAACTAATCTATCATGTAAATTTCTCATCTGTAAAGTAGGGTTTTTCCCCATAGGATTTTTTTTTTTTTTTTTGACAGGCAGAGTTAGACAGTGAGAGAGAGAGAGACAGAGAGACAGAGAGAAAGGTCTTCCTTCCTTTGGTTCACCCCCACAAATGGCCGCTACGGCCAGCGCGCTGCGCCAATCTGAAGCCAGAAGCCAGGTGCTTTTCCTGGTCTCCCATGCGGGTGCAGGGCCAAGCACTTAGGCCATCCTGCACTGCACTCCTGGGTCACAGCAGAGAGCTGGACTGGAAGAGGAGCAACCAGGACAGAATCTGGCGCCCCAGCTGGGACTAGGACCCGGGGTGCTGGCGCCGCAGGCAGAGGATTAGCCTAGTGAGCCACAGCACTGGACTCCCATAGGATTTTTGAGTGTAAATAACTGATAGAATAGAGCCTAGCACATAGTAAATGCTCTGTAAATATTATTATTAATTTCTATATCTTTTAACTTTATCCTTTAGTAGTTAGAAAGAGAAGGAGAGACAGAAAGAGGTCTTCCATCCTCTGGTTCACTCTCCAAATGGCTGGAATGGCTAGGGCTAGGCCAGTTTGAAGTCAGGAGCCTGGAACTCCATCCAGGATTCCCACAAGAGTGACAGGGGCCCAATCCTTTGCTGCTTTGCCAGGTGCCTTAGCAGGGAGCTGGATTGGAAGTGGAGCAGCTGGCACTTGAACAAGCACTCATAGGGGATGCCTGCGTCACAGGTGGTGGCCCCCCACAATAATTTTTTTTGATATTTTCTTTTTTCATGTTTTCTCACCTGTAAGTTCCTTTCCTGTATTTGTTTTGATCTCTTTCATTTCAGAATGTTCTGCAGTATCTGACTGTGTGCTTATGTATGAACATGGACACTAGAAAGAGGACAAAGCTCTGTGTGTGGGTGGGACATGTTGTCTGGTGACTTTCACTGCGGTTGACCTAGCTGGGCTGTTTGGTGAAGAAGTACCACTACCCCTTTACCTCCCTCAGTGTCACTGTCTTTATGGCTTTTTCTTGGATGGGTCAGATTCCTCAAAGAAGAATCCTCTAGTCTCTTTCCTTGAGTAGTCTAAGACTAGCTCCTTCTGTTTGAGGACTAAATGGAGAAAGATTTTTTATGTAGACCCTGTTGGCTTTCAGTGTGGCATTGCCCTTCCCAGCTGTGCCTGATGGTATCAGATCCCTCAGCTTCAGTTTCTCCCTCATGAAAATAAATTCATAGTCTTCTCTTAGGTAGGGGAGGATGGCTGGAGGTCCAAGTGCTTCTTCTTCTTTTTTTTTTTTTTTTTTTTTTTGGACAGGCAGAGTGGACAGTGAGAGAAAAAGAGACAGAGAGAAAGGTCTTCCTTTTGCCGTTGGTTCACCCTCCAATGACTGCCGCGGCTGGCGCACCGCGCTGATCCGATGGCAGGAGCCAGGAGCCAGGTGCTTTTCCTGGTCTCCCATGGGGTGCAGGGCCCAAGCACTTGGGCCATCCTCCACTGTACTCCCTGGCCACAGCAGAGGGCTGGCCTGGAAGAGGGGCAACCGGGACAGAATCCGGCGCCCCGACCGGGACTAGAACCTGGTGTGCCGGCGCCGCTAGGCGGAGGATTAGCCTAGTGAGCCGCGGCGCCAGCCCCAAGTGCTTCTTAAACAGCGTTTCAACCAACTTTTGTCTCCCTAAGTCCCAATTTATCCTTACTTCAGAAGCATCTGGTGTCCTAAATTCTAGAGTCTCTGGGATAGTGCAGGTTGTCTTGTTTTTCATTCTTGTATTTGTTGCCTTAGGTTTCTGCTTTGTTGGATATAATCGATCCATCTCGGTTCGTCTGTTTTCCAGTTTCCAAACTTTATAGCTGTTGTCTCCTTTTTGTTTTGACCTTGTGGCTTTGTGTGTCTTAACCCCTTTAAAAATAAAAATTCTTTCACACTGTTTTAGAGGAATTTGGGGAAGGGGCTGAGGTCAATTCTGTGTTCAGAGCGTGATCTTCTCACCTTTGAATCTTCAGTCCCATGACTTTTCTGTTTTTAATTTTTTTAAGATTTATTTATTTATTTCAAAGGCAGAGTTACAGAAAGAGAGGGAGAGAGATCTTCCATCTGTAGTTCACTTCCCAAATGGTCACAACACTCGGAGCTGGGCTGGTCCAGATCCAGGAGCTTCTTTCAGGTCTCCTACATGGGAACGGGGAGCTGGATTGGAAATGGAGCAGCCGGGACTTGAACCAGTGCCCATATGGGGTGCCGGTGCTACAGGTGATGGCTTTACCTGCTAGGCCACAGCACTGGCACCAGTCCTATGACTTTCATTTAAAGAACCTCCTTGAGTTTCTTGGAAAGATATCATTATATAATAGATTAAAAATTATTTTCTTATTACTTTGTGAAAATGGGCTGATCTGTAGGATATAGTTCCATCTTTAACCTTAGGATGAAGGATTATGGTGTAGTATTCAAACCAAGCAAGAATTGTTGTTGTCACAGAGAGTTGGTTGGGACCCCAGTTCTTTTAGTATAATCTGAGATAAATTCATCTTTTTACTCATATGTGAGATAAAAATGCCAATCTTAGGAATTTATTGTTAGGATTAAATGAGATTGGGTAAAGAGTGACATAAGGTATGTACTCAAAAATTGTTAGCTTCCTTTCCTTGTAGATATTTTATGGAAAGCTATGTTGTCTTTATTTACACTGTTGATAATGAACTGTTCCAGATAAGAAAATTCTTCAATTCTGTGAAGCTTATTTCTTCTTCTCTCTCTCTTTTTAAATGTTTATTTATTTGAAAGGCAGAGTGATGAGAGAGGGGGAAGGTCAGAGAAAGAGATCTTCCATCTACTGGTTCACTTCCCAAATGGCTACCATGGCTAGGGGATGGTTCAGGCAAAAGCTAGGAGCCCAGGACTCCCTCTGGGTCTCCAATGGGGTGGCAGGAATCCAGGTACTTGTACCATCATCTGCTGCTTTCCCAGGCATGGTAGCAGTGAGCTGGATCAAAAGCAGAGCAGCTGGTATGTGCTACCTGTGTTGCAGGTGGCTGCTTAACATGCTGTGCCATAATATATCACTTATCACTTAATATGTAGAAATTAATGATTTTTGATGGCTTCCTATGTATTAAATTTAAAGATTTTATTTATTTCAGAGGTAGAATTACAGACACAGAGAGGGAGAGACAGAGAGAAAAGTCTTCCAAGGCAGATTCACTCCCCAAAATGGCCACAATGGCCAGAGCTGAGCCGATCTGAAGCCAAGGAGCCAGGAGCTTCTTGCAGGTCTCCCATGTGGGTGCAGAGGTCCAAGCACTTGGGCCATCTTCCACTGTTTTCCCAGACCATAAGCAGAGAGCTGTTTCGGAAGAAGAACAACACGAACTGGCACTTATATGGGAAGCTGGCACCACAGGCAGAGGCTTAGCCTACTATGCCATAGTACCGGCCCCTATGTGTTATACTGAATATAAGTTTTGCATATTTATTTGATGACTCCACAACTATCTTTCTGGCTGTTACATTTCATATAGTGTTATGGTTATTACTTTCTGGGCTGGTCCAGTGTAGGTGATGTCAGCCTGCTACACTCCCAGTTTTTAAATCTACTTACTGTAACACTTTTATTGTTGACAGGCCTTGGTTGCTGCATTTTATTTTATTAGTAATTCTCTTTTTCTGTCTTCTTATCTTCTCTTTCAATCTGGCATTTGAGAAATAGAATAGCAATGCCAATGCCAAAGCCAGAAGAGCACTTATCTCTCAACCATATCCCCCTATTGCCTTACTGTGTTTTAATTTTATTCATTATACTTATAACTAACTGATATTATAAAGCTGTTGATTTTCTGTTTCTCCCATAGACTATTAGATGCTGAGGGAAAATATTTTTTCTTATTCATCACTGTATTCCCGAGTGTTAGAATAGTGTTTGACTTGTAGTAGGTACTAATTGAGATTTGCTGAATGAATGAGTGCATTAATTAATTAGTACACAGATAGATAGATCTGGCTCCAAAGATGGATTTGCCACTTCTCTTGAGCCTCAGTTTCCTTAAAAAAGCAAAGACAACAATACGACTTCCTAGACTTATTGGGACAATCAAATGAGATGATTCATGGAAAATACTTAACCATGGTGCATACAGTGAACATAGAGTACATAGCACATAACATTACTAATTTCCTAATCTTTGTTGGTAGACTTGTGTAAACATGGTTGTAATAGGTGGAGATTCATTGATTTATCATATCTTTTTTTTTTTCAAGAATTATTTTATTTATTTGAAAGAGTTACAGAGAGAGGTAGAGCCAGAAAGAGGTCTTCCATTCCGCTGGTTCATCCCCCAAATGATCGCAAGAGCCAGAGCTGAGCTGATCTGAAGCCAGGAGCCAGGAGTTTTCTTTTGGGTCTCCCACACAGGTGCAGGGGCCCAAGCACTTGGGCCATCTTCTACTGCTTTCCTAGGCCATAGCAGAGAGCTGGATTGGAAGTGGAGCAACCGGAACTCGAACCGGCGGCTATATGGAATGCCGGCACTGCAGGCTGGGGCTTTAACCCGCTGCACCACTGTACCAGCCCCTAATTTTGTTTTTCTTTTCTGAACTTTTTTTTTTTTTTTTTTTTTTTTTTTTTTTTTGACAGGCAGAGTGGACAGTGAGAGAGAGAGACAGAGAGAGAAAGGTCTTCCTTTGCCGTTGGTTCACCCTCCAATGGCCGCCGCTGCAGCCGGCGCACCGCGCTGATCCTGGCAGGAGCCAGGAGCCAGGTGCTTTTCCTGGTCTCCCATGGGGTGTAGGGCCCAAGCACCTGGGCCATCCTCCACTGCACTCCCTGGCCATAGCAGAGAGCTGGCCTGGAAGAGGGGCAACCGGGACAGAATCCGGCGCCCCAACCGGGACTAGAACCCGGTGTGCCGGCGCCGCTAGGTGGAGGATTAGCCTATTGAGCCACGGCGCCGGCTCTTTTCTGAACTTTTAATGGAGAATGAATAGTGGAGGTTGTCAGATGCCTATAAAAGGGTATATTTATCTACAAAGTCATATATGAATTATGCCATGAGGTTTCAGATTCAAAACCTTAAATTTGCCTTATTATGTTTTAAAAAATTAACATTTAAAGCAACCTAAATTAAAAAATAAGACTCTTTCATTCCATATATATTTATTGAGCATGTGCTATGTTCTGGATGTAAAGCCATTTTGTTTCTCATACATGGTACCATCAGTTTTATTTTTTCATGGACATGCTAACTATGAGTAGGACTAATAAATATTCTTTGGATATTTTAGTTTTTATTTTGTTTTGTAATTGGATTTTTTGAGAAGGCTGTGGTCATTATTACTGCATTGAATTTCTCATAAATCTGTATTTAAGTCAACTTAGGAATTATTGTAGGCAGAGTGAATGTTAGATTAAGCATAATTACTTATGAAGTTGTGGACTTTATTCAAATTGGAGTAGGTTATGGGGCAAGTGGTGTGGTGCAGTGGGTTAACCTGCTTCCTGTGTCGCTGGCATCACATATCAGAGTGCCGTTGAGTCCTGGCCTCTCCACTTCTGGAGACCTGGTCGTAGTTCCTGGCTCCTGGCTTCTTCACTCTGGTCCAGTGCCTGGCTGTTGCAGTCATCTGGAGAATAAACCAGCAGTGGAAGATCTCTCTGTCCCCTGCTACCCCTGTTGTTCTGCCTTTCAAATAAATAAATAGGTCTTAAAAAATTGAAGTAGGTTATGTATCTTTAGGGAATACAAATGTCCACCTCTGTTATTATGGTGCCTTCATTTTAAACATAACATTGGTACAGCACTTACAGAAACAAAGCAACAGAATATAGCTTTATGCTTTCATGTGCTTGATTGATATTTTTCATTTTGTCCTTAGGGTGCAAGTCCCAGCACTCTTAAAGAGTTTTTGTGAGTGCTAGAAGGTCAGTAATTTGAATTATGGCCTGAATAAACACTGTTTGGTTCACTTGGTTTCAAAACCCTTTCATTTGCCCTATGTAATAAGTAACCATAAAGTGCCGCGAGATTTCCTCCAAGGTGACTCTCTGATTTTAGACGATCCCCTTCTTCCAGATCAGAAATCATCTTTCAGACTGAAATCTAGAATATGTCATATCACTTCTATGTGCAACATAAAACATGCTCTTAAAGACTTGAGATTTATTTTGCTGCAGTTTCATTGTCTTAATGTTAGAAACTGTTAGGTAGACACTGCAGTTCTGAAATTGTGAATATTGGTCGCGAGTGTGAGCACTCCCCGGCCCTTGCCCACGACAGGACGATGCTAAGTAACTGTGGCATACGTGGCTGCCAAGGCCTGGGGAATCCTCGTCTGTGCTGCGTTGTACGCCAGGAAGGTACTAGTATTAGTTCCGAATTGGCAGAAGTGAGACCTAAGTGCTATTACTATTCTAATCGGTTTTGTTGTGGTGGTAGCTATGAGTTCTTTGGATTCTCATGGGTATCAGAGTCTTGGGAAAGATACCCAAAATGTTTTTAATGAAAGGAAAATAGCATACATTTCCAGATTGATGTGGTCTATATTGCTTTTACTGATATCCCTTTAACATTTATTAAGTCGTAATAATAGTAAACAGCTGAGATGTTCCATTTGTTGACAGCAAATACTGACCGTCTCTATGTGCCTAGCACTATATTAGATGCTTCACATCATCTCAATTTAATCCTTATAATGCTTTTGCAAGGTAGGTATTATTATCCCCATTTTATAAATGAAAGTTGGAGCCCAGATTTTTTAAAAATGTTATTTAAGGTGTACACCTTTCATGTAATTCATATATACATATTTAGAAACATAGTGATACTTCTCACCCTACTCTCCTTCCTGCCCACATTCCTGCCCTTCTTCCTCCTCCCTCTCCTATTCCCACTTTTTAATTTTTACAAAGATCTATTTTCAGTTGATGTTATAAGATTAACCCTGTACTAAGTAGAGTTCAACATATAGGATGAAGAAATAAAACACTGTTCCTCAACAGTAGACACAAGAGCCTAGAGGTTTTTTTTGTTTTGTTTTGTTTTGTTTTGACAGGCAGAGTGGACAGTGAGAGAGACAGAGACAGAGAGAAAGGTCTTCCTTTGCCGTCGGTTCACCCTCCAATGGCTGCTGTGGCCGGCGCATCACGCTGATCCGAAGCCAGGAGCCAGGTGCTTCTCCTGGTCTCCCATGGGGTGCAGGGCCCAAGCACTTGGGCCATCCTCCACTGTACTCCCTGTACTGGCCTGGAAGAGGGGCAACCGGGACAGAATCTGGTGCCCCAACCAGAGCTAGAACCCGGGGTGCTGGTGCTGCAGGCGGATGATTAGCCTATTGAGCCATGGCGCTGGCCGAGCCTAGAGATTTTAACATGCCCCTGGGGCTGTCACTTTAAGTAGAAGGTGAAGGTTCTGAGTGTAGGTTAGTTAGACTCTTAAGCTTATGGTCCCTTTACCATATTGGTCCCTTCTCTGTATGATGGTTAGTTGTTTTTCTAATAAAGCTAGAAAGGAGTTGACTGGTCAAGCCTGATGAATGCTAATCAACTCTACATAGGTGTTTGCTGGTCCAGACTTTGGTATCTTTCTTGACTCCTCAGGTAGTTAACAAACTCTATAAAGTAATACACAAAAACATTTATCTTGTAATTTTCCAAAACATTGGAAATAAATATTTATATTTATCTATATATAACATATAAAATGTTTCAGTCAGAGTGTCTTTGAGGTGTAGGCACTGAGTTCAGATATAGTCAGTAAATTATGACAAATAAAGACTTGAGCTCTTTTTTAGGACTGACACAAAACTGAAAAAGAATTTCCCCTTTGAATTCTTTGGATTTTTCAAAACAATTTTTCTGTCCTAGGTAGGTACAAATAATTTTAGTGAAAGAAGAAGGTACTGTACTCTTTTAGGTATCATCATTATACTCACCTCAGGAGAAAACTGTGCTACTACAGAATTACTAATGATTTTTATGTTCTCACTGTAAAATGGGGATAATAGTATCTGTGTAATAGGATTGTTGGGAGATATGGTAAGCAATAATATTAGCTCTTGGAGCTATTTTTGATTCCGTTCCTTTTGCTTAACTCTGACATTCTTTTAACCACCAACTTTTATTTTTTCTATCTCAGAATAATCTGAGTCTGATCCCGTGCGTGCGTCTTCCAGTGGCTTCCCAGCATGCTTAGCATACACTCTAAATTCTTTACTCTGGCTTACAAGTTTGATCTGGTCCTCTTACTTTTCCAACCCCTTCCTGCTCTGTATGCTTCTGCCATACTTGCTTTCTTTCTGTTTTTAAATACATCAGGCTAATTCTAATCTTAGGTCCATTACCCTAAACAGTCTCTCCGTCTGAAATGCTTTGTCTTAGTCATCTACAGTTTTCTAGCCATACTGGCTAAACCTTGACCTATCTTTATCACATCTCTTTTTCTCCATTCTCTCTATCAGCTCATGAGCAAATCCTGTTGGTTTTATCATATATTCAGAATCTGCTCACTTTTCATCACTTCCATTGCAAACATTTTGGTTACTATCATTTCTGCTCTGTTTATTATAGGAGCTTCCTAATTAGTCTCCTTGTTCCTGACTTCACTATCCTACTGTACTTTTTACCAAGAAGGTTGTATAATGCTCTTTAAAAGATACTTTGTTTTTTAGAACAGTTTTAGATTTATAGAAAAGTTGAGAAGATAGTACAGATTTATTGTATACCCTGTACACACAATTTCCCATTCTTAACATTCCATATTACCATCATACATTGGTTTCAATCAATGAATGACATTAATGTGTTAATATTGCCTATTGTCCATGGTTTATTCATATTTCTTTGGTTTTCACTTATTTTTTTCTGTTCTAGGATCTCATTTAGGATATGGCATTATATTTACTTGTAGACTCTTTTTTTTTTTTTTTAAGATTTATTGATTTATTTGAAAGTCAGAGTTACACACAGAGAGAAGGAGAGGCAGAGAGAGAGGGTTTCCATCCACTGGTTCACTCCCCAAGTGGCCACAACGGCTGGAGCTGAGCCAATCCGAAGCTAGGAGCTAGGAGCTTCCTCCAGGTCTTCCCATGTGGGTGCAGGGGCCCAAGGACTTGGGCCATCTTCCAGTGCCTTCCCAGGCATAGCAGAGAGCTGGATCAGAAGTGGAGCAGCCAGGACTCGAACCGGCACCCATATGGGTTGCCAGCACTGCAGGCGGTGGCTTTACCTGCTATGCCACAGCACAAACTCTTCTTGACTCTGAAAGTTTCTCAGACTTTCATGGTTTTTGATGACCTGGACAGTTTTAAGGAGTCATGGTCAAGTATTTTGTAGGATGCCCCACTGTTAGCATTTGTTTGATGTTTTTCTCATGGTTAGACTAGGGTTCTGGGTTTTTGGGAGGAAGACCACAGAAGGTAGCATTTTTATCATATCATATCAAGGGTGTAAACTGTCATTATTTCTCTGCAGTTGTCTCCTACTGTTCTCAACCTTATACGTTTCAATCCTGTTCATTAGGTTCTTGAAGTTTCTTGTGCAAGTCAAACTTGCTTCTGCCTCGGGGTTTCTGTGTTTGCCACTCCCTGTCTTGCTGGATGCTCTCCTAGGTGGTGACATGATTCACACGGTACTGCTGGTGTCTGTCTGCTCAGATGTCGCCTTACAGAGAGGCCTTCACTGAGTACTTTGTAAGAGGAATTGTAGAGTGCTCCCATCGTCCTTTACTCACTCTGCTTTATTATCTCTTCTGTTTTAATACATGACATTGACTTTTTAAAAAAAATTGTTTATTGTTTTTCCCTAGTAGAATATACACTCTGAAAGTAGGAACTTTACTTTCTTCATTTTTTTTTGTCTGAGCATCTAGAACCATGCCTGGCACATAGTAGATGCTCAATTAATAAAAATGAATGAATGTCCAAATTACTTTCTAGAAAGATTGCACCAATTTATACTCCCTCAATAGTATGTTGAAATGTTTACTTTGCTGTATCTTACACAGCATTGAATGATGTTCTAAACAATATTTGCTTGGTAAATGTTGTTGCTTTTAAATGTATGTTGATGAGCAGGACTAAAGGAAAGCTTTCATATATCTTTAGTTGTGTATTCATTTTGTTGAATTGTTTCTTCATGTTTCATACGCTGTTTTTGAATTGTATGTAACTAATTTGGGTCTGACTACAATAGTGGAATTGTAGGTACATGAAAATGACTTCTTTTCCCTTCCCTAGGTGATTATAGTGACCACATCACCAAGTTCAACCTTCGTCCCCAACATCCTCTCCAAGTCCCATAACTATGCTGCAGTCACTAAGCTTGTCCCAACGTCAGTCATCGCCTCCACCACCCAGAAGCCGCCCGTGGTGATAACTGCTTCTCAGTCCTCTCTGGTCAGCAGTAGCAGCAATGGCAGCAGCAGCTCTACACCGTCGCCTGTACCTAATACCGTTGCGGTGACAGCTGTGGTGTCCTCCACACCCTCTGTGGTCATGTCAACTGTAGCACAAGGTCAGTGTCATTCACCGTTTCCTCCTGCCCTAGTTGGTCTATGAGAATTTTGAAGAAAATTCTCTGTGTGTGAAGGTCCCTACTGTTAAATCTTAGGTAACTGCTCTCACTCTCCCAGTTTGAGAATGGCAGGAATATAGGGTTACTCAGTTTGCTTGTATTCATATGCTTGTTGCAGCTTATCCCCCCAAGGCGTATAACACCTTATCATCACGGTAAACATTCACAAAATGCAGGTTAAATCTTGTGGCAACAAATTTTTAAGAGCTATCCAAATATGTTACTGTAATAGAATTTTAATCGATTTAATTTAATAGAAGTTTTTTTATTTTTAATTTGAAATTCTTGTTTATTTGACAGACACAGAAAGAGACTTAGAAAGAGTGTGCTCCTGTCTGTTTCTTCACTCCCCAAATACCTGCAGTATTTGGGGCTTTGTTGGGACTGAAGCCAGGAGCTAGAAACAAAATTCAGGTTTCCCATAAGGGTTAATTGAGCATGAGGGATGTGGGAAGTAAATTACTGAATTTAGATAATCCAGAAACTATTGTTTTGTTTCTGTTTGAGATACTTATTTAGATATTATTATGTTAAGAGATTAAGGTGCTTGTTGAACAGAAGGACAGTGTTAGTAGAAGCATCCAGACCCAGTAGTTGTTTTTGTGACTGTTGGACTTTTGTGGTGGCTCCTGTGTCGGTACCTGGGCTGTCAGGTGGTCGCAGCAACTTGATGGATAACTCCGTGTTTGTAAGTGTAGGGATGGTTCCAACAACAGGGAGGGGCAGATGGTGCATGGTTGACTCATACTATAGGAAGGAAAAAGAAATCTTTAATATTTGTAATATGGAAGTTCTTAAAATTAATGCTAATTAGAATAGTCATTCTGAGTTGGTCATCTGGAGAAAAGGGTAATATTGTAGTTATAATATACAGTGAAAAAGAAGATCCAGTTAAATGAGGCAGTAATTCATGGGAACCAGCAAGGTTTCTTTTTACCTTTCGTTTTTGCTTTCCTTGGAATATCAGATTTTTTTCAGGTATGAATGCATTCTAGGTATCACATCCAGCTATGAAAATGTCCAAAACCAAAAAAGACAGTCCGGGAGTGGTGGGTGTTGTGGTACAGCAGTCAAACCACCACTTGGTATACTTGCATCCCATATTGGAGTGCCAGTTCAAGTCCCCAGGTATTCCGCTTCTGATCCAGCTCCCTGCCAGTGTGCCTAGGAAGCTGCAGATGATGGCTCAAGTACTTGAGCCCCTGCCACCCATGTGGGAGACCGTGATGGGGTTCTGGGCTCCTGGCTTTGGCCCAGACCCAGCTGTTGCAGCCATTTAGGGAATAAACCAGTGGATGAAAGATCTCATTCTTTCTGTCTCTCTTTGTCATTCTGCCTTTCAAATAAATAAATCTTAAAATAAATAAAGGGACAGTCCCCTTCTATGGGTCTCTCTTAGGAAAGAGAAACTCTTTCCTAGACGTCCCCAGGAGATTTCCCTTATGCTGTGCTGTCCATAACTGTCATATACCCTGACTTCATTAGTCTCTGGCCAAAGTAATAAGCCCATCATCACTGGCTTAAGTTGATTAGGACATTCCCTCAAGGGTTACCAACCTTCCCCAAAGTGCATGCCTGTGCCTGGGAAGGTGGATTTTTGGGGGGCAGAAAACAGAGCTGTGTTAGGAAGAGTAGAGGAGGAAAGAAATTAGACCAGCAGTCAAGAGCTGCTGTATTAGATTTTACTTAATATATGATTTTAGAACCGTTGACTTTTCATTTCACCCTGTGCATGTCCATGAGGTTAAATTGGTTGATAGAATTGTCTAAATCCTCCATGATTTTTACTATTTTTACCGTTTCTATTCTCTACCTATAAATGTGGTTTTGAACACTTCTCCCCCTTAATTCTGTTGGTTTTGGTTTTGTGTATTTTTTTAAAGATTTATTTTATTTATTTGAAAGTCAGAGTTAAACAGAGAGAGGAGAGGCAAAGAGAGAAAGGTCTTCCATCCATTGGTTCTCTCCCCAGATGGCTGCAATGGCTGGAGCTGCACATATCTGAAGCCAGGAACCAGGAGCTTCCTCTGGGTCTCCCATGCAGGTGCAGGGGCCCAAGCACTTGGGCCATCTTCTACTGTTTTCCCAGGCCATAGCAGAGAGTTGGATAGGAAGTGGAGCATCCGGAACTTGAACTGGTGCCTATATGGGATGCTAGTGTTTCAGGCCAGGGCTTTAACCTGCTGTGCCACAGCTCTGGCCCCGATTTTGTGTATTTTGAATTCTGTTATTAGATATATACATATTTAGTATGGTTTTATTCTGACAAATTGACCTCCTTTCATTAGGAAATGTCTGTATTTATCTCTGATAACTCTTGATGCTACCATTAGTGTTTCAATGTGTGCATTTTCTGATATTCATGTGGCTATTTCAAGTTTCTTTCTTTTTTTAAATATTCTTTTACTTTTAACCTGTTTGTGCTTTGTATTTAAAATGCATCTCTAATAAATATCCATTATTATGTCTTGCTTTTTTATCCACTTTGATCATTTCTGACTTTTAAAAGAGGGAGAGATAACCTGTCCATTGGTTCACTCCCCAAATGCTTGCACCAACCTGGACTGAGGCTGAAGCTGGGAGCAGGAACCCAGTTACTTCCGTCATCACCACCTCCTGGGGTCTGGACTATCAGGAAGCTGGAGTCAGGAGTGGAGCTGAGTATTGAATCCAGGTGCTCTGATAGGGAGATGAATGTCTTAGCTGGCATCTTAGTCATTAGGTCAAATGCCCACCCCAAGGATACCATTTGGACAGTTGTTTTGGTTTGTTTCATCTGTTCTTTGTTCCTTCACTTCTCTCTCTGTCTCTCTCTCTTTTAGAAGATTTATTTATTTGAAAGGCAGAGTTTATAGAGGAAGAGACAAAGAGAGAGAGAGAGAGATCTTTCTTCCACTGGTTCACTCCCCAGATGGCTGCAATGGCTGGAGCTGGGCTGTTCTGAAGCCAGGAGCCAGGAGCTTCTTTTGGGTCTCCCACATGGGAGGGCCCAAGGCTCATTTTCTGCTGCTTTTCCAGGCATGTTATCAGGGAGCTGGATCAGAAATGCAGCAGCTGGGGCTCGAACCGACAGCCATATTGGATGTCAGCCTCACAGTCTGTGGCTTTACGTACGTACTACACCATGACACTAGCCCCCTTTTCTTCTCTTTTCCAATCTTTTGGCTTTATTCAGTTTTTTCTATTTTTTTAAGATTTCACTTTATAGCCTCCACTGCCTTGTAACTTGTAGTTCTTATTTATTTGAAAGGTATGGAGAGAGAGAGAGAGGTCTTCCACCCCCTGGTTTACTTCTCAAATGCCTGCAATAGCTGGGGCTGCACCAAACTGAATCCAGGAGCCCTAAACACTATCCAGGTTTCCCATGTTAGGATCAGGGACCCAAGCACCTGAGCCATCATCTGCTGCCTCGTAGGCCTTAGCTGGAAGCTGGGTAGAAGTGGAAGTGGGACTCTATCCCAGGTACTCTGATGACAAGAAGCGGCTTAACCTGTTGCACCACAATGCCTGCTCCCTTGATTTTTTGTTTGTTTTGTTGTTTTGAATAGTTACTCTAGAGTAGGGTTTTCAACCTCCTCATTATTGGCATTTCAGATCAGAAAAGATCCAAGGGCTGACCTGCGGGTTGTGGGATGTTTAGCAGCATCCCCTGCTTTACGCACTATGCCAGTAGCATACCCTGTGTGTGACCATCAAAACACTGGGGACTGCCACATATCCCAGGGGTGGAAGGAGGTAGAATTGGTAGTGGTGGCAAAATTGCTCTTGGTTCAGAATCCAGCTTTAGAGCTTTTATAGTATTTATAATTTATAATAGCCTACCTTCATAATAATATACTACTTCATGTGTTGTGCTAGAATTTTTTTTAAAGATTTATTTATTTATTTGAAAGGCAAGAGTTACAGAGAAAGAGAGAGACAGAGAGACAGAGAAAAACAGAGACAGAGAGAGATCTTCCATTTGCTGATTGACTCTCCAAATGGCTACAATGGCCAGAGCTGGGCTGATCCAAAGCCAGGAGCCAGGAGCTTCTCCCATGTGGGTGCAGGAGCCCAAGTACTTGGGCCATCTTCCTCTGCAGCTGCATTAACAAGGAGCTAAATCAGAAGTGGAGCAGCTGATACTTGAACTGATGCCCACATGGGATGCTGGCAGCACAGGTGGTGGCTTTACCTACTGCACCATAGTGCTGGCCCCTTGTGTTAGAATTTTAAGTATACTTCTGTTTTCTCTCTCCCATCCTTGTGCTGTGGTTGTCATTCATTTTAATTCTTTATGTATTATAAACCTCTCATAATGTATTGTTATAGATTTGCTTTAAGAGGCAATTTATTTTTTTTAAGTTTTTACGCTTTTATTCAGTGGGAGAAATGCATAGGAGAGTGAGTGCCCTATCTATATGAGAGAGGGAAATCTGTGTACATACCAAGTACCAGGAGCCAGCCACGTGGAGGACCATGCAGGCCAGGAAGCATGAGTTGGGTGGCCCAAAGGCCACGCGCCTTTGGAGGCGCAGAGCAGCACAGTCCCACACTGGCAAAAGGCCAAAAATGAAAAGCACTGTGCCAGATTGTCCCAGGTCTTTAATCCACTTCCAAAGGGTAGTGGTTAATTAACTTGATGGGCCAGTAGACACACAGGTGTGGCCAGGTAGGGGCATGTGGTCATACAGGGGCATGGTGAAGGCATGGTCTTCCAGCTCACATACCTGATCAATGCTATCCTGTATGTCTGCCTACATCATTCCCCTCTCAGAGGCTCCATTCCCTTAATCCTAAGGGATGTTGCAGGGCATAGAGTCATCCACCTTCTGTTGCTGCTTCCTGCTTATGAGGGGCGTAGTGCAGGCCCTGCCTGTCCAGGACCTGGAAGTCTCTGTCTATCTTATCTAACAGATTTGCTTTGTGAGCTGGAGTAGTCTCAGTCACTAAGGCAGTTTTTTAATGTTTGCCAAGCTCATTTTGAATTTTTTCTACTCTGCATTAGAATCAGCCATTTCTCCAAGGAGCCCTGGTTCTTTTTAGTGGGAAATGATAGAAGCTAAGATCTGTGTGCTAGATATGCTCGTTGTTGGGGAGTGTGTGTGTACATGTGTATGTGTATGTTTACACATGTTTATACACACATTTACACCTGTGTTTATTTCTGCAAATAAATCCATGAGTTCATTCTGATACATCCAATTTCATTCAAACACTGCATTGTAATTCTAGTTTTCTCCCATTCCTTCTTTGACAGTAAAAAACCCTAGCTTCATTATTTTTAATATACTTATTTATCAGTCTACTAGTAGGTAATTGATCGCTCGTATCCTTGCTGCTGTTGTCCTCTCCCTGTGCAAATGTTCTCACTGCCTTCAGGCTCTGAAATCCTGCACGCTCCCCATGGGAGTTCTCACACCTTCCCCTGCTGCCCCTCTGTGTGGGTGCTTATCTTACCCTGAGTGGCACTTACATCCCTCCCAGTGCAGCAGTGTGAGAGGGGTGGTTCTTACCCATAAACCCTTCCATACTTTGTATTCTGGTCCTTAGCCATCCCTCCCTGTTGACACCCTTGGCTTGGTAACTCTCACTCAAGGAAACCTTCTTCACCCGACCAGGGCTCTAATTTAACCTGCTGAGCTGTGCTCTGAACTCCTCCCCAGCGTGGAAGTCCTCCACATTCCTATTCTGATCCACGCTGGGCCAGCCTCCACAGTGGTCTGCCACCCCACACTGGGCCACACTTCTACATAGGTGAATAGCTGTTGATCTTGCTTTGGCTCCCTGATGTCTTTGGTATTGAATTCTTTGGGAAGCCCCTTGTCCTTGCAAAGAAGAGGAAGAAGACCTTTTGCATACTAACACCAAAGTAACTTTTTTTGTTTTTCGCAGTTCTTTTTGGCTGTAAAGATACATTTGTGTGATCATTTGACTATCTTCTCCTGTAAACGTGAAGCTTCTTGAAGGCAGGGGATGTTTCTTGGCTACAAAACCATTTCCCCAATATCTAGGATAAAGTATGTGTTCAATAGAGCTTTACTAAATAAGTAAATATCAGAGATTTAGTACTTTAATTAGATCACACTGCTATTATGTGCCTGTTTTGAAGGCCTGATTTAAATTCTCTGATTCTGGAGTCATGCTGAATACTTTTACTAAACAAAACATATATGGAGATCATAGTTTAGTTAGGGAGCTATCTAAGTGCACAATTAACCCCAGTTAAAACCAGACTGTAGATTATTGATGCAATATAAAGTTTAAGCTTTTACATGGTTTTAAAAATATCTGTCACTTGTGTAACACTTTGTATGCAGTAAGTCATAAAACATTGGTGCAAAGAAAGGATCCAGAGAAGGTCTAGTTTGATACAGCACAACCCCCACAGCTGAGGGTGGGACTGCTGTAGAATCCTCCAACCTGGGTCCCCTTGCTTGACCTTGGGTGGTGGAAGGGAGGAAGTGTTTATGGCAAAGTGCAGAGCAAGGAGCCCAGCCTCTATTGCTTAATTCGCAGGCTCCCTGAGGGGTTAGTGGTAAAGGTTCTTAGAGACTGGAGTTGGGGCTGAGAGGTGTGCGTTCAGCTGTGTCCAAGTTTCTGGTTGATCTGTAGTGCTCATGACCCTGCTTTGATTGGTTGGTGATATCGTGGCCTTTAGGGAACTGTGACGATGGCAAAGTGGGCTTCAGTTAGCCTGCGCACTACATGTAGATGACAGTTACTTTACACTTGGCTTGGAGTTCCTAGGAAAGAAACCCTTCCAGACAAGACAGAACAGCAGGATGTTATCTACTGGAGAAACAAATGACCTCATGAATCCGGTGGTGTGATTAGGGACCTTGTAGGGCCAGCTGCACCACTCCCTCAATTCAATGAGTTAAATTTAGCAAGTAGTTGATTTGCAGTCGGAAAAGCTGGGCTAGGAAACTTCAAGTTAAGGAAGGGAAGCTGGGAGACTGGGACCTGATGGTATCTTGCATCTGCAGTCCAGGACCGTAGCAGGAATGGGGAACCTTTTTTCTGCCAAGAGCCATTTGGATACTTGTAACATTCACGGGCCATACCAAATTATCAGCTTAAAAATTAGCCTGCTGTAGATGCATTGAATTTCAAGTCTTGCCTGCGGTTGCCTTGGCAGGTCCAGACCAAATGATTTTGAGGGCCTTACATGGCTCGCGGACTGGACATTCCCCACCTCTGGTAGGGGCTCGGTTTCAAGTTCAGAACACACGTGTCTCTAATATGGCTCCCTGCTGCACTAGTCTTCAGGGCAGGGCGGGGTGGGAGTGGGAGGTGGAGGAGAGCATAAATCATGTGAGGAAAGACCCCCCACCCCCCACCCCCTGCTCAAACTTTCACTTGACCTGACCTTACCTCTGATGTGCCTTGTAGGGCAAATCCAACAAAGGAGGAAGCTGAAGTCGGGAGAGCGAGAGTAACTTCTCAAGGTTTATCCTTCTGGGTCTTTATCATTCTCAAGAGACAGTTTTACTTAACACTTTTTATTTTAACATTTGTTTTGTAATTCTGAATGTTTGTTCTGATGGGGTAGGTGTGAAACAACATTCCAAGTACTTGAGAATTAGGCTATTAGTTTCCTTTCATTGTTTTAGCAGTGGTTAAAAAGTTAATTTGGGGGCTGGCATTATGGCATAGCAGGTTAAACCTGTACTTGCAATGCTGGCATCCCATTGGGGCACCGGTTCTATTCCCAGCTGCTCCACTTCTGATCCAGCTCCCTACTAATGGGCCTGGGAATGCAGCAGAAGATGGCCCAAGTCTCTGGGTCCCTGCACCCACATGGGGGACATGAAGAGGCTCTGGGTTCATGCTTTTGGTCTGGCCCAGCCCCAGTCGTGGCCATTTGGGGAGTGAACCAGCAGATGGAATTCTCTCTCTCTCTCTCTCCACCCCCAACTCTGTCTTTCAAATAAATAAAAAATAAATCTTATAAAGAGATAGCTTTATTTTAAAAAGTGAATGTGGTGACTTAACCTCCTGAGTTTTCTGTTACGAGTTTCAACTTATTGATGTAAAACTTCTGTTAAGTAGTCAATTACAGGAATGTTATAGATGAAAATTCTGAAAGAGAGAAGAATTTCTTGAACTCACACATCTTTAGTGGAAATTAATAGTACTTATTACCCCTGAATGTTTGCTAAGTTAGTATTGCACTGAAAAAAACTTTTGTTTTTAAATATTTTATTTATTTATTTAAGAGGTAGTGTTACAGACAGTGAGAAGAAGAGACAGAGAGAAAGGTCTTCTGTTGGTTCACTCTACAAATGGCTGCAATGGTGGGAGCTGGTCTGATCCAAAACCAGGAGCCAGGTGCATCTTCTGGGTCTCCTATGTGGACTTGGGTCATCTTGTACTGCTTTCTCAGGCCACAGCAGAGAGCAGGATTGGAAGAGGAGCAGCTGGGACTTGAACTGGCGCCCATATGGGATACCAGCACCGCAGGCGGAGGATTAACCCACTGTGCCACAGAGCCGGCCCCTGAGAAAAAGCCTTTCATCATCAGATTATTTTTACTGTAGAAACATTGTATATACCCAGTTGTAACTTCTCACACAATTACTTATTTTTTTTTTTAAGATTTATGTTACAGTTCCAGCTGTTGCGGCCAATTAGGGAATGAACCATCAGATGGAAGACCTCTCTCTCTCTCTCTCTCTCTCTCTCTCTCTCTTTCTCTCCCTGCCTCTCCTTTCTCTGTATAACTCTGACTTTCAAATAAATAAATGTTTAAAAAAAAAGATTTATTTTATTTATTTGAAAGACAGAGTTACAAAGGGAAGTAGAGACAAAGAAAGGTCTTCCATCTGCTAGTTCACTCCCCAAATGGCCTCAACGGCCGGAACTGAGCCAATCTGAAGCCAGGAGCTAGGAGCTTCTTCTGGGTTTCCCACATGGGTGCAGGGGCCCAAGGACTTGGGCCATCTTCTTCTGCTTTCCCAGGTGCATTAACAGGGAGCTGGATTGGAAATGGAGCAGCACCCATATGGGATGCCAGTGCTGCAGGCCAGGGCTTTAACTTGCTATGCTGTATCGCCGGCCCCCTCACAAAGTCCCTACACAAAACCTTGAATACAGATGCTATACATCATCAGGTCCCAGCCTCCCATGACTCAGCCTCCCATGACTCCCATAATGACTCAGAGTTCTCAAGAAATAACTAACTTACAGACAATTGGAATGAGATAGAAAAGCTACTTTACCAGGATAAATAACTCAAAAGATGAATGTTTAAGTATGAGTTATTTGTCTGATGCTGCATTTAAATTGACTGACTAGAAACTGAAGAGTAATACTTGAAAAATGTGTTATCAATAAATAAGATTAAAAATTAATTGATTTATTTTCTATGTTATTCACATCGAGAACTTAGATTTTCTTTTTTCAAGATTTATTTACTGGGAATTGGTACAGTGGCACAGTAGGTTAAACCCCTGGCCTGCTGTGCCAGCATCCCATATGGACGCTGGTTTGAGTCCTGGCTGCTCTACTTCTGATCCAGCTCTCTGCCATGGCCTGGGAAAGCAGTAGAAGATGGCCCAAGTACTTGGGCCCCTGCACCTGTGTGGGAGACCCAGAAGAAACTCCTGGCTCCTGGCTTTGGATGGGCACAGCTCTGGTTGTTTGGCCAGATGGAAGACCAATATCTCTCTCTCTCTATCTCTTTCTCTCTCTCTCTCTCTCTTTCTGTGTGTGTGTGTGTGTGTGTGTGTGTGTGTAACTCTGACTTTCAAATAAATAAACAATAAAATCTTGAAAAAAGAAAAAGGAAAGAAATAGACTAGCTGGGGTTTGAACCAGGTACTTCACTATGGGATATGAACATCCCAAGTGGTGGCTTAACCAGTTGTACCACAGTGCCCATCCCAGAACCTGTGTTTGCTGATAAAACCTATTGACTGATAACTCTGTGAACATCCTGTATGATACTTTGTTTCTTTTGTTCTAACAAAAAGCAGTCCCCTCCCACCTTTTTTTTTAATCTAATGGTAGTTGATGACATCTTTGCAGAATTTGAGGATTAGATATTGTTATATAACACCCCCAAAACTGATCATAGGAATTGCTGTGGAACCCCCAAAACTCGGTTCTCTCACCTGATGTCCATCAAGCCAATCAGTAACAACAGGGTGATAGAAGAAAGGAAGTGTTTATTACAATACAGAGCAAGGGGCTGGCAGCTATCACTTAATCCTATGTTTCACAAAGAGTTGGAGGTAAAGGTTCTTATAGATTGACGTTGGGACTGAGTGGTGTGTTTTCAACTTGTGTCCAAGTTCCTGGTTGGTTTGCAATGCTCATAGCCCTCCTTTGATTGGCCAGTTATCACTGTTCTTCAGGGAATTTTGATGATGGCAAAGTGGACACCAGTAAATCTAGGGTCTATTTACAAGTAGTCGTTACTTTCTTACTTGGGGCCTGGGGTTCATGGGAAAGAAATCAGGAGAAATAAATGACCTCATGAGCCCAGTGATTGGGGACCTTGTAGAGCTGATTGCACCACTCCCACAATTCAGTGAGTTCATTTTAGTGAAAACAGTGCAAGGGGAACTTGACGCTATGAGAAGGAGTTGGGAGACTATGGGAGGCTGGGACCTGATAATGTATAGCATCTGTATTCAAGGTTTTGTGTAGGGACTTAGTTTCAGTATCAGATATGTAAAACCTCGCACATTTTATCTGACACTTAGTGCTCAGTATATCATGATTTTTATTGACTTACCTCATCTTTTTTTTTTTCTTTTAAGATTCATTTATTTATTTATTTGAAAGGCAGAGTGACAGAGAGAGGGAAAGATCTTCCATTCATTCACTCAAGAAATGGCCACAGGGCTGGTTTTGTCAAAGCTGCCACCTGTAACAGCAGCATCCCATAGGGGTGCCATTTGTGTCCTGGCTGCTCCACTTTGGCCTTCTGAGGAGTGAACCAGCAGATGGAAGATCTTCTCCTCCCTCTATGTACTCTGCCTTTGAAATAAATAAATAAGCCTATTTAAAAAATGGATGCAAAGACCGAGTCTGGGCCAGGCCAAAACCAGGAGCCAGGAATCCCATCCTGGTCTCCCACATGGGTGGCAAGAGCCCAAGTATTTAGACCATCTTCCATTGTTTTCCAAGGTGCATTAGTAAGAAGCTAGATCAGAAATGGAGTACCTGAGACTTGAACCAGAACTCCCATATGAAATGATGGTATGATAAGTGGTAGCTTAACCTTCTGTGCCACAGTACTTGCCCACTGATCTTTATTACTTACTATAATAATTGGAAATTGTTATTAATTACTTTAATTATGTTATTAATTATGTTATGTATTATTACTTTAATTATGTTATTAATTACTTTAATCATGTTATTAATTATGTTATGTATTAATTATTACTTTAATTATGTTTTCCTCTCAAATTTTATTTACTCTTCTACAGGTGTATCTACATCAGCAATCAAAATGGCATCAACAAGACTCCCTTCCCCTAAAAGCTTAGTGGGTGCCCCAACTCAGATTCTTGCACAGTTTCCTAAACAGCATCAACAGTCTCCTAAGCAGCAATTACATCCAGTGCAACAACAGACACAGCAACAAGTGGCCCAGCCTTCTCCAGTAACTCATCAGCAACAGCCTCAGCAGTCTGCTTTGCCACCTGGCATCAAACCTACCATCCAAATCAAACAGGAATCAGGTAATTGGAAAATGTTTACAACATACTGTAATTCTGGCCCAATCACCAGTTCTCTGAGTCTTCCAGTCCATGAACATGGTATGCCTCTCAGTGTGTTTAGGTAGAGTGACAGAGAGAGAGAAGTTTCATCTGCTGGTTCACTCCTCAAATGCTTGCAGCAGACAAGGCTGGGCCTAGTTGATCCAGGAGCCAAAAACTTGATCTAGGTCTCTCGTTTGAGTGGCAGGGGTCAAGTTCTTGAGCCATCATCTGCTGCCTCCCAGGATACATTCACAAGAAGCTGGACCGGAAGTGGAGTACTCAGACCTCAAACTGGCACTCTGATATGGGATATGAGTGTCCAAAGAGACAGCTTAATCCGCTGTGTGAGAATGCCCACCCTACACTAACTTTTTAAAGTATCCTCTTACATTGCTGGCTTCATTTTGTCTCCTCTGTTCATGTGAGATAATAGTCTGTAGTTTTCTTTTTTCTTTTTTTTTTTTTTTTGTACAAATGTCTTTTTTTTTTTTTTTTTTTTTTTTTTTTTGATAGGCAGAGTGGACAGTGAGAGAGAGAGACAGGTCTTCCCTTGCCGTTGGTTCACCCTCCAATGGCCGCCGCTGCAGCCGGCGCAGCGCACTGATCCGATGGCAGGAGCCAGGAGCCAGGTGCTTTTTCCTGGTCTCCCATGGGGTGCAGGGCCCAAGCACCTGGGCCATCCTCCACTGCACTCCCTGGCCATAGCAGAGAGCTGGCCTGGAAGAGGGGCAACCGGGACAGAATCCGGCGCCCCGACCGGGACTAGAACCCGGTGTGCCGGCGCCGCAAGGTGGAGGATTAGCCTATTGAGCCACGGCGCCGGCTCACAAATGTCTTTTTTATTTATTCAAAAGTACAAAATAAATTATCTGTAGGCATGGACAGTGACAGCAGTAAACCATTATATATTGTCAACTGAAACCATGGATCACTCCATATTTTCATCCTCCAACGTCTGTAGTTTTCTTATTTTGTATTGTCTTTGGTTTTAGTAGCAGGACAATACTGTTCTCTGATAGCATGAAATTAAAAGTATTCCTTCCTTTTCTATTTTCTGGAACAGATTCTGTAGGATTAATATTAATTATTTAAAATTTTTTATTTGTTTGAAAGACAGAGACAGAGATTTCCTATCTGCTGGTTAACTCCCCAAACACCAACAACATCCAGGACTGGACCACGCTGAAGCCAGGAGCCAGGAACTCAGTCTGGTCTCCCATGTAGATGGCAGGGAACCAATACTTGAGCCATCACCTGCTGCCTCCCAGAGTGTTCATTAGCAGGAAGCAGGAAAGGAGTTGGGGCTTAAACTCAGGCATTCTGATACTGGATGCAGGTGTCCCAAACAGTATCTCAACTGCTGTGCCAAATGCGGCCCTTGGTATTAATTACTTAAGTGCTTAAACAGTGCAATCGTCTGGGCTTGGACACTTTTGGGGTGGGGGGTAGCTTTTAAGTTAGGAATTTAGTTTCTTTACTAGTTATAGGACCATTCAGATTGTCTGTTTCATCTTGGTTAAGTTTTTGTAATTTGTGGTTTGCAGGGAACTAGTCCATTTCTTTTGTGTTGTCAAATTTATGAGTGTGTTTTCAGTAGCAGTTCCTTATTATCCCTTCTGTGGCTACAGGATCTGTATGACTATCTCACTTCATTTCTTTTTTCTTAATTTAAAAATTTATTTATTTTCATTTTATTTGAAAGAGAGAGAGAGGCAGGTAGACAGAGTCAGATGAGAGAGCTTCCTTCTACTGGTTTACTCCCCAAATGCCTGTAAAAGCCAGGGCCGGGCCAGTCTAAAGTCAGGAGCCAGGAAGTCGGTCTGGGTTTCCCGTGTGGATGGCAGGGATCCAAGTACTTGAGACATTGCCTACTGCCTCCAAAGGTGCACATTAGCAGGAAGCTGGGATTGAAAACGGAGCTGGGACTTGAAGCCAGGCCCTCTGATATGGGCTCCAGGTAGTCCAGGTGGAATTCTAATCACTGTGCCAAACACTGACCATACCCTGCTTCATTTCTTTTTCCTCCTTCCCTCTCCCTCTCTCTCTCTTCCTTCCTTATTTCCTTCCTTCCTTCCTTCCTTCCTTCCTTCCTTCCTTCCTTCCTTCCTCCCTCCCTCCCTCCCTCTCTCTCTCTCTCTCCCCCTCCTCATTCCCCTCCCCTCCCTCCCTCCCTCCTTCCTTCCTTCCTTCCTTCCTTCCTTCCTTCCTTCCTCCCTCCCTCCCTCCCTCTCTCTCTCTCTCTCCCCCTTCTCACTCCCCTCCCCTCCCTCCCTCCCTTCCTTCCTTCCCTCCTTTTCCTTCTTTCTTATTTTAAAGGCAGAATTACAGAGAGAGGGAGAGATGGTTATATTCCATCCTCTGGTTCACTCCCCAAATGGCCGCATCAGCTGGGACTGGGCCAGGCCAAAGGCTGGAGCCAGGAGCTTCATCTCCCATGTAGATGTAGGGACCTAAGCTCTTGGGTCATCTTCTGCTGCTTTACCAGGCACATTAGCAGGAAGCTGGATAGGAAGTGGAGCAGCTGGTACTGGAGCTGGTGCCCATATGGGATGCTGGTGCTGCAGACAGCAGCTTAACCCACTGCACCACAGCGCTGCCCTCCCTGCTTCATTTCTGATATTGTTTTGTATCTTCTGTGTCTTTTTCTTTGTTAGACTTGGTAAAGGTTTGTCAATCTCTTCATTATATTTTGTATACCAATCCAGTTGTGCCAATGTAATTTGCATAAATAACTATTCTTTGCCCCATCTAATGATCATGGCAACCTTTTCAAATATTAATTGAATATCTAGATTCTCAGTTCTGTTGATCCATATGTCTGTCTTTTTGTGAGTACCATACTTTGTTTATCACTATTGTTTGAACTATGTTTTGAAATTGAGAAGTGTGAATTCTCCTGTTTTGTTCTTTTTAAAATTGTTTTGTTTTGACTATTATGGGTCCCTTGCAAAACCATATGAATTTTGGAATTTTGTCTGTGAATAGGTTCATATTTTCCTGTTTCTTTGCCTCCAAATGTTTATGTTGAAAATTGGACATTTTAGATGATATGTTGTAGCTGGGTACTGATCTGTCCTCCAAGAATTTGTTACTGTTATTTGCTTGGTTACTTGTTTAGAGACAAAGCAATTATTTTAGTGAATTCTATTGATTCCGTCCCCCTCATCCTGACCCCTTGCAGTATTAAGCTCTGATGTCACTCTTTTAGGGAGGTACAGGTCTGGGTATTCCCACTGTCACTGTGAGATGATTATGTAATTGTTATGGCTATCTGACACAATTTCCCTGACCACACACACACCATGGAACATGCATTCCTCCACAAGCTAATCCAAATTTTGGCTCCTTTTAGGAAATAGTTTTGGGGGTTCATTTTTTATATTTAATTGTGACGCCGAGAGGATTCCTCCTAGCTTTCTTATTTACCAATCTTCTCCAAACTGTCTAACCTGTAATTTATTTATTTATTATTTATTTTAAAAAGATTTATTTACTTATTTGGGAGGCAGAGTTACAGAAAGAGAAGGGGGGGTCTTCCATCTGCTAGTTCACCCCCAAACAGCTGCAACAACCAGAGCTGGGCCATTCCGAAGCCAGGAGCCAGGAGCTTCTTCCAGGTCTCCCATTTGGGTGCAGGGCCCAAGCACTTGGACCATCTTCCGCTGCCCCCCCAGGCCATTAGCAGGGAGCTAGATTGGAAGTGGAGCAGCCGGTACTCGAATCGGAGTCCATATGGGATGCCGGTGCTGGAGGTGGAGGCTTAGCAGACTACGCCACAGCGTTGGCCCCTTAACCTGTAATTTAAACTGTATTTTCATTAAGGTGATGAATCTCCTTCCAACTGCCTTTTACTACATCAGCTACTATTCTTGAAAATGCCTTTATGCTTGAAATTCTCCATGTTCTGTTATAAATAAAATTAGTTTCTTTGAGAAGTGATTAGGAGCACTCTGTTTATTACCTGTCTTTATTCTTAGATAAATTCTCTGAGCCACAGTTTGGGTGGGGTCATCTGGCAAGCTTGACAGCCCTACTTGAGGCACTGAGTGCTCAATGAAGGAAGGTAAGGGTGAGGGAGTGGGCAGTGGTCTGAGGTCCTCTTGCTTCTTCTGGGAGCCACTGCCTTACAAGCTAGGCAAGGACCAGTTGTTCTCCAGTATTCTCAGGGGCGTTGTGCCTCGGGAGATCTTTAGTCCGTGAACTGTGGTCTGGGCAGAAGGAACATCCATTTCTCAACTGCACTCACTGGGACTTAGCCTTAGCAATAGGTAGTCTGGGGCAAAATGAGATACGCTGAAGTTTTGCACTTCCTGGGCTGAAAGCCAGGAGAAGAAGGAACCCTGTGTTCTTCGTTACAGAAATCTACTGGAGTAGTCTTCCTTTTCTGAGCTGGTAGAGGAGGGAACGGAAAATAGTTTGAGTTCAAATATCACAAATCTTGCTTTTCTTACCAAATTTTTAGATTTTCTTGGATAGATTTCTTTTTTTAAAAAAAATTTATTTATTTATTTGCAAGTGAGAGTTACACAGAGAGAGGAGAGGCAGAGAGAGAGACAGAGAGAGGGCTTCCATGGTTGGCTCACTCCCCAGTTGGCTGCAACGGCCGGAGCTGTGCCTATCCAAAGCTAGGCGCCAGGAGCTTCTTCTAGGTCTCCCACACAGATGCAGGGGCTCAAGGACCTGGGCCATTCTCTATTGCAATCCCAGGCCATAGCAGAGAGTTGGATTGGAAGTGGAGCAGCCGGGTCTCGAACTGGTGCCCATATGGGATGCTGGCACTGCAGGCAGCAGCTTTACCTGCTATGCTACAGCACTGGCCCCTGAGGTAGATTTCTTAATTTGCTGTTTGCTGCATGAACTATTTCCAGAGGCTTTCAATCGTTTTATAATTTTTAGAAGTTCACTAGGTTAGTTGGATAGCAGAAACTGATCTTTGGAATGGTTTTAAGTATGTTGTACATTGTAACTATCTTATTTTTAAAAGAACTGTAGAATGTCTATGAATCTATCTTGGCCAGCTACTTTCGAAGGGGAAGATATTTTAAAATTTCTTCTGTGGAAATTTGTTTATTTGGATTTTTTCTCCTTTCTAGCATCAATTTTGATAAATAGTATTTTCCTAAAACATTGTCTCTTTGTTCTAAATTTTAATTTGTTTACATAGGATTGAGCAAAGTAATTTATTATGACTGTCTTTTTTTAAATGTCTGTGGTTATTTCTCAGTGGGCTTCTTTATGTGTTTTAAGCATTATTATAGTTCATTAATGAAATAATAATAGAAATCATTGTCTCTCTTACAACGGCCTCACTGTTTGTGATTTACTACAATCAGAATTTCCTATTTCCACAAAAAGAATAGTTTAAATTTTTAATGTATCTGTAATACTGTACTTATGGGGTCTTTGCTCTGTATTCGACTCTTTATAATTTTTTTTTAAATATAAGTGGCCATTTAATGATCTTCACCATGGTCTCTGTTCTCAATAAAAAATAAAAACTCATAGATTTGATGCAGAGTGTGGGGGGGCGGTCAATAGAAGAAACTCATAGGAGCCCCAGATTGCATTTTCTTCATTGTTTATCAATTCCACCTCAAAAGGGGAAGGCACTTTACCATTTTGATTTATTTAATCATCAAAATAGCCCTATGAGTTTTATATTAATAATATATTTATTTTATGGGTAAGAAAGCAGAGTCGCAGAAACTGAGTAACTTACCTAATTGTGCCTATGTATCATAATTTTAACTTCTTTGTGGATTTCAAGAAGTTTAGAATTATTTAAGGCTATTACATATATAAATCTATGTCTCTTCCAATGCTTTAGCCTAAAGCACCATCCAAAAAAATTAATGCAAGTGTTGTCTATAGGAGTATGTTTATCTTATGAATTATTTCAGTCATGATGATAGTCAGGGAAAAGCTACAAAACTTTACTTCTGGATTACCAGCGTTGGTACTCTATATCTCTAGTCAGCCTAAGAATTTCCTTTTAAACTCATGTTTTATGTTTGGAAAGTCGATATAACAAATACAGCATTGTAAGTAAATTTTTAAATGTAAAAGAATCATAGCATCACCACCCTAACATTTTAATTTTATTTTTGCCTATCACCTTCAATTTTTTTTCCACAGATATATTTTGTGTGTGCAATAATAATGTATCTTTTTGTTCATATTCTGTATTTGATGATGTGAGTTATTAAGAAAACTTTTAAAGTAGACAATTTGGGGGGTGTTTGATGCAACAGTGAAGATGTCACTTGAGACACCTGTGTTTCATATCAGAGTGCCTGGGTTCAGTCCTGGCTCCAACACTGATTCTAGTTTTCTGCTGGTGTGCACCTGTGAAGCAGCAGGTAATGGCTTAAGTGGTTGGGTCCCTGCTACCCACTTGGGAAACTTGAATTAGATTTCAGCCTCCTGGCTTTGGCCTTGCGTAGCCCCAGCTGCTGTGAGTATTTGGGGAGTCAACCAGTGGATGGGAGAGTGGACTAGTGGATGGGAGCTCTCTTAGTCTGTGTCTATCTCTCTGCTTTCACATAAATAAAATAAATTTAAAGAATTTAAAAGCAGACAATGTAAAAATTAAACCAAAAAATAACATTGGTGTATGTAGTTTTCAGTAGCTTTTATTTAAGTTTAAGGAGTTATGAGAAGTCTTTGGTGGAGTTGGGAGTATGTAAAAGCTATATTAACTTTTGTTTTTGATTTCTTATGCTAGTCCTTTTATTTCAAGTATTTCATAAAACAGATGATTTATTTGCCTGTAAAAGTTCAAGTCTGATGACACTTTGATTTAAAAATGTGTATATACACAACTGTAGACAAAAAATTTCTTTTTCTTTAGGAACTTAGCTAATATATAATGTTCTAGTTGCATTTCTGAAATAAGAGAAAAAGATAGGAATCTGAGAAATAGAAGTTTAAAGAGTTTCATCAATATTAATAAAAAAGCTTCTCTTTAGGAAAGACTGCCCTCTGGGGATGGTATAAGAGACATGTTTTTTGTTGTTGTTGTTGTTGTTTTGTTTTTAATTTGTGCTGAGATTTATCTTTCTTCTTTCAAAGGTGTTAAAATCATCACACAACAGGTTCAACCAAGTAAAATCTTACCAAAACCAGTGACAGCAACTCTGCCTACCAGTAGCAATTCCCCTATTATGGTGGTTAGCAGTAATGGTGCAATTATGACAACTAAACTGGTAACCACTCCCACTGGTAAGTTCTGTCATCATATGTTCATGACACAGTTTCTCCGTACAGCAATACTCCTAAGTACCACAGCGGGTAGAAAGAGGAATGAGACGATTCTTCCAGGAGGACTTTCTTGACTGTCACACCCCGAAAAGATTGAAATGAGTATTTTCTTGCTATTCCTTTTCATGATCCTCTGGTCTTTTCTTGATACCACTTATCATAATTACTTAGCTGGTTAGTTATTGATTATTTAATGTTCTCCATATTAGATTGTAAGCTCCATGTGTGTAAGAAGCCATATCTTCTTTACTCATCATATACATCTACTTAGAGCAGACCCGGCGGTAGGTGCTGAGTCAGGATTTACTGAGTGGATGAAAACAGTCCCAACCCTCATTCTGTGTAGCCTTGTCCTGTGGTTAGTGTTTACTGAGACTGAGAAGAAGCACGAGATGCGATTGTGTCCAGGTAAGAGAGCAGCCGTCTGAGTTTGAGGAGCAGACAGTGCAGGGCGTTTTACATAATGCCACTGTGTGAGTCTGCTTTTTGTTACTTTAACTAAGACTGAGAAGAGCGGTTCTGGGGGGAAGGAAAAGGTTCATTTCATCTTACCCTTTGGAGAGTCCAGGTCAGGGTGGGGATGCCCCAAAATCCAGCATCTGTGCAGGTCGTTGCAAGTACAGAGGGGCAATCATATGATCATATGTGAGCCAGGGAACAGAGAGACAGCATAGACTGAACTGGAAAACTCAAAATAACTGTCTTTGGAGAATCACCCTCTAAGGGCACTCCCCACCAGCGACCCACTCTATACCCTAACCCATCAACCATTAACATTAAGACATAAGAATTTAAGTATCTTATAGGAGTTTTGGAAAGATAAGCCCCACTGTACCCATAACAGCCAACCTTTGTAGCCTTTCCATCATCTATTTTAATGGAGTAATACCTATGCAATGAAATTATTGTATTAAGTGACATAAAGTATGTAAAAAGTCCCCAATATAGTGCTCAATAGTTATTACTATTAATATTAGAATTAGCCCTTACTATTATTTCAGGTGTGTGTAACTGGATTTTTTGAGGAGGGCCAATATTTAGATGATAGGCTTTAATAGCATAAGATGATAGCTGTCAAGTTTATAAACTGTGATTTATTGGCCAGTATGTGAAGGCCTGTACAAATGTTGCACTTAATCTCTTCCAGACTTTATTATCTTCATTTTCAGCCACTTGCATTAAAGCAGCGTGCCTAAGGTCACACAGTCAAAGAGGGACAGAGCTGGGATTTGAACCCAGATGTGTTTGACTCCAGACAAAACCCCTGTGCTTTCTTTTTTTTTTTTAAATTGTAGTGAGTTACTTATAACATGGAAGTTCCCATTTTAAAAAGGTATTTTTTATTTCTTTATTTGAAAGGCAGAGTGACAGGGGCATGGGAGGGAGGGAGGGAAGGTGTGTGTGTGTGAGAGAGAGAGAGAGAGAGAGAGAGAGACAAAGAGAAAGAGAGAGAGAGAGAAAGTCTTCAATTTGCTCGTTTATTCCCCAAATGAGTACAGTAGCCAGGTGTGGGCCAGGCTGAAGCCAGCAACCAAGAACTCCATCCTGGGCTTTCTGGTGGGCTTCCACTTGGGCCATCATCATCACTGCTTTCCCAGGCATATTAGCAGGAAGCTGGATCAGGAGTGGAACAGCCGGGACTTGAGTCGGCACTCTGATCTGGGATGCCAGCATCACAAGTGGTGGCTTAATCCAGTGCACCACAGCACCAGCCCGAAGGGTACCAGTTTTAAGTATACAGATTATTGGCGTCAAGTGTGTTCACGCTGAATGACCATCAGTACTATCTATCTCCAGAGCTTTTTCATCTTCCCATATTAAAACTCTGTGTCCATTGAATAGTAATTCTTCATTCCCCACTTTCCCCCAGACCTAGGCAGCCACCATTTTATTTTCTTTCTCTGTGCAAAGCCTGTGCTTTTAAACACTATTCTATTGTAATAAATCTATCATACTTACCCTAAACTCTTCTCCATTTAGCACAAAGATAATAGCATTATGTATGTATGACTCCTCATGTTAGGGAGAGGTGGTAAAACGTAATACTGTGGCTATGTTTGTGTGCCTGTATTAGAATATGTGTTCATAAAAGGTTAAGTTAAAATATTTTTAGTTATAATTCAAGAGATGCAAACTGTGTATACCTATAGCATATTTACTTTTTACTAGATTTGTTTCCATTCAGATGTATGCTTATATCCAATTGAAACTAATTGTATCTGCTGTTCCTCCCCATCCCCCTTTTTTGACTAGTGGTTGTAATTTTAAAAGGTAAATAACTTGTTAAAAGCCTCCCCCCACCCTTTTATTTATTTATTTTTTGAGGTGGGGGGTTTGTTGAAAATGGCTCATAGTAGCTTCTGAGTCCAATTATTGAGAAAGTTTTTTTCAGTTCCAGGTGTTAATGTATCTTTTATTTATTTTTTCATTCTCCCCAAGGCTAATAATTCTTTGTTTTGGAATAGTCTTTCTGTTGTTGGATTTGTAAGAAACTAAAACAGGATCATCTGGCTAGTTTTTAATTCCTGTTTGGGAAAAGAGTGAAGTCCTAGAAATATTGGAGAAGGGTATAAAAACCTTTGAGAGACATGAAGAAAAATATTCGAACAGGTCAAGAGTTGAAGAAATATGTAAATAGAGAAAATTTTAAGTTAAAGAGAAACATTCCTGGCAGCTCTTGGCAGCTTCAGCTTTAATCTCTAGTAAAATGATGGGCTAACCTTTTTAAAGTTGGAAATAATATTTAGAGAGAATCAGAGTACAAAACAGCAAAAGTTTATATAATTTTAGGTAAATAATATTGACTTATTTGTTGACTGCTGACATTGTGTTTGGCACTGAAGCAGCATAAAACAGATGCAGAGACCTTAAAAAATCTTACAGAAATATCTAAAATGCTATGGCAGGAAAGATGATTAAATTTAAGTTTCTTTTGGCATGAAGCTAGTGGAAGAAGTCTAGTGGAAGAGGGAATAGGGTTAGCTCTACTTGAGTTAGTAATTTGATGCAACACATCACAAAATTTTATGTGTAAAATTGTTTCAAATTGACTTGGCTTCACTTCTTGCTATGTGCATTGAAAACTGGCTATAAAATTGTAATGTCTTGACACCTTGAAGTTCCATTTTCAAGTTAAAGCAGTGTACATTACATTGAAGTTTTTATAATAGTTTTTTATAGTTTAATGGTGCAAGTTATCATTCTTCTGTATGTAATGACAGGTTTTTCTTTTGGATTTTCCCTTTTGATAGGCACACAGGCAACCTATACCCGGCCAACAGTGAGCCCATCCATAGGTCGGATGGCTGCAACCCCTGGAGCTGCGACCTATGTGAAAACTACCAGTGGGAGCATCATTACAGTAGTACCCAAGTCATTAGCTACTCTGGGGGGCAAGATAATTAGCAGTAATATAGTTTCTGGTAGGTATATCTGAAATATCTTAACGATATAGGTGAACGTCAGTGAGAGGAGAAAATCTGTCTCACTATTGAAGGATTCTATTTGATTTTTTTAAGCTCTCTGCTTAGAAATCTGATATTTTGTTTTCAGTATGTATGTTTAGTGATTAAGTATAATTTTTACTTTTAGTGTTTGCAAATAAAGCTTTCGATAATCCTAAAACAAAGAACATTTAGCTGTTTTTAGTTACAATAGAAATATTGTGGCTTATGTTTGCATAGAGAGTTTTCATTTTAGTATTCTATTTGGCAACAAAGTCAGACCTCCTAACAACTCTGAGGTAGTAGATAAACTGTGCCCGATTTATAGATGAAGTCAGATTTGAATTTATAGAGGTCACATTGACTTGTCCAAGGCCATGCAAGCTAGATAGTGAAGAACTAATATTTGTTAATCTGCGTATGTTTGAAGTAACATACCTCATAATTTCATTTAATAGTGTCACTTTGGTTTATTAAAAATAAAAAACTTGAATATCTTTGCTTCTCTTTTCACCATTTATATTAACTTCTTTTTAAAAATATTTTACTCAGTGAAGCTAACCATTTGCCTATTTACTGGAATATTGGAACCTTCTCTGGTTTTTATTGGCTCATTAATCCCCATAAGTATTTGGGTTATGGACCCTGAAGTGGGAATGTTAACATCTGTTTTCATTGATTATTATTTTTTAATTAAAATGAAGTAAATAATGTATGATTAAGCAAACCTTGTGATTTTTAACTGTCACCATTTTTGTGGACCAGTCATATTTTGTTTGCCCCAGGTGAGTTGTTCTGACATTTTAATGTCAGGGGATTGAAGTTCTTGGCAGTAATTTGATGTTGCTGATAACTTGGGGAGTGAAAAAAAAGCACAACAGGGCATGGTATTGGCATAAAGCACTATATTTAAAGCTGTTAATTTTGGCTTTACTTTTAAGTGTAAGTGAGAAAATCCAATGTTTGCCAAACTGAGGAGGGTGAAACCAGTTGGGAAAGAATCATCGTATTCCAGGTTTTAAGAGGGCATTTTAAATAACACAGTTAAAGCTCAAATTATAATTTATTACTTGACAATATCTTTAAATAGTATAGAGCACTTAATTAAACATATTTCAAGAAGTTTTTCATTGGTAGTAGCTTTTTATGACCTTAAGGATTTTTCTTTACTTATATATGCATGTGAAATACCATGTAACTTGAGGGAATGTCACAAGACCTGTTTTCAGACCTTCACTGCTTTGTAGAGCAATACAGTTAAGCCACATGCCCGTAAAAGAAGACGTGTGGCCTGAGGAAGTCCATATCTTATGCTTGTATTCATATGATTCACCTTTGTGTTTAAGTATAAACCCACTCTTGAGATAGTTACTATTTCAGGAGCAGCTCTGTCCACGAGGAGTCCCTGACCTTTTCTGGCACTGTAGGAGATACTTGACATACAGCTGAAACATCCTTATTCCTCACGCATTTTGGCCGTATCCTCTGTTTTCATGGTTGGATAATTTTATTCCATTTATTTCACTGTTTGACATTTTATTTACTCCCACTGATCCTTGGGTTAGTTATTACTATTCTTCATTAAGATACTTCTCTCATTTGATAGTATTCTTTTTTATTTTAAGATTAATTTATTTGAAAGGCAGAGTTGCAGAGAGAAAGAGAGATCTCCCATCACTCCCCAAATGGCTTCAATGGCTAGGGCTGGTCCAGGATGAAGGTAGGAGTTTCATCCAGGTCTCCCACATGGATGCAGAAGCCCCAGTACTTGGACCATCTTCCCCTGCCCTCGCAGACACATTAGTTGGATTGGAAGTGGAGCAGCCAGGACTTGAACCCACTCCTGCACAGGATGCGGCATTGCGGGTGGCAGCTTTACCTGCTGTTGGCTCCTATACTTCTCTCTCTCTCTTTCATTTTTTTTTAAAGGTTTATTTATTTATTTGAAAGTCAGGGTTTCACAGAAAGAGGAGAGGTAGGGAGGGAGAGAGAGAGAGAGAAAGAGATTGAGATCTTCTATCCATTGGTTCACTTCCCAATTGGCCGCAATGGCCAGAGCTGCGCCGATCCGAGGCCAGGAGCCAGGAGCTTCTTCCTGGTCTCCCACTCAAGTACAGGGGCCCAAGGACTTGGACCATCTTCTACTGCTTTCCCAGGCCATAGCAGAGAGCTGGATTGGAAGTGAAACAGGCAAACTGGTGCCCATATGGGATGCTGGCACTGCAGGTAGTGGCTTTACCCACTATGTCACAGCGCCAGCCGCCGGCCCCCCCCCCCCATAGTAATCTTGTTGATTCATCATACAGGAGATAATGGGTTGGTTTATTACTAATTTTTTAATTCCTCATTGTCTATTCATAGTAAACTAGAAAGCCTTGTTGAATAAACTTGGAATTTTCTGCCTTCCTCCGTGAACATATGATGGATTCTAAAGTTCTCTCTTCCTTAAACAAACAAAAAGTAATAAGATTTCTAAGACACATTCAAGCATCTAACTATAAGAATAGAAGGCTTAGAGTCCAGTGCTGTGGCACAGCATGTGGGCACCAGTGGTTCAAGTCCCATCTGCTCAGCTTCCCATCCAGCTCCCTGCTAATGTGCCTGGAAAAGGAGTAGAAGATGACTCAAGTCCTTGAGCCCCTGCCACCCACATGAGAAACCCAGATGAAGCTCCAGGCTCCTGGTTTTGGCCTGGCCAAAACCATTTGGGGAGTGAACCAGTGGATGGAAGAGCTTGCTCTGTCTCTCCTTCTCACTCTGTAACTCTGCCTTTCAAATAAACAATTAAATCTTATGAAAAAAAACAGACAAGAATAGAAGGCTTTAAAAAATACTTTGTTCCTCATTGTGGTAGAATTTGGAAAATGCAGAAAAGTACAAATAAAATTAAAATCCTATAATTTTCACCATCCATAGAAATGTGTTAAAATTAGGTTTCTTTTCACTTCTTCTCCCATTCACTTTGTTTATGTAGATATGTTTGTATGTATTTGAGGGTATTTCAAAATGTTCATGGGAAAATGGAATTAAAAGGTTTATTTTGTTGCAATGTGAAATTTTTTTAATTTATTTTCATTTTATTTGAAAGGCAGAGAGGGAGAGAGAGAGAGCGAGAGAAAGAGATCTTCCATCTACTGGTTTATTCCCTAAATGACTGCAACAGGTGGGGCTGGGCCAGGCTGAAGGCAGGAGCCTGGAACTCAATCCAGATCTCCTATGTGAGTGACAGGGACGCAAGTACTTGAACCGTCATCTGTTGCTTCCCAGGGTGCATATAGCAGAAGCTGGAACCACAAGCAGAGCCAGAACTTGGACTCAGGTACTCCAATATGGGATGCAGGCATCTTAAGTGGTATCTCAGCTGCTGTGCCAAATGCCTGCCTCTGGTACAAAATGTTTTGGAATTCATGCATAGTTGGGATCTTATAATAGTTTGTTGAAAATGTGGTTTATGAAAAAGTATACAGTAAAAAATTTTTGTGCCAAAATAACTTGCCTTTAATTTTATTTTCCATGAACTTTTTGAAGTACTCTTTTGTATGTATATTTTAAAAATTAAATTGGGATCTCATATAAGCAGTTTTTATTCTTGTTTCATGTAATTGTTATTTTCTCATGCTGATAAATGTATTTTGTTGTATGTCCCTTTAATGTCTACATAATACTGTCACATATGATGAACTGTAATTTAACCCTTTCCTTAAAGGTTAAATGTTTTTAGTTACTTACAAGGTTTTTGTTGTTTTTATTATAAATAACCCTTTGGTGAACATTATTATGCATAAACTTATTGCGTAAAGTTCTTTTTTTTTTAAGATTTATTTATTTGAAAGGCAGAGTTACGGAGAGAGAGAGAGAGAGAGAGAGAGAGAATATCTTCCTCCTGTTGGTTCATTCCCCAAATAGCCAAAATAGCCAGAACTGGACTGATCCAAAGCCAGGAGCTATGAGCTTCTTCTGGGTCTCCCACATGGGTGCAGGGGTCCAAGTACTTGGGTCATCTTCTGCTGGTTTCCCAGGTGCATTAGCAGGGAGCTGGATCAGAAATGGAGCAGCTAGGACTCAACTGGCACCTGTTTGGGATGCCGGCTCTGTAGGCTGTGGCTTTACCCACTCCGGCACAATGCTGGCCTCTGTAAAGTTCTTCCTTCCTTTGTATAAAATCCTAAAAGAGAAATTAATGTTTCCAAAGTGTTTTCAAGAGAGGTCAAGGTTTTCTTTTTATTAGAATAATCAATTAAATGGAAAGCATGCCAAGTTACATATTTATTTAAGTGTGTATCTATGAATTAACTATGAGATTTATTACTTTTTTTGTGAACTTTGTTGAGGGTTAAAAGATAATACTCATTTTACACAGATGAGGTCTACTTGTCATTTATTTGTCCTAGGTTCTCATAGTGCCCAAAGCGTAAATACAGTGGAAGGACTTGATTTTTATCTTTTTTAAAAAATGTCTTTTTTAAAAAAAGATTTATTCATTTTTATTTATTTATTTATTTATTTGAAAGGCAGAGTGACAGAGGGAGACGGAGAGACAGAGATTTTAATTCATTGTTTAACTCCCCAAATGCCCACAACAGCAGCAGCTTTGCTAGGCCAAAGCCAGGAGCCAGGAACTTCACATGGATCTCCTTTGTAGGAGGCTGGGACCCACATACTTGGGCCTTCATCCACTGCCTTCCCCGGTGCATTAGCAGAAGGCTGGATTGGAGAGGAATAGCTGGGACTCAGACCAGTGCCCTGATACGGATTGCAGACATCCCTGGCAGAGGCTTAACCCACTGTGTCACAGCGCCAACACTTTTCCTTTACTCATGGCCTCATTTCTTTGAGCAAAGTAACATACAGCATTACCTGAGAGACCATGATTGTCAGGATAATTTCAGAATCTGTGGGTGGTAAAGTCTGAGCCAATAAATTTGTGATCTTCTTTAAGTTACCTATAATAATGCTCAAAATTTTCTAGGCATATTGTTAAAATCTAAGAGTACATTCCTGTCACCGCCCATTGTGATGTAAGTGTGACTCATAGTTGTTTGCACCCATTGTTTCTTGATTCTCGTAAGTAAAGTCTGTGTAGGTGAGTTGAGTTAGGTCTGTGTGAGGTGCTGTGACACACAGGATGGGTGTGAGTTTCATTCTGTGTCCTAAAGAATGCTAATCAAATGAGCTTGTAAGCATTCTGTCCTACCATGAGAGCTAGAGATCAACTACTGTGAAAGTGTAGCAGATGACCTGTTTTTTTTTGTAATGAATAATATTGCTTCTGTATGACTTGGGTATCCCTTGAGACATATAAGCATGCTCTTTGGAATTTCAGGCACTTATAATTGCTAAGTATAGACATAAATTGTATTCTATTTTAATATAGTGTGGAATTTGCTTTTCCTTATGCTGTTACCTTTTCTAACCTTCTGTGTCCTCCCTCCCCATTTTGTTAAGCTGATGGACTTGGCTTGTAGCAATCTCATAAATTGACAAACTTCTGTAATGAAAGAGATTATACATTTTATATAGATTTTTGAAGATTTATTTGAATGGCAGAATGAGAGAGAAAATATAATATCCTCTGGTTCACTCACCATATGGTCACAATAGAGGAGGCTGGTCCAGGCTGAAGTAGGGGCCTGGGTCTCCAATGCGGGTTGCAGGGGTCCAAGTACTTGGGTCATCATCTGCTACTTTCACAGGCACATAAGCAGGGAGCTGGACTGGAAGTGGAGCAGCTGGGACTTGAATCAGCAATCCAAAATGGGATGCTGGCATCTAGTGTAGCAAGCTGCAGCTTAACTCATTGTGCCAAAATGCACCCCTCTTTTTTTATTTTTTTAAAGAAAGATTTATTTATTTATTTGAAAGGTAGAGCTACAGAGAGGCAGAGGCAGAGAGAAAGAAGTCTTCCATCTGTTGGTTCACTCCCCAGTTGGCTGCAATGGCTGGAGCTGTGCCGATCTGAAGCCAGGAGCCAGGAGCTTCTTCCTGGTCTTCCGTGTGGGTGCAGGGGCCCAAGGACTTGGGCCATCTTCTACTGCTTTCCCAGGCCGTAGCAGAGAGCTGGCTCGGAAGTGGAGCAGCTGGGTCTCAAACCAGCTCCTAGATGGAATGCTGGCACTGCAGGTGGTGGCTTTACCTGCTATGCCACAGCACCAGCCCCTGGCCCCCTTTTAAATGTTTATTCTTTATTATTTATTTTCATCTACTTGAAAAGCAGAGTGACAGAGAAAGAGAAAGTGATCTTCTGTCTATTGACTCACTCCATAAAATGCCTGCAACAGCCAGAGTTGGGCCAGGCCAAAGCCAGGATCCCAGACTTATTGAGCTCTCCTACAGGGATGGCAGGGGCCCAAAGCACCCAAGCCATCACCTGCCTCCTCCCAGGATGCAAAAACAGGAAGTTGTACTGGAAGCTGAGGTACCAGACATGAACAAGCACTTTGAAATGGGATGCTGGTGTCCCAAATGTCAGTGTAACCCACTGTGCCACCGTGCATGCCCCTGTTCCAGGTTCTTGACATGATGAAATTAGCTGGTAGGCAGGTAGGTGTTATGCATGACAGGGAGCACTGCATGATGGAAACCCTGGAATAGGGAAATGATATGGGAAGCCAGAGGAGGTGAGAGTCTGCCTCTTGACTTTGAGAACATTTTCAAAGAAGACATACTTACTGGTAAATTGAGTTCATTCACTCACTGAGCAGTTATGATTAAAGGTCACCTGCGGCACTGAACACTGAGAAATTAGTGAATTTAACAGATGGAATGTAGAGCTCAAGGGTGTTTCATTTTGTTGGAGGGTCCAGGGAGTCAACACAGCATGAATCAGGTTTGCACCGGCATTTCCCATTTGGGCAATTAGAAGAATATCCAGCTGAAATTTGGTAGATGAATAGGTGGATAGGTAGAGGAGTAGTATGTTATAGAAGGATGTGAAGAAAGGGCAAAATAATATTGGAACATAGATATGCTTGGGGCAGCAGATATAGACCTAAATAGATCTTAATGATTATAAGCATAAATTTACATATGTAAATATACTGTATAAATTAGAGTTTTATTCTCAACCAGGAGCTTCTTCCTAGTCTTCCGTGTGGGTGCAAGGGCCCAAGGACTTGGGCCATCAGAGTTTTACATATTACAGAGGCATATATTAAATCTGTGACTTGGTTTGTGTTAGTATTACCAAAGAGACAGGGAGACAGACTGATCTATCCACTGGTTCACGTCCTAAATTTTTTTTGTTTTTTTTTTGTTTTTTGACAGGCAGAGTGGACAGTGAGAGAGAGAGACAGAGAGAAAGGTCTTCCTTTGCCGTTGGTTCACCCTCCAATGGCCGCCGCGGCCGGCGCACCGCGCTGATCCGATGGCAGGAGCCAGGAGCCAGGTGCTTTTCCTGGTCTCCCATGGGGTGCAGGGCCCAAGCACCTGGGCCATCCTCCACTGCACTCCCTGGCCACAGCAGAGAGCTGGCCTGGAAGAGGGGCAACCGGGACAGAATCCGGCGCCCCGACCGGGACTAGAACCCGGTGTGCCGGCGCCGCTAGGCGGAGGGTTAGCCTAGTGAGCCGCGGCGCCGGCAACGTCCTAAATTCCCAAAAGCTGGGGTGAAATCATACCAAAGCCAGAGTGTGCCTTAGCAGTAAGCTGGATCAGAACCAGAGTGGGAACTTGGCATCCCAAGCAGCAGCTTAACCACTAAGCCAAACACCTGCCCCTGCTTTTGTCTTTCTTAAGCACCCAAAAATACGTGGCCTTTTTCTTTTCATAAATTTTCTCTAGAGTCTGGTGCCATATGAATTTTGATAAAATTTGCCTCTTACATTCCTTTTTGAAGTTTTCCCATCATTCTAGTCACATGATTATAGTACTGAATTGGGAGAGATATGTGTAATGGAATAAAGAGTGTGATTTGTTTCATTTAATTGATGAGGTAAAGAAGTATTGATAGCAACATTTTTAGATTCTGAGTTTGGTATTTAGGGTCTTGAGTACTAAAAAGATGACTACTTGAAGAATCAATCCTTAATATTCCTTCATTCTAGAATAACATAACTTACTATTCCAAGCCTTCATTTTCATCTTCATGACAACCATCACACCATCTGGGGATGACTTTGGCTATATGTATTAATAAACCAATAAACAGAGATAACCAAATGTCACTAGTCTTTAACTCAGGCCCCTTTTTTTTCCCCCTTTTCTAAGGAACAACTACCAAAATCACTACAATTCCGATGACTTCCAAACCCAATGTGATTGTTGTGCAAAAGACTACAGGAAAAGGAACGACCATTCAAGGCCTCCCAGGCAAAAATGTTGTCACAACATTGCTAAATGCTGGAGTAAGTAAGAGCTTCAACTGCAGACTCAGCAATCCATTGAGGATTTCAAAGACCAGCTACACAAATATTTGCCTAAGGACTTTAGAACCCCACAATGGCCAGAATGGCTTGATTTACCACTACTGTGTTATAATAACTGTTAACGCACCACCAACTGATGCCATTTTTCACAGTAATATCTAAAACATATTGCTCATAGTTGCTCATAGCTAAGTTGCTTGTGACCATGATTTAGATATTTAGCTTGGTCTGGATGGTGAATTCCATTGGCTTAACTGCAGGGGACTTCTGTTGGAGCACAATTTTAGTTCTGCTTATAGCCAATAAATGCCGGTCTACTAGTTTACCTAGGTTGGGCAAAGAGAAGTATTCAGCGTTAAGACAGATTAATTTAGGGGGGATTTTTTTTTCTTTTTTTCTTCCATTTTTACCTGTTTGAGCTTGTAAAAAAAAAAAAACCAACAAAATGATTCATTTGTTATTCTGAAGGCAGTTGTTAGAAGGATAAGAGGTTTAGAGTTAGACACACCTGGCCTTTGTCTCTTGGTATCATAGTTATTTGACCATGAGTGACCTAGTCACCCTCTCTAATCCTTGATTTCCTCATTTGTACATTGGGGATGATGATTTCTACCAGTGAGGTTGTTCAATAACCTGATCCATATTTTGAAAGCGCTTAGAAGTGCTCAGAACAGTGCCTGGCATGTAGGAAGTTCTTAGTCATTATTTTGTAAATTGTTCTTGGTACTTAACTCTTCAGGCTTGATAGGGCCTCTGACTTGCCTGACTTCACTAGAAAATGGCACAATAGACTTCCTTTAAGAGAATCTCACAAAAGCATCATGGATGTCACAGTCCTTACAATGTTGGGAAGGGTCCAGCATTAGAAATTTTCAACGAGAAAAAAACCTAGGTTCTTCCTACTCTGGATTTACATAGTAAACCAAAAGTAAAGCCAAGATTAAAATTCAGATTTCTGGGACCCTGTACACTGATTTGCAGCTTGATAGGACTAGATATATAAACGATCTTCAAAAAGTTAATGGAAAATTGGAACAAAAATTTAAGTTTATTTCCGTGCAAAAATGGAAATCTACAGTTTTTCATAATATGCATTTTTATAAGAAAACTTTTTGAAGACCCCTTGTATGCATGGATTTCAGAATTTTTTTGCATCAAAATGAACTTTTAATTCTGTTTTCTAAGAACTTTTTGTTTTGTTTTAAAGATTTATTTATGTATTTGAAAGTCAGAATTTCGTAGAAAGAGGGAGAGACAGAAAGAGATATCTTCCATCTGTTGATTCATTCCCCAGATAGCTGCAACATTAGTAAAAGAAGAATATCAATATTAAGATGGTGTGAAACAGGCGTGTGTATCTGTTCTCATTTTTATGTATTTATTTGAGAGGTAGAGTTACAGACAAAGAGAGGGAGAAACAGAGAAAGAGGTCTTCCATCTACGGGTTCACTTCCCAAATGGCCGCAACAGCTGGAGCTGGGCCGATCCAAAGCCAGGAGCCAGGAGCTTCTTCTGGATCTTCCACATGGGTGCAGGGGCCCAAGCACTTGGGCTGTCTTTCATTGCTTTCCCAGACCATAGCAAAGAGCTGGATTGGAAGAGGAGCAGCTGGGACTCAAACCTGTTCCCATATGGGATGCCGGCATTACAGGTGGAGGCTTAGCCTACTATGCCACAGCCTTGTATTCTTATTTCTTGCTCACATGTACATGCCCACAGCATTCATCTGAAAATACCCTGGTGGTTGTATTTTTTCACTTGAATGGGCCATCATACTTGGGAGAGGGCTTGTTGAGCTGTTTAAAACATATTCATGCCACTTGTGAACTAGCAGTTCTTGGCGAATGAACTAGAGCTCTTTCCAGAGGTACAGGTGTGAAGGACATGTGTGTGTTGAAATAAGTAACCTGATGATTGGCAGACACTTCATGCTTCCCTTATTTATAGCAAGTACTTACACTTAGAATTTTTGTAATCGTATACAGCTCGGAATTCAGGGGAACTGTTTTTTAACCTGCTCACCTGGGTGCCTTTTCTTTTTTAAACTGGCTGCCAAGTTTAGATGGCTGCACATTTTGCTGATAGTGGCTAAAACATAAGAAAATGCTAAGATAAAAATTCTCAGATATTTCATTTCCTTTTTAATTTTCTGGATTTTAGTAATTTAGTAAAATCACTGTATTTGAACTTGGTTAAGTTCAAGTAAAAAGATGTTGAGATCATAAATAAGTAGAAATGGTACTTAAGAATAAAGCAAGTGAAAATGCAGAAAATGGTGGAAAGTTATTTGGCTTAAACTATCTGGTTAATCAACTAAAGTGACATTAGTAACATATTGATAGTAAAATACAGGAAATGCTCTAAATTTTTCCTTCCTCTATTCATGTGTAACCTAAGAAAGAACTTTGATATATTTGTTGTTTTCATCTCTTGTTCATACTTTTTCACATAGACAGTCTGCTGTGTAGTCTTTTTTTTTTTTTTTTTTTTTTAAGATATATGTATTTATTCATTTGGAAGGCTGAGTAATAGAGAGAGACCGATCTTCCAGCCTCTGGTGCACTCCCCAAATGCCTGCAACACCCGGAGTAGGACAGGCCAAAGTCAGGAGCCAAGAATTCCATCTGAGTCTCCCATGTGGGTGACAGGAACCCAGACACTTGGACCGTTATCTGCCACCTCCCACATGCATTAGCAGGAAGCTGGATCAAGAGAAGCAGAGGCGGAACTTGATCCCAGTTACTGCAGTATGATCCCAGTTACTGCAGTATGGCTGTGGGTGTCCCAAATGGTGACTTAACCTGCTGTACCACAGCACCCACCCCATGCTGCTTGTTCTTAAGATTTCATATTTGTGGAACTTTAGAAGTTTATTTTGGATGTATCCTTTTAAGTACTAGTATATTACACAATAATTTTTTAGTTACATAAATATTTCAGAGAAATTAGAAAATAAAGAGCAATCTGGAAAAATAAGATGGTGCTGGAGGGTGGGATTTATAATCCCAACTATTAGAGCTGCCACTGTGAATATTTTACTACCTATGTATATTCCAGGGTTTTCAGTCTATCAATAGATGTATTCTGAAAATGGGACAATATGATAAATATTCTTAAGTGAGATAAGTTTTAAAAAGTTACTCATTAATGGGGCCGGCGCCGTGGCACAGTAGGTTAATCCTCCGCCTGCGGCACCGACATCTCATGTGGGCGCTGGTTCTAGTCCCAGCTGCCCCTCTTCCAGTCCAGCTCTCTGCTGTCGCCCGGGAGGGCAGTGGAGGATGGCCCAAGTGCTTGGGCCCTGCACCCACATGGGAGACCGGGAAGAAAGCACCTGGCTCCTGGCTTCGGATCAGCGCAGCTCTGGCCATTGTAGCCATCTGGGGAGTAAACCAACAGATGGAGGACCTTTCTCTCTGTCTCTCTCTCGCAATGTCTGTAACTCTACCTCTCAAATAAATAAAATAAAATCTTAAAAAAAAAGTTTCTCATTAATAAATAATTATTTGGCTAGAAGTCGGTCAGATAACTTTCTTTTCTTTTTTTTTTTTAAAGATTTATTTATTTATTTGAAAGTCAGAGTTACACAGAGAGAGGAGAGTCAGGGAGAGAGAGGTCTTCCATCCACTGGTTCACTCCCCAGTTGTCCGCAGTGTTCCAGGTGTCCCACGTGGATGCAGGGGCCCAAGGACTTGGGCCATCTTCTACTGCTTTCCAAGGCCATAGCAGAGAGCTGGATCGGAAGTGATGCAACTTGGTCTCAAACCGGCACCCATATGGGATGGTGGTACTGCAGGCAGCGGCTTAACCCACTATGCCACAGCGCCAGCCCCAGTCAGATAACTTTCATTTCAACTAAGTGTAGGATTTTTGATCACCTGTGAGCAGTGAGTTTCGTTACATAATCTACACTGCTTTCTCCATCATCCCAGTAAAATGTTTCATGATTTTTTGGCAAGAGGACAGTTTTTATCATTTAAATGCATATAAGTTTCTAATGTAATCATTGACTTCAATTCAGGGAGAAAAGACTATTCAGACGGTGCCAACAGGAGCAAAGCCAGCTATCATCACTGCTACAAGGCCAATCACCAAAATGATTGTGACTCAGCCAAAAGGAATAGGTTCCACTGTTCAACCAGCCGCTAAAATCATCCCAACAAAAATTGTTTATGGGCAGCAAGGAAAAACACAGGTATGCTACAAGATATGATAATTTTTTTCTTGGCTTTTGTTTTTAAGTTTCTAAAATTCCCAGGTAGAAATTTGAAAGAAAAGCTTATCTTAAAAAAAAAACTTACTAATCTTAAAAAATCATATTATTAGAATTCAGAACTGAATGTATAGTTAATCATCTGTTCTCAAAATCTGTGTGTTTTTCCTCAGTACTTTTTTTGGTATCTAAGTTATTTCTGTGTCATGTTATGAGCAAAGATTAGGGGAAGAATTCCTTCGGAATGAAACTTGCTGAAGGTGTATTTTGTGACTTGAGGAGTACATGGTTGAGGAGAAGATGGTAATTACACAGAACCTCTGGAAAAAAATAGTTTTTATATACTAACATGGCCATCGATAGCACTTTATTTACTTACAAAATTTACTTTTTACTTTACTTGAACCTGTCTAATGGAGAAATCAGTGGTCTGTTCATTTTTAAATCAGTAGGTTACTGTTTGTTTTGTCAGTACTTAAATTGCTTTTCTGAGACTATCAGAGGAAGCAATCAGTATCAGCTTTAGTTAAGAAATGCTACTCTGGCTGGCGCCACAGCTCACTTGGCTAATCCTCCACCTGTGGTACCAGCACCCCGGGTTCTAGTCCCGGTTGGGGCACTGGATTCTGTCCCGGTTGCTCCTCTTCCAGTTCAGCTCTCTGCTGTAGCCCAGGAGTGCAGTGGAGGATGGCCCAAATGCTTGGGCCCTGCACCCGCAAGGGAGACCACGAGGAAGCATCTGGCTCCTGGCTTCTGATCAGCACAGTGTGCCGGCCGTAGCAGCCATTTGAGGGGTGAACCAATGGAAGGAAGACTTTTCTCTCCCTCTCCCTCTCCCTCTCCCTCTCCCTCTCTCTCTCTCTCTCTCTCTTACTCCCTCACTCTCTCACTCTGCCTGTCCAAAAAAAAAAAAAAAAAAAAAAAAATGCTACCCTAAAACTTTGCTAAGGATATTAATTTACCTATAAACCAATACTTTGCCATTAGAATCTGTTCCTTCAGAATTACAGCCAAATAGTTTATATTATCTGAAAAGTAAGTTTTGTGATTAGTCCAAATTGCTTGTTTAGTTCAACTATAACAATTTCATTTGCTCCATCATCTAAGACATAATAAAAACTACTATTTCATTCTGGAACTCTTAGAAATGGGTAACTTCATGAAGACTGAAAAGGTTTAGAATCTTATACGGAGTAGAAATAAAAATAATTGTGCTAAAATGACAACTTCATTCCATGGATTCATTTGAAGTCAACTCCTAGATTACAAGTTTTGAAATGGAATGGTACAGTTTGAAATTTTTTTCCCGTTTCACTTGTTTTAGTGTCTGTTTTTGACTTTTGCCAGGAGTTGATCCACTACATATTTCATTGTTGCTTCTGTTACTGTCTAAATTAGTGTTCCTCCAAAAAGTTATTCAGAGAATGCTTAAGTTTCAAGAAAATTTACCTTGCAGATGTGTTGACTAGAATTTCATATGCTTCCTAAAGCAAAGAAACTTGAAGAACAGTGGTATAAGTAGATTAGGGTCTTATTTTTATCATGTTGATAAAATTCAGAGGGAAGAAGTCCTGAACTGATACTGTGGTTCAAAAATTCCATTAGGATACAGAAAGACGGATATTGCATGTTCTCCCTTACATGTGGGACCTAAAATTTTAAAAAAGTCAAGAAACAAAATAAAAGAGAAATGCTTGTATGTTATCAGTTTTGTGGTTATTATTCTACTATATAGGCTACAGGTTGTAAATGACGCCTAATGTCATTATAGGCAAGAAAAAACAGGTGCATAGGTTCACATTAAAATCATGGCTATTACAGACTGGCGTGTAGCACTTAAAACGTAAATTGTGTAACTAATTTTTTTTTAATTTATTTATATATTTATTTGAAAGGCAGAGTTACAAAGAAAGAGACAGTAATATCTTCTATCTGCTGGTTCACTCTCCAAATGACCACAACAGCCAGGACTGGGCCAGGCTGAAGCCAGGAGCCTGGAATATCATCCAGGTCTCACTGTTTTCCCAAGCACATTAGCAGGGAGTGGGATCAGAAGTGGAGCAGCCAGGATATGGATGTCTGCCAACATGGGATGCTAGTGTCACAGGCGGTGGCTTAACCTACTAAACACATGGATGATTTATCTGTACATTGAATTAGTCTTTGATGAGCAATACTTTACCCAAAGCATAATATGTTTATAGAATCCTATCTTGGACGGTGCTGTGGTTCTACCTCTCTCTGTAACTCTTTCAAATAAATAAAATAAATCTTTAAAAAAAAAAAAAAAGAACCCTGTTTTCCCTATCAGGAAAATGCTAACATATTTTAAATAGTGCTTTCCAGGCTGACGCCACGGCTCAATAGGCTAATCCTCCACCTAGCGGCACAGGCACACCGGGTTCTAGTCCTGGTCGGGGCGCCGGATTCTGTCCCGGTTGCCCCTCTTCCAGGCCAGCTCTCTGCTGTGGCCCGGGAAGGCAGTGGAGGATGGCCCAAGTGCTTGGGCCCTGCACCACATGGGGAGACCAGGAGAAGCACCTGGCTCCTGCCATCGGATCAGCGCGGTGCGCCGGCCACAGCGCGCCAGCCGTGGCGGCCATTGGAGGGTGAACCAACAGCAAAAAGGAAGACTTTTCTCTCTGTCTCTCTGTCTCTCTCACTATCCACTCTGCCTGTCCAAAAAAAAAAAAAAAAAAAAAAGTGCTTTCCGCTTTTCTTTTAGGTTCTTATTAAACCAAAACCAGTAACATTTCAAGCCACAGTTGTTAGTGAACAAACAAGACAACTGGTAACAGAAACATTACAGCAAGCATCCAGGGTGGCAGAGGCTGGTAATTCGTCTATTCAGGAAGGAAAAGAAGAACCACAGAGCTATACAGATAGTAGTTCCTCTTCTACAGAGTCTTCTCAAAGTTCCCAAGGTAAGATGCATTTTTCTTTTGATTTACACAAGTATAGCTGACATAGTTCCAAATAGAACTTGCTTCTAGGGATTTCAAAACATTCTTATATGCTTTGATTTGTCAGTTCTTTTAGTTTTATTTTTTGTTTGGTGGGTTGATGTTTAATCAGTGAACTGAAATTTTATTTTTGGTGAAATTTACCATTCTTTCCTGCATGACATGTGTTCATCAAATAATTGGTAAACTTGAGGTGATGATTTCATCAGGTAGGTAAAGGTAACTGAATAGAACTGTGCCAATTCCCAGATGGTAGTTTTCGTATTTTTCTTGTTTGATTTGGGTAAGTAGGGAGCGAAGCATGCAAGAAAGTGAGTTCACCTTTGGAAATGGTTGTTGCTGAACCTTGAGAAAGAATCAAGGTGGCCAGAGGCGGCCTGAAAGTGAGCAGTAAGTAGGGTGATCATAGATTGTAGTTTGCATGGCACAAGACCTAGTTTCTATCTGCTGTTCCAGCATAATTCCCTCTCAGAAGTACCCCCAGATAATTGCATGATTGTCCTAATTATAAGCAAGACTCCCCACAGAGTCCTTGGTGCTTTTTAGTTATGCTATTCTTCTGGGAAGGCTCTTGAAATAAACTCATGATCATAGCTTTGAGACCTTCTTTGAATCTAGTATTCATGTCTCTCCGTGATCTTAACAGCCCTTACTGTCAGAGTACAGATTAAGTACCCCTTATCTGAAATGCTGAAATCTAGAAGTAGTTCAGATTTTGTATTGTTTTCAGATCTTGGACTATTTCATGTATATAGTGAGATATTTTGGGGATGGCACCCAGCTTGAACACAAAACTCATTTTCTTCACAAACGCCTAATAGACATAGTCTGTAGGTATATTTTTAGTATGCCTGCATTTTTACTGTGATCCTTTATCACATGATTCAAGTGTGGAATTTTCCACTTGTGACACCTTATTGGTGCTCAAAGAGTTTCAGATTTTAGAGAGTTTTGAATATCAGATTTTTGGATTTGAAATATTCACCCTGTATATTTGTGCCTGTGCTTATGTGCTCAACTGCATGTAAGCAAAACTTTATCTACTCTTATTCTTTCCTCACTCACTTCATTCCTTCTTCCTGTCTCCTCATTACTCTCACTGGAGTGATTTTTTTTTTTTTTTTTTAAGATTTATTTATTTGAGAGGCGGAGTTAGAGAGAGAGGTCTTCCAACCACTGGTTCACTACCCAAATTACCCCAACAGCCGAGGCTGGGCCAACTTGAAACCAGGAGCCAGGAGCTTCTTCCAAGTCTCCCACTTGGGTACAAGGGCCAATCCCTTGGGCCATCTTCTACTGCTTTCCCAGGCCATGGGAAATGGCAAGTGGAGCAGCTGGGCTCGAACTGGCACCCATATGGGTTGCTGGCACCATAGTGCCAGACCCAATTTTTTAAAAAGATTTATTATATTTATTTAGGAGGCAGAGTTATAGAGAGCAGGGAGACAGAAAGAGGGAGAGAGGGAGAGAAGGTGAGAGAGATATCTTCCATCTACTGGTTCACTCACCAAATGGACACAATGATCATGTCTGGGTCCATCTTTGTCTCCCATGTGGGTGGCAAGGGCTCAAGCAGATGGTCCATCTTCTGTTGCTTTCCTGGCACATTAGCAGAGAGCTGGACCCAAAGTAGAGCAGTCTGGACTCCAGCTGGCACTTGTATGGGATTCTGGCATCGCAGATGGTGGCTTAACTTGCTGTTTCACAATGCCAGCATCCTCACTTTTCTCATACACATTCTTCATGTGGTACAATCACTTTACTGTTTTAACTCTTCTATAGAGTCTTCCAAGATTAGTTTTACATTGTTCACTTTGCTGATTATTCCATTAATTCACTCTGACAATTACTTATTAGTTTATACTAAGAGTTGTGCTGTTTTCTATAGAGCTTGAGTGAAATATAATTCTTGCCCTCCAGGAGTTTAAAATTTTATAACAGGGGGTTAAAATATATATATACAATTCTAGTATAAGAATTTTATTAATGACAAACAAACAAACAAAATGCCAAAAGCTGAATGTTCACACTGCAGTGAGAAGATTGGAAAGCTTCATGAAGGAGGTGGTAGCATTTAAAATAGTCTTGGAAAATTCATCAGTGAAAAGTAAAGGAAAATGTTGACTTCAAAAGATAAGCAATATGACACTCATTTCAGAATGCACATAGCTCCCTTCAGCACATTATCAATGATAGTAATATTTTGTGAATCAATTTGCTGTCATCCGATGCTGACTATGAATTAGTTTATGTTAGTTAATGGAATGATAGCTGATTCTTCAGTCATTTCTCTTTTTTTTTTCAATTATTTCTTTTGGATCTTTCTGATTTAGTATATACAAATCACATTGTTAATTCAGCCGATTGGCTGCTTTTTCCTCTTTTATTATTTTTGTTTTTATTTTTTTGAAAAACAGAAAGAGACAGATGAAGGGAAATCTTCCATCCTCCTCTGAACAGCCAGGGCTGAGCCAGACACTAGCCAGTAGTCCAGAACTCAATCCAGGTCTCCCTCATTGGTGGCAGGGACCCAAGTACTTGAGCCTCCTAGGGTATGCATTGGAAGGAAGCTGGATTGGAAGCCTGGTAGACAGGACTCAAACCAGGCACTTTGATGCAGAGTATGGGAGTGTTAAGTAATCATAAATTACTTAATTACCATCCCAAACACCTACCCCATTCTTCTTTTAAAATCTGCAGTTTTTGAGTAATATTGATTTTTTTTTTTGCCTGTAAGAAATATTTTCATAGAGTGCAGGTAAGATGTTTAGTTTGTGAATTGATGTTGGAAGGGAGACATAAATAGTAGGTGTCTATAGATTCATAATATCAGTTCATCCTTTGAAATTGTTATTCTTTTTTTAAGGGAGTTGTAAGCCAGTTAGTAGTTTCTAAACATGCTACTTCATCAGTTGAATCTTCAGTTTTTATTGTGAGAGTGGGATAGATATTTGACTTCATATATTTTTATTTGTTTTACATTACTTTTTAAAATATTCTTTAACAGAAAATTTTCATAATTCAAAATAGGCATATCTAATATATTGACAATATAGCAAGTTTTTATAATTTGCATTTGTCCCTCCCTCTACTTCCTGTATGGTTCTTTAATGCATTCTCAAACAGACAAGTACTAGAGATATATATGCTATACTTTAAAGAGAAAGTGGTAGAAGTTTTGGTCAGTCTGATATACTAATTTTTAAATTATATGAGGGCAATATCTACTAGGAAAGTGAGTGGTACATAGCAGTCTTTTTCCATTATATTGCTGTTTTCATAGCTTTTAGCCACCTTTCTGTTTTTTGTAACTTTTCCTTTTGCTATCATTTCTAGCTTGCAGAAAAGTTGCAAGAATAGGAAACAGAACTCCTGAGCATACTCTTTACTCATATTCACTGCTTGTTTGTCTTTTGTCCTATTTGCTTTGTTGTTTATTCTCTGCTGTATGTGTATAATTTTTTAATTTCTTAGCTAGTTGAGAGTAAGTTGTAGATATCGTATTTCTTTACCCCTAAATACTTAACATGAATATTTGTAAGTCTGTATTTATTTATTTATTTGAGAGAGCTACACAGAGAGAAGGAGAGAGAGAGAGAGAAGGAGGGAGGGAGAGAGGTCTTCCGTCTGCTGGTTCACTCCCCAGTTGGATGCAACAGCTGGAAGTGCGCTGATCCAAAGCCAGGAGCTTCTTCTGGGTCTCCCATGTAGGTTCAGGGGCCCAAGGCCTTGGACCATCTTCTGCTGCTTTCCCAGGCCATAGCAGAGAGCTGGATCAGAAGTAGAGCAACCAGGTCTTGAACCGGTGCCCATATGGAATGCTGGCACTGCAGGCAGCGGCTGCCCTAAGTCCATATTTCTTAAAGGGTTTTTCTCTCTAAGATACAATTATCAAAATCAAGAAATTTAATGCTGTTACTATACTATTACTTAATTACCGATATATATTCAAGTATCATCAGTTGTCCAGTAATGTTCTTTATTTTTCCCACCTCCTGGTCCACATTCCAGTTCAGATAATATATTTTATTTAGTTACACTAACAGTCATGGTTCTTTATTCTCCTTGAGTCTGGAATAGTCCCTTAGCCTTTCTTTGAATTTCTTGACCTTGATATCTTTGAAGAATGTAGGTCAGTTACTTTGTAGAATATTCATCAGTTTGATTTTATCTGATGTTTCCTCAGGCTTCGATTCAGATGGGAATCCCACATTTGATGGTAATGTCCTCAGTTTTGTCTTATGAAGAAGTACATGATGTCAGTTTGTCCTAATATTGATGATGTTAATATTGATCACTTGGTTGAGATGATATCGGCCAGTTTTCTTCACTGTGAACTTAGCATATTTTCTTTTAAGATTGATAGTAATTTGTGAGAAGGTACTTGGGGACTATGTAAATTTATTCATCATCAAACTCTGATCTTCCAGTTTTAGCATCCATAGATTATTTTCTGAAGTACATTTTTCTTTGTACATTTAACAGTTGCCATTTTACTCTAAAAATCAACTTTTTCTGTTTTAAAGCTTTATTTATTTGAAAGGCAGAGCTACAGAGAGGCAGAGAGAGAGAGAGAGAGAGAGAGAGAGATCTTCTATCCCCTGATTCACTCCCCAAATGACTGCAATAGCTGGAGCTGTGCAGATCCGAAGCCAGGAGCCAGGAGCTTCCTCAGGGTCTCCCACATGGGTAAGGGGCCCAGGCACTTGGACCATCTTCCATTGCTTTCCCAGATCATAGCAGAGAGCTAGATCAGAAACGGAGCAGCCAGGACTCGAACTGGCGTCCATATGGGATGCCAGCGCTGAAGGCGGCGGCTTTACCCTCCACGCCACAGTGCCAGCCCCCTCAACTTTTTCTTGACTTGAGAATTTTCTGGTGACTTTGCCTACACAAGACCTGGAATAAGGGTGTCTAATGTCAGCAGGATGCCTTGATTTCACTTGTGGTCTACAGACTCCCTCACTCTCCCCACCTTCCAGAAGGCGGCGAGGCCCCATGCTTTACCCCTGAACTGCCTCCTCACAGGCTCGAATCTTTATCTTTGCCGTGTTATAAGACTGTCTTGATCTACCTGAAAGGGTTCATCCTTCCTCCAAGATGCTTCCAGTACTGAATTGTACTACTGTGTTAATGTGGACCATTTTATTTTGTCATTTTTGTTTGTTTGTTACAATCATTTTCTTCTCTACTAGACTATTAACTTCTCAAGGGTAAGAATCTCACTCATCTCTGGATATCTGACTAGATACTCACTAAAAGTTTCACTGAATGAAAAACTGAATCTTGTGCAACTACGGCAAAGGATTAAGTGCCAGCTGTGTAAATGCAATTATCTTGCCTGACTCCAGAATGTTTTTTTCTTTGGGGTTTCCCCTAGCTGTGTAGTGGGCTTTTCAGACAGTACACACCTGGGCTGTTAGATACTGCTAGAAAGCTAGATGACCCAGCCTGATGGGTCAAGGGCATACTTGCGTGGGCCACTTACTGAAGATTGGGTCATTTGCTTTCCATACATCCTATGCTTTCCTTCTTAAATGGGTCTTCTTTTTTCCTCTTTGTCACACGGGAATGGGCTGAACTTAAAGGATTCTAGATTTATTTTGAAAAAGTATAAACAATTAAATGTGTGCCCTGCCTCATTCTGAAAGGTTTTAAAGTGGGCTAAATGAAAGATTGTATTAAGCAAATTGGATGAGAACAAGGAGACAAAGCCAAGATTGGAACTGAAAATGGAACTAGACATGAGGTGAATGCAGAAGTGCATTTTGTAGAAACATTGCTTTGAGTAGATCATAACCCAGTTTCTAGGATAATTTTTTCATGAAGACTTATGATCTTAGTAGGTCAGAGTAAGGGTGAGAAGTAAATCCAGATTAAGTTTGCTGAACTTTTCAGAGCTGTCATGTGCTAATATGCATTGTGGAAGATGAAGAGCGGAATATATGATGTAAAATGTCCCCCAGCTCTTTTGACCATGGAACCATTCTTTTACAGAACATCTAGAGGAACTAATGTTCTCTGGAACATATTGGGTGATGCTGTCTAGGCAGTTAAATATTGTGAAGGCTATGAGCTTTAGGACAATGCTTCAGAGGGAAGGTACATTCTCCATCATAGAAGGGATATAGACATCTTAGGTTTAGTTTAGAAGGGAGGTTTTATATGGATAACATTTCTGGGAATCATTTTGTATAAGGAATGGCTAGTAGAGGCAGGATTGTTATTAGAGAAGAGAAGATGGAGTGGGTTGGGTCGGGGAAAACATGGGAGCAATTGTCAGTTAGCTTGAGGACCGTGATCTAGAAGAGGAAACCAGTTGGTTTTTTGATGGATACCTGGCTGGACACTATGCCCCTGAGTAGAAGTCCCAGGGAGACCTTTTTCTGTTGGCATAGTGGAACAGAGATGGAAGGAGGTTAGTGAACAAGCAGGCGGTAGTGAGTTCTCTGCTGCTGGAGTTCCCAGGCTGCCAGGGATGTTGTTGTGAAGATCTTAGAATAGGACTGATGCTGGCATTAGGCAAATTTTAAGATTTTTTTTTTTTTCTATCAGAAAAGTCTTAAGATTCTATGAGCATGTGATATAGGTATTTTGTAAAAAAAGACATCAGAGATATTTTTAGAGAGATGCCTAAATCTGCCTTTAGATAGAGTACTGAAGTGTGCATCTCTAGTACTAACATTTTACATGTGTCTAAGAAATACTGGTTAAATGACCTGCGTGGAAAAACCCTTGAGGGGCTGCTTTCCTTAAGCAGGTGGCTCTCGTGAGATCAAGCTCCTGGTGTCCTAGTGATCGCACTCTTTGCCTCCAGGGGCAGACTTGATAGGAAGCAAATTTATCTAGGTCTCAGAATAAGCCAAAAATAGTGAGAAGAGTCAGTCCAGGTGTGGTTTTCACTTCCATTCGCATGCACGGTTTTGTGTCGCAGCTGTTGGGGTTGCTGCAGTGGTGTTTTGCTTTGTCTGAATATGGACAGAAGAAAGCAGAACACTCCCCCTAGCCTGTAAGGGGTGATGTTATTTGCGGTGATGGTCTCTGATAGGTGCTCTCATGTGGAAATTTGCTTTCCTTTTTCCTATTTCTGCCTTGTCTCTACCAACACAATCTCTGCTTTCTTCTAGATAAATGTGTCTCAGGGAATTAGACTGTGAAGTCACTCTTTGCCTATATTATCATGAACATTTCTAAGGTTTGCATAGACGTAATGACTAATGAGTTCCCTTACGTTTCAGTTCTACGTGTCCACTTAGGATGAACAGAGAATAATTGTTATCTGCTTCATATGGCACCTGGTATTGCAGGATGGTGTCCTTTAGCTCTCTGCTGTTTGTTTGCTTGTTTAAGTTTAACAGAAGTTATACATCCCTAGTGTGGTATTCTACTCAGTGTTTTGGTGGGGAAATAGATCACCAATTCTAGTTAAGTACAGTATATAGTTGTGTTTTTTTTTTTTCCTTTAGGAAGATTGTTTTGTTTGAAGAGTTCCTCTTCTCTTCCCAATATTTTAGGTAAATTTGTGGCTTTCAAAAACATTTGGTTCATAAAGAGTTGGACTTTTCTGTAGTATTTGTTTTTGTTTTGGAGCTACTTGAATTCTTATCAATTTTCTGTATGCTTTTACTGACCATCCCAATTCAAAGCAGTCCCTTGTTTTCTATATATTTGCCTTGTTTGTCCTAACCATTTTATATTTACCCTAAGATAAAAAGTCATACATCTTCATTTTATGTTTCCCCTGTTATAATTTCAATTTGAGAATAGGAATCACACCTTTGTATCTTCCACACTTTCCATGTGGTAACTTGGGCAGGAGAGTTTAGGAAGTTAGCAGTGGTTTAGTCTACGCTTCTTATTTTGTAGATGGAAAACAATAATTAATTTGTTGCTTGATCTCATGCACATTTAGTATTTACTTGCAAACCTGTACAACATGAATATACTATGCCTTGAATGAGGGCTGTAATTTTCTTTCAACCTAACAAAGAGTCCTAGAGTGGAGCACAGTAGTGCTTCTGTTGTCCCTGATAGTTTATTCAGCTTATTTACATTTATCACTTCATTGTATCCTCAGAAATCCCGTGAAGCTAAGAGATGATTTTTTTGTTTCATTTAAGAAATAGTAAAGCTAAGACTCAAAGAATCAACCAGCTAATAATTCATAGAATTGGGATTATGACCCAAGACTTGGAACTCTACATGTTATAGTATTCTGTTATAGTATTCTGCTTCTAGGTCCTCAGATAAGATTTCCTCTCAGTATGTTCAGGCTGTGTTACAGAACACATTTTCTGGTGTATTGGGGGAAAATATAACTCCTACAGCATTTTGTTCTTATTATACACAAAGCACTCATCTACACTTATGCACACCTATTTATATAACAATTACCCCACTGAACGGTAACTTGTCTTTTTACATGTTTGTCTCCCCAACTAGACTGTGTGCTTCTTGAACATCCTCTGGTTATTCTGTGAGCACCTTTATATCTTTGATGACAAATGTAGATTCTGACACATAGGTGTCCAGTTTGTGGAATTAACAAATGGATGAATAAGTGAATTCAGAAATAAAGACATTATAGCCTCTGGGGCTTACAGTATTCTTGGGGAGATAATGCATGAAGTTTACAATAAATACAAAGATAAAACAAAACAAAAAAACAAATTGTTTTCTTTAAAGAGAAACTTTGTTTATAGGGTTTGTTTTTTCTTAACTAATATAAAACAGATTCCCAGCCTGTAGTTCATGTAATTGCTTCCCGGCGTCAGGATTGGTCAGAACATGAGATTGCAATGGAGACTAGCCCCACCATAATTTATCAGGATGTATCCAGTGAATCACAATCAGCTACTTCAACAATCAAAGCTCTGTTAGAACTCCAACAGACAACAGGTATGAATTCACATGCTCAACTGAGTGAAGCATGTTTTCTCTAGAGATGGGTTGTGCTAAAATACTACCACTGTTAGATATTTTTTGCCATTATTTGAGCACACTTTGCCCCTCTGGACTTGTTGATAACCATTGGTACAGTTTGTTTACTTGTTAACTCATTAAGATGTGCACAGGAACACTGAGGCACTGACTGGCCCCAGTCAGTAGAAGAGAGAGAAAAAAGGTTGTGCCCTGCCCTCTTTGTCTCCCGCTTACCGTGGACAGTCCTGTTGCCTCTAGCCAGCAGACCGGAGTAGGTCCGTCACTTCTCAACACAAAAGGAGATGCAGAAGGTTGCCATGTGCATCCAGGACTAACGGGAGGCAGGTCAGAGGGCCCTGCCATCCTCCTGGGTGTTGGAGAAGCAGTGTTGTGGTCAGAAAGCATTGTAAGGGCCCTTTCCAACCTTCTCACTTGTTTAGTGTCAGATTTATTTCTGTGTAGATTAGCCACTTGAGCTTCCATGCAAAGCTGTCCTTATTTGCTGAGATCCTATCATTATTTCTAGTTACTAAATATTTTTGATGAACTCTAGAACAAGCCTGTCTAAATTATACTGATTATTATATTAGGTCAAAGATTGTCAGAGTATATATCACGCAACCCTTTCATTTTATGAATAAGAAAACCGAGATCTAGAAAGTTTACCCAGTTGGTTAGTGACAGAGTGAGACTCCACATCTTTGGATTCCTAGTTCAATGTCCTTTCTACTTGTGGGGTGACTTTTATATTTATCTTGTTTTGTTTTGCTGTCTTTGTTTAAATGATTGCTTTAATTTTGTCACATTATATATTTAGTGGGAATGATCATTCAGAGGGCCTAGTTAATAGTTACTCTATATTGTAGTGTCCATCTATACTACCCAAAGAGTACTGTCATTTAATATAAGTCTTTGGTTAATTCTTTTATTGGTGTTATTATTTTTTTTAACCTTAGGCATTTCCTGAGCTCCATGTCTTTGACAAATTGCCATTTCTGGTAATGCCTCACAGAGGTGAAAATTTTGAATAAATAGATTTTGCAGGAAAAGTGATAATAAGATAGAAAGGGAGTTTATTCAGGGAAACCATTCTTGATTCCAGACATTTTATCTTAAGTTTTTGCAGAAAAAGAAAAACAGTCTTTTCTTCATGCACAAAAAATTTTATTCTTTAAGAGTCATTGAACACATTATAACATTTCTTTGGAGATAATCTTGAATTTTTAATAGATGAAATTAAACTGGTGACTCTGTTGTGCTCTTCTGGGTAGCTGTGCCCTGGAGCAAACCATGCTGCATACTGCTTAAAATCCTGTTTTTAGGTTGGCGAACTAAAGACTACCAGGGACTAACTTAGAAGGGGAAAGAAAGCACCCTAGGGGAAGTGTGTACCAGGGAAATACCCAGTGGTTCAGCCTGAGATAATGAGCAGAAGGAAGGAGGAATGTTAGTGTGATTGCATGCGAGTCCTTCTTGCTGGTCGGCAGGTGGCTGTACAGGTTGTGTCCGACACAGCCACATGCGGCAGTCTGCCGTTTCCTCTTCAGCTCACTGTCTCCTTAGTCACGGCCAGCAGGGCACCCCAGAGGTCTGGTTCATTATTCCCATGGATAACTCTGGTTTGGGTACTTGTTTGTAATAGAGGTTAATGTTTCCCTTGACTTTTTTATTCAGTAAAGGAAAAATTGGAATCTAAACCACGACAACCCACTATTGACTTGAGCCAAATGGCAGTGCCTATTCAAATGGCCCAGGAAAAGAGACATTCTCCTGAGAGCCCGTCCATCGCTGTGGTGGAGTCAGAGCTAGTTGCTGAATACATCACTACTGGTAGGTGTCCTCCTAAAGTATAGTATTAAGGTGGGAGAGCTACCCCTCTAGATTTCAAGGGATAGTTGCTTGGGGGAGACTATATCCATTGTATTTCTACCTCTTTCCCCATTTGTTTTCAGAGAAAATTCACATCATCCTTGGGATTTACTCTTTCTTCAGTGACTAGGGAAAAAGTCAATAGAATGTTATAAAGTTGGCAAGTAAACAGCATCTGTGAATATAGGGCAGCACTGGCAGGGAGAAGATAAAATGTCTTCTTTCTACGAATAAGTGTTTATGTGTCTGGATATTTTAGTGTTGGAGAAGGTAGGTTAAGGGAGAAAGAAACTGTAAAATCCAACTTCCTTTTTTGAATGTAAAGAAAATAATATGGAATACCTTGAATTCCTCTAAGTATTAAGGAGTTGTGGTGGCAAGCAGATTAATTGTTTGCTTGAAATGTGGTCTGACAGCAAATGCTAGTGAGATTTTTGGATGGCATATGTGGAGAAGACAGACAAGAAGGATAATAGATTCTTTCACTCTGCTGAGACCACACCTGGAATGCCACCTTCTGTTTTGAGTGCTTCATTACCTTGAGATTTAGGATGGTTCTAAGGGCAGTTATGTGAATCATGATGGAGTTAGGAGAGATGGCTTGTGAAGCAACACGGAGAGAACGCCTCCTGTTTTTTCTTAAGCCCTGATTAAAGGAGAATATAAAATTATAATTATTTGAAGGATATAATGAGATACTATTAAGACCAACAGATTAAAATTACCCAAAGAGAAAATCTGGTTAAGATTATTGAAAGCCATCTAGAATCTTTTTTTTAAAAGAGATATTTAGCCAAAAGTTAGTTAAAACAGAGGCCAATGTGTTGGAGAACTCAGGGTTTGGTTTTGTTTAGTTTTGTTTTTTTAACCCTCTGGGGTTAAGCTAGATCATAACATGATGATTAGATGAAAAGACCTGTGATTTCTCCCCTTACTTATCCTTTTCAGAACGCACTGATGAGGGAACAGAGGTTGCTTTTCCCCTTCTAGGTAAGTGGTGTGCATCCATTTGTAGTGTCATTGAAGGTAAAAGATGATTGTGTGGGGGAACCACTTTAAATGGATGCGCTCTACTCTGATCTGGTAGAGGAAAGGTAAGCTCCACTTAGTGAAAGGAAGAGAGATTTTTTTTTTTCCTGCACAGTAGTGAGATTTTTTTCTCAGAAATGAGCAATTTGATGCTGGGAAAAGTAGGAGTTATTTTCAGCAATAAATGACTGGTTTACAGTATTGCTGTGGACCAGTTAAGGTCATATCCACTGTTCTCCATATGTTCACCCTTTGACCTCTCACACTGTCTCCACCTATCATGCCTGCAGCCCTATTGTAATTTTCTTTAAAGTCAGCTGCCTTGTATCATTTTTTAGTGTGTGTTAGTTTCTTGAACTTTCCAGAACTCTGGGGAATTACTATGAAAACATTTATAGTATCTTGAGGGAGGATGATCATTAAATAGTTTTAGTTGATCTTCTTAAGTCCATTTCATCTCTTAATAATTATGATGATTAATTTGGGTAGCTTCCATTTTTAAAACTTCATTAATTTGTTTTTATTTTAAAGTCACTATAATTTGTTTTTTTTTCTCCTGCTCAGTCATATTGTCAGTAATTTCTAAAGACGTTTTAATGTAAACCCTGACTCTTTTTCCAGTTCGGTTGAAAACATGGAAGATTTTATTAAGTTGTGTAATTTAAAATGTACATATAAAGCATACTGAGAAGTACCATAAGGTACTATAGTACATTTACAAAATCCTGGTGATGCTGCCTGTAACCTCATTTCACAAGGAGGCATCTGCATAGCACCAATAAAAACAAGGTGTTTGTGTATTTTCTTTGTGCAGTATCACCCTGACTAAGCTATAGGGCTGTGAGACAGTGTCACTGCTTCTGTTGTTTGCATTGCATTTGGAATAGGGATCAAGAACTTATAGAATTTGTTTTGCTTTACTCAAAGATGTTAGGCTAGGGTTTCAGATTTGCTTGCCTTGATAAAAGTCATCTGAGAAAGTGAGTGCAAGTCACAGGAGGATGTAGCTTTAAGGGGTTTGTCCCTGCATTGTGACGAAAGTTTTCACAGTGCTTCCGCAGCCATTTCTCATCTCATTTTTGTAAAAACTCATTTATTTCCATGAGCAAACGGTCCTAGAGGAGATAAGAAGCTTGCTTAGAGTCACACACCTCATTAGAAGGGCAGGTTTCCATCTTTGGCCCCTTGGCTCAGAACACCGCGCTTTGTGGTGCAGGCTCACAGCCGTTGATTTAGAATGACTGCTGGTTACAGATGTTGTCGCAGTTTCCAGAGAAATATGAGCACCTCTTCTGTTTTCAGTCAGCCACCGCTCCCAGCCCCAGCAGCCCTCGCAGCCCCAGCGGACCCTGCTCCAGCACGTAGCCCAGTCGCAGACCGCGACGCAGACGTCCGTGGTGGTGAAGTCCATCCCAGCGGCTTCTCCCGGCGCCATCACCCACATCATGCAGCAGGTTGTGTCTCTTCTGTTTCTGCTTTTCTCTAGAGCCTCAGTTCGGAAATAAGATTCAGTTTCATCTCCTGTTTTAAGAGGAGAAATAACTGAATTGTTGATTGTTTGTTTAATTCTTTCATCTGTGAGGAGTAGAGGAAATGAATTGAGGGTCTTAATAGCAGAAAATAATTAAGAAACCATATTCTTTAATTTTTTGTGAACTGCTAGCATTTCAAGAGGGTGGGGCTGTTTAGAATGAATCTAATGACATCAGAATTGGTCACCATTTCTGTGTATTTTGTTCTTTTCGAATAATTTGTCATCAGAGTAAAAAAGAAGTGCAAAGAAAATAGCTATTTGCTGCTAGGTTTGTTTTGGTTGGTTTTCTTGCTTTTATAATGAATTCTCATGGGAACATTATGAATAAGTAGGAAAATGAATATTTGGCTTCTTTAACTTGATGTGACCCACTAGGGAGGAGGAGATTCCTCAGGAAGGAGAATGAGCTAGTACAAAACAGAAGTATCTGTTTTAATATCTGGGGGATAGGGAAAAAGAAGAATATGTGTATGAGCTGGTTTTATGTCAGATACTGTGCTTTGAGCTTTAAGTACGTTAACTTGTTTCATTCTCACCCTGATCCTCAAGGTGGGTGCATTATCCCTACTTTACAAGTGAGGAAACCCAAGCTCACTGAAGTTAAGTAACTTGCCCCAGGTGGCAGAGCAGGACGTAAGCCCAAAGTGAACTGCCTCTGTTGTATACTTATAGTCTGGATAGCAGATTTACGCGTGACTTACTCTTCAGTAGTAACGTAAATCACCATCACTCAGCTGGTAGCCTTTGGACCAGCTGTAGGCGCAGCTGTAGGCACACCGTCTGAAAGGTGAAGAAATGTTGACTTAAAAACCTGTATGTGTAAAATCATCATGCAGTAGAGGAGGATTCTAGCTAACTCTCAGAATGGGGAAGTTTTGAGGCAGTGGGAAGGATGGAGATGGCACAGATCTTACTGTGTCACTGAGGGAAGCCAGCTGGGCCGATGTTTTGCTGGGTGACAGGTCTCAGCCTGGAGTCTGGCCCTTACCTGGCAGGTCCTGACCTTGACCTTTCTCATGACCCCTCAGAGGTCAGACAGGCTGGCCTGATGGCGCCTCCTCCTCCCACTGTTAGAACTGACACCAAGCAGTCTCCCTCCCAACGGTCACCTCCCCAGTCTCCTTCCCTCCTGGGAGCCAGGTCTCTAGGAAGCTGGGGTGGGGGTACAGGATGTTGGAATCTGAGCCACAGGCCTGGGAGGAGTAATTGAGAGAGTGGTGGTTCCCGCAGACCTTGGTGAAGCCTGCAGGCCCACCACCACCTGCCAGGGAGGCCCTCTATGGGGTCTTGGGTGGGCGTGTCTCAGAGACAACACCCCTCAGCTTCCAGACATGGCCACAGGGGGCCTCTCTGACCGGCAGCTTTTTTCTGGCCACTTCACTCCTTGGTAGCGGCGTTCTTGCTTTAGACAGATCGGCGTCTCCTGCAGAGCTGGGGCAGCTACTTCCTGAGCCAGGGAGCCCTTCTCTTCTCTTTCTGTGTTGGGCTGTTCTTGGAGGGCCATCGTATTCCTCTAATCTGTGAGATCTGGGCCCTGTAGTAGTGAGTAGACCAGTGTTTGGAGTATTAGTGTCTAAGGGTTGAGATTACAAGTTTCTATCTAAAAGCCCCTTTTAGGTTTCTTGGTCTTTTTAGGCGCTTTTAAAAAGTGTTGACTGAATCTCTTAAACAAGTCTTTTCCAGTTTGAGGAAAATGTAGCAATGTAGGTGTTTTTCTTATTTCATTCTTACTTTGTGCCTTTTTTACTTAGGCATTAAGCAGTCACACTGCTTTTACCAAACACAGCGAGGAACTTGGAACTGAGGAGGGCGAGGTTGAAGAGATGGACACTTTAGACCCTCAGACAGGTCTGTTTTACCGATCTGCCCTGACTCAGTCACAGTCAGCTAAACAGCAGAAACTTAGCCAGCCCCAGCTGGAACAGACTCAGCTGCAAGTGAAAACTCTGCAGTGCTTCCAGACTAAACAGAAGCAGACCATCCACCTGCAGGCAGACCAGCTCCAGCACAAACTCCCGCAAATGCCCCAGCTTTCCATCAGGCATCAAAAACTCACCCCTCTCCAGCAAGAACAAGCACAGCCCAAGCCAGATGTACAGCACACACAGCATCCCATGGTGGCCAAAGACAGGCAGCTTCCTACCTTAATGGCACAGCCCCCGCAAACTGTAGTACAGGTGCTGGCAGTGAAAACCACGCAGCAGCTCCCTAAACTGCAGCAGGCTCCGAACCAACCAAAAATCTACGTGCAACCCCAAACCCCCCAGAGCCAAATGTCGCTCCCAGCTTCGTCAGAGAAACAGCCGGCAAGCCAGGTAACGGAATATTGATAGCATGCAAAGTTAAACTTCTCTGTTCACGGAAAAAAAATGAGAACATCACGGCCCTTTCATGATAGCGGTGCTTTCTCCTGGCAAGAGGAAACCCAAAAGCCTCATTACGCTGGGGTTACTTTGCCCCGTCAGAAGGTTGACCTTAGGGAAGAAATGCACGCATTAACCTAGGAGGAAAAAAAGCGTAGCGCTCAGAACTTGATTTTCCAGGCAGTTTTTAATGAAATCACTTCAGCATTGACCGACAGTACGTAGAAGCGAAATCCCCGAGTTACGTTTTTTTTAAGTATAAAATATTTATTTCAATGCCTGTGAACTCTCTGTTTCTGTGGCAATGAGACTTAAGTAAATCGCAGTATTTTAAGAAACTTTATTGACATCTTCCTTTGTAGTTTCCATCATCGCCATCTAGTTAATGCATCATTTATCTTCTAAATTTATGTTCTAGATTGCCGAGGAATTATGTAGATTTTTGGAAGAAAAATTATTTTAGAAAAATCAGTGACTTGAGTGATATATGTGTGTATGTGTATACCATAAATGCATATTTAGAGAGAATATGTTTGTATAAATGTATTTTGAAGCAAAAGATCGAAACAAAAGCTTTTTATTTTAAAAAGTTGAAGATTATATGACATAACTTGAGCCAGGTTGAAGATATACTGTGTGGGGATATAAATCCTAAAGGAAAACTAGGCTGCTGGGACTCTGTTTTTCCTTTATTGCTATAAACCTTGGCCGGCTGAACAAAGGTTCTTTCAACCCTTCTCTTTCCCTAGGTTCCTTAAAAGTAACCAGGTCCTTCCCATCCAGCCCTCTTACTGGAGCACTGAGCTTCAAAATGCCTCCCTAGTCTACTGCCCTAGTATACTGCACGAATGTTTCTTTTGCCATGCTGTCTGGGGTGTTGGATTAGGTTTCTTCAAAGAGATGTAGCTATAACACACACAACCCCAATTTATTTTCAGGTGGAGCAGCCAATTATAACCCAAGGATCCTCTGTTACAAAGATAACTTTTGAGGGGCGCCAGCCTCCCACAGTTACAAAGATAACTGGTGGCAGCTCCGTGCCTAAGCTGACAGCACCAGTTACAAGCATATCTCCCATTCAGGCCTCTGAGAAGACAGCAGTGTCAGACATTTTGAAAATGTCTTTGATGGAAGCTCAGATTGATACAAATGTAGAGCATATGGTAGTGGATCCCCCAAAGAAAGTTCTTGCCACTAGCATGCTCACTGGTGAAACAGGATCATTACCCTCCACCCACATGGTGGTGGCAGGGATGGCGAATTCCACTCCCCAGCAACAGAAATGTAGAGAGTCCTGTTCAAGTCCATCTGCTGTTGGCCCTCCCCTAACGACAAGGAAAATCGATGCACCAGGAGTGCCTCCGACAGGCCAGTTCATGCGTATTCAGAATGTAGGCCAAAAGAAAGCTGAAGAGAGCCCCGCAGAAATTATCATCCAGGTAAGAATCGAAAGGAAAATGAGAAATCATGGGCACCTTGGGGGTTGTGGGTTTGGTATATTTGGGGATGTCACAGGAAGAGTGAAGCCAAGATGGCAAGAAGACACAGAGATTATCTTTGAGACAGCGTACGACAAATTCGCCTTAATACTTATTACAGATAAGCAAATTTATTTATTTTCTGGAGGAGAATCAGAAAATTGATGGATGTTGTCACACAGCACACTGTAGAGGCAGTGGAGGGCCCTGAGCCCGTGTGTCAGCTTGATTTTTAAGATGCGAGCCATACCTGCCAGTGTGCTGACTCAGCAAGTCAGCCTGGAACACTAGCAGTTTCCTGGGTTCAAATTTTGGGCTTCTCAGTCTTTGGTCGAAGAATCTTGGAATATAACTGGATTGCACAGGGACTCTCCTTGGAAAAACAGTTCTGTTCTTGATCTAAATTTGTGGTTCTTAGAACAATCAAACCTCAATTAATTGGAATGTTTGGAGAAACATGTTCTGTGGGGATATTTCTAAGTAATTTAATTGTGTAATTTAGGATTAACCATACACTTGGCTTTTTGTTTCAATTGCTATTTTAAAAATCCTGTTATGGTTATTGTCACACCTTGGTAAGTACAGGCTAGTTTAACATAATGGAAGTATCCATAGTGGAAATATCCATAGATCTTCCTACGCCTCACATTCCTTTCATTCTGAAAGTCATCTGTCATCACACATGATAGACCAGGTTGAAGAGTTACTGAGTCTAGGCTAGCCTTTGGGAATTGTGTTTTTTTTTTTCTCTCTCTCTCTCTTCCTCTCTGTCCCCTAACCCCCATTAATATTTTGTTGGGTTTTTTTTTTTTTTTGACATTTTGTCTCTTTTTTTTTTTTTTCTTGCTAAACTGGTACTTTGAAAAGTATCAGGACAGCATAACTTAGTTAACTGAGAATTTGGATTTATTGAAATATGGAGAGCCTAGGGTTTGCCATAAGTTCATTGTGGTCTGACTTGAAAGTTCTTATTGTAAACCAGTGTTAACCCAGTTCAGGTAGATTTAATTGTGAGGAAATGTAGAAAGGCCAGTAGAAATAGCCATCGAACTATTCCAGTAATTTGTTTCCTTCTGCAAAAACAAATGGTAGTGAATTAAATAATTATGGACAGAAGAATTTGTTGTGATTTGTAAAATTTTGCCCTGAAGAGGTAGGGTACGAGGGAAAGTGAGTGGTTCCCTGGCTGTGTGGCTTTGGGCAAGGCTGCTTAACTTCACCCTGCCTTAGTTTCCTCATCACTGATGGGAACAAGAAATGCCTGCTTTATAGGATTGAGGTAAGGGTGACATGAAATTAAGCACCTGGCACAGTACCTGACTCATAGGGATTGTCTAATAGGTGACCATTTTTACTCAAATTCACTGTGGCTACTAGGGATTTAGATTGGTATTCTCAGTGAATTAAAGATTATTTTGGATAGCTTATTTGGAAAGTATTTTTCTGTATTATGAACAGGAGTGAGGATGTAATTTGCTTTGAATCCAGGATGGTAGCTAATAAACGGGTTCTGTGCAGAAGTCGGAGCGAACTTGTAGCACGTCCCATGTGCTGGGAGTGCTGTGTCAGAGGGAGGCAGCAGAATGATAAGAACCAAGGTTTTGGAGTAAGAGATTCCTTGATTTTGATTTCCACTTACAATCATTCCGTAACAGCAGGTAACAGGCTTTAGGCAGCTGAGTTGACCTCTGTGCTTGTTTCTTTACCCGTGAAATGGAGACAGTAACAGCTGTCTCACAGGGTGGTACTGAAGATGAAGTGAGCAAATGTCTGTGAAGCGCCTGGTCAGGCGTCTGAACCAGAGCAACACTCCATACAGCTGACTCCCGTTGTCCTACGCCTCTCTAGTGTACTGTTAGAATACTTTCAGTTCTTACCGTTTGTTTTTAACTTTCATCTAAATTGCTGATTTTCCTGATTCAGTAAAATACCTGTGGGAATGAGTGGGGGAACACTGAAGGGCTTTGATTCCCTGAAGAATATTCTATAAAAATTCAGTGTGCTTGATATGAAATACTTAGGATGAAAAGTATTGTTTTGAGTAAATAGAACATCTGTATTTCATTCATTCTTTCACTCATTCATTCCATGTGTGTTATTTAACTGCCATGTTCCAGGCATTGTACTAAGTGCTGAGGTTGGGTAATAAACAAGATGGATATATTCTTCTATCTTGACAGAGAATTCATAGATTCTTAGAACTGGAAGAATCTTTAGAGCATATCTCATTTAACTAATTGATGTTATAAGATTAAGCTAAGGCTAAAAAAGTGGAGTGACTTGCTTAAGAAACCCACAGCAAGTCAGAGCCAGAGCTGAATGAAAATCTAGGTCTTTTTACCCCATCTAATACTTTTTCATAATACTCAACTATATGAAAGTTGGGGAGAAACAAACAAAACTCCACTACCCTCAAATCAATGCCTGGGCATCTGTGTTTTTCTTGGCAATGGTATAATTAAATTTTCACCTCCTCCCCAGTAAAAGATTATTTTGGTCAGGTGTGTTTACAAAGTGCTGACATTCAACTTTGTTCTGAGGTTTTTAACAATGTAGCATTCGTGTTATCAACTATTTAGTGAGCATCTCAGCCCTTCTTCAGGGTTCTGGGCATCAACAATGACTAAGATAATCAAGATCTGAGTTCTGTTGGTACTGTCTTAAAGCTTAAGTTTCAAGGGTGAAAGCAATTTACCAAGCAGATGATAACCACGAGGAAGGGAATGAAGCAGTGTAATACATGTAGGGTGTAATACTACTTTGGGCTGGGGAAGGAAGGCTTCTGTAAGTATTTGTGCTGAGATGCAGATGATAGGGCAGGGCCAGCCTTGCAAAGTATTCCCGGAAGAGGGACAGGCAAGTGCAAATGCCCTAAGGTACAAGTGAGTTTGGCATGAGACTGGAGCCATGGTAAGGAATTTAACAAGGCAGAGTGCCCCTAACATCACTCCCAGTAGGTGCTGAGGCCCACACTGGCTGCTCATTTGCTGGGTGTTCATGGTTTAAATGGCAAGTTTTAGCCTCGGTTGTTCCTCAGTGCCTTTACTGCTCTGATTTTCAATATGGATCACTGCAAATCACTTCCCCTTTGAACCACCAAGAGGCTTAAAACATTCTGTGATGTCAGCAAATTAATCATCTTGTAGATCAGAAAAAGAAAAATTTGGGCAACGCTTACATATAAATTTGCTGAATGATCAAATGAAAATACTATTACAAGTCTGCCTCCTGAGTTAAGTAGCCTCCTTTGTTAAAAGTAGCCATAAAGGGTTAGAAAGGTCACTTTTAGTTGACTAGACTTGGGTTTGAATACCAGCTTTAACCCTGACCAATTGTGTGACCTTGATTCATTCCTCACCCTCTCGGTGTCCTATTTGTAAGCCGGGAGTAGCAGTTTCCCAGTGGCTGCTGTCATAGGGAGTAAGTGAGGTGTCCTGTGTAGAAGTCCCCAGCAGAGTGCCTGGCATGTCATCTTCCCATCAGTGTCCGTTTTCTTTTCCCTTCCTTGGTGTTACTGGGGGAAGTCCTTCGCTTTCCCTTTCTTACCATAAAGAGGCTCTCCTGTGTCTTCTCTTCCAGGCCATCCCCCAGTACGCTATTCCTTGTCACTCCAGCTCCAATGTGGTCGTGGAGCCCAGTGGGCTTCTCGAGCTCAACAACTTCACCAGTCAGCAGCTGGATGACGACGAGACAGCGATGGAGCAGGACATAGACAGTAGCACGGAGGATGGAACGGAGCCCAGCCCCTCTCAGAGTTCTGCTGAACGGTCCTAGTGTTTTGGCCACAGGAGTGTGCACTTTAAAACCTGCTTGGTTACCAAGTGTCCAGGGAATCGCATATCTTGATGTCTAAAAAAGCACTTTGCTCATACTTGGGCTGTGGACCCTGAAATGGTAGTGTTTCAACAAGATATTGCTGCAGGAGCAGCATTTTAAAACAAGACAAAACTCACAGGGGAATGTACTTTTTTAAAAAAATAAAATAGAAAAAGAAAAAAAAAGGCAAAAGAAAAAGATGCACATCTACAGTGACTTAAAAGCTGATATTCTTTCTCTGTGGGACCGGGGCCGATGGAACAGTTCTGTTTGGCAATGGAGAGACTTTTCCTGCGAATGTTCCTCAGCTGGTTTCCACTGAGCAGAATGCCATCACAAAAGGCGAATGTGAATAGTTTGTATTTTGAAATGATGTGACAAGAACAGGTTTTTTGTTTTTGTTTTTGTTTTTTTTTTTTTAAAGAATCTTGTATGTTTTTTGCAAATCCCTGGAAGTGTTGAATTGGTTCACATTTTACATTTGCTCAGCTTATAAATAGCTAGAAAATACTGGCATTAAAGGATCCTGTTGGATGGTGGCGATGAGGTCCCTGCTCAGTGGGAAGTGCTGTCCGGGCGCTGTGCTGTGTATTCTCCTCAGTTGTGTGCTAATTTATTGTGTTGTTGTCCTTTGTGCTCCAGGCCACACACTGGTCCTCTATTTATTTAAGTGTGAACATTTCACAACAGGCCGTGTGCCTTCTGACAGATTCCTTGTAAACCAGGAGCATCTACCCTCTTCACCTCCCGTCTTTCTCATCCCTTCGTGTAGGAAAACTTACTAGAAAATGTTTCACTGTGAAGCAGAGGAAAAGAAACATTTTCTGGCCCAAAGGAAATGTTCAGTTATGTTAAGGAGGAAAGATTATTCGTTCATATGATGCTTTCTTAACATTGAAATTGCACATTCATGTTGGACTGAGATTTTGCAAATAACGTTGACATGCTTTGGTTTAAGCCCCTTGAAATGTATAAAAAGTTCATTTACAGTTCCAAATGTAATGTTTTTCAGCATTCTACCTTGTTAGGACACAGTTTGTTTAAGCAATATGTTTTGGTCCTGTGAGCGCCGTCTCTCCCAAGTGAAGGGCAAAGGGTGGGGGGGTAGGAGTGAGCTCTGCAAGTTGTGGCAAAGGAAACTAGACTTTCCATTTTTAAAAGTGTAAATAGACAAGTTTTTAACGGTTTTATATAGATTTCACTATAAATAAGCATTTTAAGACTGACAGATGTTGAACTGTACATACGTATATCAGCATAACTGCCCAATTTTTTGGTGCTGAAGTACTGTAAGTAATTCATCAACAGTCTCCTGATTTTTGCATCTACATCCAGAGAAGAAAGCTGTGATACTCTAATAAATGTCCACTAGAGTGACACTGAAGATTTAAACACAAGCATTTGTAAGATGCACCGATCATTGGTGGTTGCCAGCGTTTCTACTGGGTGATAGTGACTTACCCATAGATGGAGCTGTTGGGTATTATTTTATTGTACAAATTCATGTTTAAAAGCTTTGTGACTGTTTCTAGCTAGGTCATTTTTTTAATCTTCTCTTGGGTCATAGACTTATTTGAAACTCTGATTAAACTATGAACTCTCTCACCAAAAAGATAAACATGCCAGTATACATGTTAGAGAATACAGTTTTAGGGGTTCACGAGCCCCTAAGCCTACCTGTGTATTCCAGGTTAAGCCCTCTGTTTATGGTCGATCCATTACTTACATATGTAAGTTTTTATAAAATAAAGTATCTTTTAAATATTCATGGATCAGGTAATGAGAGCAAATTTGAATAAAATTATGTTCTACATATACTGGGAGCATAGCCTATACCTGTGTCCCTTTGAAAATTTAGCCTTAACATGTTGCAGCCACTGGAATGGCAAAGGAAACCACTGTACTCTTTGTTTTTTTGAAAAAGTATTATGTATTAACAAATTATGCAGTGAATGATTTAAACTTGCTTTTCTTTCTTTTTTTTAGAAGGCAGAGAGAGGGAGAGGGAGAGCAAGATAGTGCTGCCATCCACTGATTCACTCCCTAGCTGCCCACAGCCAGAGGTGGGCAGGTCACCGTCAGGATCTGAGAGCTCAGTGCGCATCTCCTGTGTGAGTAGCAGGGACCCAGCCACTTCAGGCGTCACCTGCTGCCTCCTGAGGTGCACAGTGGCAGGCAGTGTGAATCAAGAGCGGACACCGCACTCACACCCACGCACTCCACAACCGCGTGCACCCATCCCAGTGACTTCTTAACTACTAGGCCAAACGCTCATCCCATTTTTTAAAAAAATTTTTTGTTTTACAGGTGTTAATTCCAAATAGAGCATGAATTTTTTTGTATTCAAAAAATATTAATTAAGCACCTTCTGTTTTCCAATTACTGTTCTAAGCACTGGGCACACCATAGTGAACAAACAGAAAACCTTGCTTCTGTGGAATTTATAAACAGGGCCTCCTGCTGAGAAATGGTTATAAAGGATGAAAGAAGGAAAAAACAAGAGTGACTCTTAGGTTTCTTGATTATGTGGATAAATGATGATGTGGATCTCCAAACACTCTTTTATAAAATTCCTAGTGCAGTAGAGCTATTAGTATTTTCAATGTGTAAGTAAGATAAGCTGAAAGTGCTTTGGAGCAGTCGCTGTGATGGATACGCCGAGGTTCCAATGCAAATGATCCAGCATTAGGAGAGTCCCCACAACGGGTAAGCTGTGATAAGGGAACTCCGGTGTGAAGGAAATGTTAAAGAGTGCTGAGATTGCAGATGCAGTTTATGATGAACTTGGAGAACCTAGAAATGACAACGTTACTGATAAATCCACATGCCATACAACTCACCTAGTTGAACCATGCAGTTGCGAGGTTTTTAGTATATTCTCAGAGACAGGCAACCCTTTGCCACAGTCAGTGTTGGGACATTCCCATCAGCCCTGGTACAGGAGAAACCCTGTACCTCTGAAAGCCCACTTCCACTCCAGCCCTAGGCCGCCTCTAATCTGTCTTCTGTCTCCATGGATTTGCCTGTTCTGTACATGTCATATAAATGGAATCCTTCCATATATGGTGACTGACTGCATTAACTTTGCTTAATGTTTTCACGTTAAATCTATGTTGGAGCACAGATCAGTGCTTTCATTCTTTTAAAACATGTTATATTTAGGCCGGCGCCACGGCTCACTAGGCTAATCCTCCGCCTTGCGGCGCCGGTACACCGGGTTCTAGTCCCAGTCGGGGCGCCGGATTCTGTCCCGGTTGCCCCTCTTCCAGGCCAGCTCTCTGCTGTGGCCAGGGAGTGCAGTGGAGGATGGCCCAAGTGCTTGGGCCCTGCACCCCATGGGAGACCAGGATAAGTACCTGGCTCCTGCCATCGGATCAGCGCGGTGCACCGGCTGCAGCGCATCGGCCGCGGCGGCCATTGGAGGGTGAACCAACGGCAAAGGAAGACCTTTCTCTCTGTCTCTCTCACTATCCACTCTGCCTGTCAAAAAAAAAAAAAAAAAAAAAAAAGTTTATTTGGAAGGCAGAGAGATAGAGCTCCCACCAACTAGTCCACTCCCAAGTACCTTCAGTGTACGGGGATGGGCTGAGGCCAAAGCCAAGAGCCAGGGACTCCGCCTGGTCTCCCCTGTGGGAGGCAGGAACCCAGTTACTTGAGCCATCTCTTCTGCCTTCCAAAGTCTGCATTAGTGGGAAAGGGGAGTCACGAACTGGAGGCAGGACTTGAACGCAGGGACATCAAGATGCAGGCACCTTAACTGCCAGGCCCAATGCCTGCCCCCTTTCTTTAGGGCCATCCCATCACATAGTTTTGTCCCAATTTTTTTAATCCATTCATCAGTTGATGAGCTTTTGCATTATTTCAAGCTATTGTGAATAATGCTGCTATGAATACTTGGGCACAAGTTTTACATGAGGTTTAACTTTTCAAGGGTGTATGCCTAGGTAGGAGTGCGATCACTGTCACACAGTAACTGTGGACAGCTTTGTAGGGGACTGGCAGCCCGTGTTCCACAGCAGGGACACGTGTTCCGTTTCTGCCAGCAGCACGCGCGGGCTGCAGTTTCTCCACTTTTTGTCTGTCTTTTTTTTTGGACCAGCAGAGTTAGTGAGACAGAGAGACAGAGAGAAAGGTCTTCCTTCCATTGGTTCACCCCCTAAATAGCCGCTATGGAAGCCAGGAGGCAGGTGCTTCTTCCTGGTCTCCCATGCGGGTGCAGGGCCCAAGCACTTGGGCCATCCTCCACTGCACTCCCAGGCCACAGGAGAGAGCTGGACTGGAAGAGGAGCAACCGGGACAGAATCCGGCACCCCGACGACTAGAACCCGGGGTGCCAGCGCCACAGGCGGAGGATTAGCCTAGTGAGCTGTGGCACCGGCCCCACTTTTTGTCTTTCTGATTGTAGCACCCTAGTGTGTAAAGTGGTACCTTGCTATGATTCTGCTGGTGACTTACAATGAACGGCTTTTCCTGTCCAGGTTGGCTGATAGTATGAGGCTACTTTGAAAAGTTTGTGGAAAATGGAATTAAAAGTTAAATTCATTTTGGTGCAGAAATGTTGAAATCCGTACATTTGAGAGGTCTTCCAATATTTCATTGAAAATATATACCAAAAAAACTATGTGTGGATATCAACTTTAAAAAAATTTTTTAGTTCCATTTCCCACATACTTAAGATTTTTTTTTTTTTGAAAGGCAGAATTACAGAGAGGTAGAGGCAGAGAGAGAAAGGTCTTCCATCCTTTGGTTCACTCCCCAAATCATTGCAACAGCTGGAGCTGGGCCGATCCGAGCCAGGAGCCTCTTCCAGGTCTCCCACGTGGGTGCAGGGGCCCAAGGACTTGGACCATCTTCTACTGCTTTCCCCAGCCATAGCAGAGAGCTGAATCAGAAGTGCAGCAGCTGGGGCTCGAGCTGGCGCCCCTGCGGCGGCTTCACCCGCTATGCCATAGCACTGCAGCCCCTCCCCCCAAACTTTTTGCAGTACCCTCATCTACTTTTGAAGAAATACCTAGTCAGGCCTTTTACCCATTTTTCAATTGAACTAGTTTCTTTTTTCTTTATTTAAATTGAGAACTTTGGAAGTACAGGAAATGTTACTACTCTTAGAAAAGCAATCTGCTCTCTGCCAATGAATTCATCACCCTTTGAGTCTGAGTCTGGTCCTTCCTCTTTAATATGGCAGTTGCTGAACATTCTTAGCACTGTAGCTTTCGAGTTGAAAACTTGCTCTTTAAATCCATTTCTATTTCCTGTCCAAGGTGGTTTTCCCATAATACAGGGTGACGGTTTCTAACCCCGCAGAAGCGTCGTGAAGAGCAGGCGCCCAGTGCCTGTGTAATGCGAGACCCGGGTGCGTGCTCAGTAGCTTCTGAGTCCAGGAGTTAGGCCACTCTCACTTTAGAAAGAGAACACTGGGGCCTCAGGGGAGGCGCAGGAGGCACCACAGTGCCCCGACTAGCTGCCAGTAGCGTCGTGCTGGTGCCACCAAACAGGACTGGCCACTGTGGGGCCAGAGGAGCCGTAACCTGTGTGTTCGTCAGCCTCAGGCACCTTCACGCAGAGGTGCTCAAGTCAGGTGGTTTTGTCTTAGTTCAATTATGTGTCACAAATCCCATGTAAGAGGAAGTGGAGTGAGACCTTTCCCAGAAAGGATGGTGACAGCTTTGCAAGACTGTAAGTTGGCGAGACTTGATGACCTATATACGGAAAAGAAGAATTGAAACATGGTAAGATCGGGTTTGTAGCGGGGAGGAGATGCCCTCGATGCTCCCACATCCACTCACTGAAAGCACGGGCTTGCTTTAAGGGGGAAGAAAAAAAGGCAGTCAAGGCTTGGTGAGCTTGGCCGGGCTCTGCATGGCTTGTAACAGCAGAGGGTCAAGTTGGAGAACTGCATTATCTGAGTCCTTGGGAAAGGCTGATACATCAGCAGGCTTCCACTGGAGCAAGAGCTGCCCTGCCTTTTCTCTCTCCTCCTTGCAATAAATAGTTTTGGGGACTCTCTGTGTGTGCACGCTGGGGATAGAGTCACCAGCCAGGGGTGAAAGCTCCATGTTCCGCAGAGCTTCCCACCTGGGAAAGGAGTCGTGTTAATCAGAGAATGAGAATGAAATGGGTTAAATCGTGAGTCGAGCTGGGGACACATACAGTACTATGATAGCAAATGCATGGGAGGTTGGGGAGGGCTTCCCTCAGGGGTGCAAAGAGGAGGGGGACTTGGAATCGGCCGCTGTGGCCGTGTGGTGGCAGCAGAGTGGCTGTATGGATCTTGCGGGTTATGAAGCAGATGTGAGACTATCCTAAGGACAGTGGAAAGTGAAGTAATACCATTGCGTAGTATTTGGAGTAGCATTGGTTCTTTAGAATGTCATTATTTATGTCAGTCTCATATCCTTATGTCGCTTTTACAGACATCTTCAGTGGTTCCCTATTGCAGTAGTCTGAGTCTGGCATTTAAGGCTCTTAGCTAAGGTCTCAACCCACACTTTAGATTCATATTCCACCTCACTACCCTGACCTACTGCTCACCTGCCCCCCACCCACTTTATGCTCTGCCTCTGAGAGTCTCACTCATTCCTCAAAAGTTCAGTTCCCCTCCTTTGTGAAGACTGCAGGTCCTCTACTGAGGACTCATCCCGCCCACTGCTGGCTGCCTCCCACGTTTGGGAGAAATGCATGCGTCTGTCCTGTGCGTCCCTTACGTGCCCGAGGATCCTCAGTCTGAGGAGGGACACCTGTCTTACTGTGAGAAGTTACCCCCTTCCTCCTGGGCGTCCTGGCGCAGGGGGAGGGGCCCTTTGCAGTCCCCTGCAGTGTGGCAGCTTTCCTTGAACTGTTGACTTCTAGGCAGTCACTTGAAAAACTACTTTTCAGCCTGAAGTGGTAGGCACTGAGATTTCTCAGTTCTTTTTCTCTTAGATCATTGAATTGAATCTCAGGCTCAATAGTCAAGTTTGCTTTAAAAAAAAAAAAAAAAAAAGGAGGTTAATGAGGTCACTAATAATCTCGATGAGACTCACTGTCTCATTCCTCTCCATCAGTCGTACTCCTGTTGAGTCCTCCACGGGGATCAAGTGCTGTTTCCTCACCTGCTGTACTCACCAGTGTGTGTTCTCAACACTCATGCCATGGCCTTCTGGGGCCTCCGTCTCCGCGAGAGCATCAGCTTCCGAAAGGGTCGAGTGAGTCATTGAATATAGGCCGTGATGACGTTTGGTCAAAGACTAGCAGCGTGTTCTAGATTGTTCTAGATTATACCCAGTGATTGAGCTGTCCCATCCGGGCCTGATGGCACACGTCTCTGCATAGATCCCACCGGTAGGTGATGCCCGATCATATCCCTTGAGCTCCTGGGTCTCACTTGGCTGTGGTCTGGATATGTGGATGTTGTGTGTCCCTCCAGGGTCCATGTTAGAGATTTGGTCCCCCAAAGTCTCAGTGTTAGTAAGAGGGTGGGTACTTAAACCAATGATGGGATCTGTAGGTGAGGCCTTTGAGAAGTGATTGGACCACCTGGGGTCATTAGGCTGGAACCCCGTGATTAAATCCTGGTGGCTTTGTGAGAGACCACACAGACACGTGTGTGTTTCCCCCTTGCCGTGTGGTGGCTGCTCTGTGTCGCTGTGGGATTCAGCAAGAGCGCAGCCAGCAGAAGCCGAGCCAGCCGAGCCTGCCTGGTCGTTTGCTGTGAGCCAACCAAACCCTTTCTCCTGATCAAGTTACCTTCTGTCTGGCATTTTGTTGTAGACATGAAAAGCTGACTAATACCCTGTTCTAGCTACTGGAGAGACAGCAGTGAACAAAGTAGTACAGAGTCCTTTCCCTGTATTGCTAAAATTCTAAGCAGGCAATAAATATAAATAAAAAAAATCTGTGGTCTCTTAGTGATAATAAGAAAAAAATTGTGAAGGGGGAAATGAAATTCTCAGATGTGTGAGTGAGCGTTTAGACAGGGTAGACTATAGGAAGGTTTACTGGGAAAGTGACTAGGAAGTGACAGAACTGGCCAGGTGCATGTTCGCATGGAGGGTATCCCAGGAGGCGGGGACAGCAAGTGCAGAGGCCCTGCGATGTGTGGTTGGCATGCCTGAAGGGCAGTGTGGAGAACAGTGAGAGAAGATGAGAATGAGTGAGGAGAGAGGAGTAGAAGGATGTCAGGGGAGAGGGAACAGGAAGCCAGCCCTAAGTTTCCCAGTGTTCATGAAAGGATGTTGGCTTTTATCACCTCTTTTTTTTTTTTTTTTAATTGGTATGATCATGTGGGCTTTCCCTTTGTTCTATTCATGAGTATTCATTTTCTATGTTGGGTCATCCTGGGGCACATCTCTCTTGGTGATGGTATATAACTCTCCTAATACGCTGCTGGGGCCAGGTGCTGGTTTTTGTTGGGGATGTTTGCCTCTGTAATCCTAAGGGGTATTGGCCTGTGACTTCCTTTGCTTGTGCTGTCTTCGTATGGCTGTGGGACCAGGGCAATACTGGCTTCATAGAATAAATAAATTCTATTTTTTGAAACAGTTGAAGGCTTGGCATTGGAGCCACCTGAGCTTGGACTTGCCCTTGCTGGAAGGTTCTGGATGGCCGTCAGCCCCTACTTCCTACCGGTCTCTCTATTCCTTAGTATTCAGTTTAGGTAGTTTGCTTCTAGAAATGTACCCATTTCATCTAGGTAATCTAATTTGTTGTTATATAATTGTTTACAGTATTTTTGGTATCCTTTTTATTTCTGTAAACTTGGTAATAATGTGCTTCCTTTCATTCCTGGTTCCAGTTATTTGTGGCTTTTTTTTATTTTTCATGGTCAGTCTAGCTAAAGTGCTATCAATTTTGCTGATCTTTCCAAAGAACCAAGCTTTGATTCCAGTGATTTTGCCGTTTTTCTGTTCTTTCACTTGTTTCCACTCTATTCTTTATATTTCCTTCCATTTGCTACCTCTGGGTTTAGACTTTTTTCTTTTTCTAGCTTCTCAAGGTGTAAAGTTTACTGATTTGAAATCTTCTTTTTTTTAACGTAAGCATTTATGGCCATAAATTTCCCACTGCTTTTGCTGAACCCACACATTTTGGGTTTTTTTTTTTTTTCATTCATCAACAGATATTTCTAGTTTCCCTTGTGATTTCTTCCTTGACCCATACATTGTTTGAGTATGTTTAATTTCCATGTCTGTGAATTTTTCAATTTTCCTTCTGTTGATCTCTATCTTTTCATTGTGGTCAGAGGAGATACTTTGTAAGCTTTCAGTCTTTTCAGAGTTACTGCGACTTAATTTGTGGTGAGTCATACACTGTGTCTGGAGAATGTCGCATGTGCATTGAGCAGAATGTGCATTCTATTATTGTGGCTGGAGTGTTCCATGTAAGTTTCCTAATCTAGTTCACACAGGGTGTCATTCAAGTCCTCTCTTCCCTTGTCCGTCTGTCTAGAGGTTCTGTCCATTACTGAAAGCGGTGTCTTGAAATCTCCACAAATCTCCATCACTACAGAACTGCTTCTCCCTTTAATCCCATCAATATGTGTGAACTTCCTATAGCTGGGGACTCTGTTGTCTGGTGCCTATATACAGATGCCCCTCAACCTATGATGGAGTGTCAGCATGAGTAGAAGACATCATGAGCTGGGAGTGCACTCCCTGTAGCTGGCCTCCCAGACACCACAGCTTAGCATTCTGGTACCCTAGAGAGTGTCAGCTGTTGAGCCCCGTGATTGCGAGGTCTGGGAGCTTTGTCACCGCCACTGCCCAGAATTCTGAGAGTGTTGTGCCACATGCTGCTAGCTTAGGAAAGTTCAGAAATCAAAGGTTGAAGTGTGCTTCCTACTAGAAGTACTTTTGTACCATTGTAAAGTCAACAAAATCGTGAAATGAAACCATGGTAACGCAGAGGCCATCTGTATTTATAATTGTTACGTCTTCTCGGTGAATATACCCCTCTAATACTATATATTCTTTTTGTCTCTTGAAGCAATTTTTGGCATAAAGTCTACTTTTCTGATATTAGTATAGCCGTGCCAGCTCTCTTTTTATCATTTGTGTGGACTTTTTCCATCCCTTCACTTACACTCTAATTGTATCTTTGAGTCTAAAGCAAGTCTTTCGTGGGCAGCATATTGGATCATGGTTTCTGTCTATTATTTATTTTATTTGTGAGACAGAGACAGAGCTCATTGTGCTGGTTCCCTCCCCAGATGGCTGCAACAGCTGGGGTGAAGCTGAGAGCCGGGGACTCAATGGCTCTCCCACGTGGGCGGCAGGGACCCGAGTGCTGGAGCCAACATCTGCTGCCTCCCGCAATGGCCATCAGCAGGAAGCTGACGCCCAGCCTGCTGGTTTAGATCCATTCTGCCAATCTCTGCTTTGGGATTGGAGTTCAATTCACTTATATTTAGTATATTACTGATGGGGAAAGACTTGGGCAATTTGCTCTTTGTTTTCCATGTCGTCTTATCCCTCATTTCCTCTATTATTGCTATCTTTCGTGTTTAGTTGATTTTTTGTAATAAAATGGTGGTTTTTTTTTAATATTTATTTATTTATTTATTTGAGAGGCAGAGTTACAGACAAATAGAGGGAGAGACAGAAAGAGAGATCTTCCATCCACTGGTTCACTCCCCAAATGACCACAACAGCTGGAGTTGGGCCAATCCAAAGCTAGGAGGTCCTCCGGGTCTCCCACATGGGGTGAGACCCATGTGGGTGCAGGGGCCCAAGGACTTGGGTCATCCTCTGCTGCTTTCCCAGGCACATTAGCAGGGAGCTGGATGGGAAGTGGAGCAACTGGGAGTCAAACCAGTGCCCATATGGGATGCCAGCACTGCAGGCAGAGGCTTAACCCACTACACCACAGTGCCAGCCTCATGTAGTAAAAAGTTGTAATACCCTTCTAATATTCTTTGTGTATATTTTTAAAATATATACTTCCTTTGTGGTTGCCATGGGGATTATACTGAGCATCCTAAATCTCTAGCAATCTGGTTTGAATTGATAGCAACTTAACTTGAGTGACAAGCACTCGGCTCCTATTACAGCTTTGTCCTTCTCCCCTTGATGTGGTCATCATTTAAACCTATTTACATTATGTCCCCAATAACATGTAGAATTATTTTTGTGCCTCTGCCCTCTTTTCATTTAAAGCACCCCCTAGATTATTTTTTTCTTCATTTGTTGAAAGTTGTCACAGTGCATTTATCTGGTGGCTTTTCCTGGTTCTTTTCTCATAGGTTGTAATCCTTTGCACACGTGGGCGCTGTTTGAGTTCAGCTAAGGTTGGACAGGTTTTCTAGAATGCCAGGAGCTCAGCAGACAGACAGATGGACAGCCATAGCTCTCCGTGCCCTTGCAGAACGCCCCTGTGCGCCCACCTGTGCCCGCACTTGCCCAGACTTCCGCTGAGCCCGGCAGCAGCCTGAGAGGCACGCTTGCGTCTCCTCCATGTGAGCCCTGGCGCCGGGATGCTCGGCTGGGCCCTCATTTCTCCAAGGAGCTCTTCCCTTGCTTCTTCTCCCAGGCCTTAGGGGGTCTCCGCTTTGTCTCAGCCAAGATCTTTGGCCTCGGGCATCTGCAGGTTGTTTGTCAGCCCGATAAGGCTGCTGCTTTCCTGGCCGGGGTAGGTCCTGAGCTCGGGATGAGTGCCTTGGCCGCTCCTTCCAGTAGCCCGGAGACACGCTGGGACAGACCTACGGTGACCTGCAAATACAATCAAGTCTGCTCTGCCCCTTCCAGAACCAGGGGCGCGGGCAATGTGGACTGGCATTTTCAAGATGGCTACTAAGCCAGGAAGTAGTGCCAAGGCTAGGGAAAATCCCACAAAGTTTTCCTACAGGGTTGTTTTTTTTTTTTTTTTCTGTCTTATTTTTTAATCGTAAAATACACATAGCAGAATTTTCCATCTTGGCTATTTTTAAGTGCACAGTGCAGTACATTCACATTGTTGTGCAACCATCACCACGATCCATTTCCAGAACTTTTCCATCAACCCAGACAAACTCTGCACCCATTCAACAATACCTCCTTGCTCCTGTCCCCACCCCGGGCCCCAGCACCCACAGTTTTGAAGTTGCCTCTTTTTTGATGCAACATTCAGTTGTTCCTGTGACTCTTTGGCAATTTTCTGGAGTTCTGACAAGGTCGGCTCTAATGGTTGCTGCTTGTTTTCCGACGTTTGGGGTCAGGGGTGGGCGCTTGAGGCTGCTCCCCTGTCACTTTTCTTACGTCATTCTCAACACCAAGCTTTTTCTCTTGAGCACCTTGAAAGAGTAGATTGGTCATCCGCTGGGGTGGGAAAGACAGTGCAACTGTCTGATTTAGGCGAGAACATCCAGGGCTCATTTTGGAGTATGTTAAATTCAAGACACCAGCAGACTTCAAATAGAGAAATCAAGTAGACTTTAGAAAAGAAGGCCAGGGCCCGGCATTGTGGCACAGTGGGCTAAGCCTCTGCCTGCAGTGCCGGCATCCCATATGGGCGCCAGTTCGAGTCCCGGCTACTCCTCTTCTGATCCAGCTCTCTGCTATGGCCTGGGAAAACAGTAGATGATGGCCCAAGTGCTTGGGCCCCTGTACCTGTGTGGGAGGCCCAGAAGAAGCTCCTGGCTCCTGGCTTCAAATCAGCTCATCTGTGGCTGTTGTGGCCATCTAGGCAGTGAACCAGTGGATGGAAGACTCTCTCTCTCTCTCTCTCTCTCTCTCTCTCTACCTCCAAAATAAATAAATAAAATCTTTTAAAAAGAAGAAAGAAGGACAGAAAAGAGGCCCAAAGACTGAGCCTTGGGATAGGGTCAGGAAGATGAGGCTGAACCAAAGAGACTAAGAAGGAGCAGCAATAAGGATGGGAGGTTCCACTGGAGCGTGTGGTGTCTTAGGAACAGGTACAGTGCTTGTGGGGCTAAGGCAAAGGTAACATGAGAACTCGGGCCGGCCACATGGAAGCCACCATCAACCATGGGAAGAGGGGTTCTGGTGCCACTGGGGCAAAACCAAGAAGCTGGGAGGAGAGAAGTGAGGATGGAAAGTCGAGAGACTCGAACAGTCAGTGGCAAGAGGTGCAGAGAGGTGGGAGAGCTAACTGGAAAGGCAATGGGAGTCCTAAGTTTGCTTTAGCTTTTTACATATAACACGTTGGGGTTCCTGATGGGGTTGATCCAATGGGAAAGAGAAAGTTTAGGACTCAGGAGAGGGGAGGAGCGCTGGTACACCGTAACCAGTGGGAGGGGCTGGGAACCCGTGCTTTGACCAGCAGAGGAGGAAGAAGTGCAGGAGAGAACCAGGCAGGGGTAGGTGGGGGTGGGTTGTTTGCTTTAAATCTCTGATGACTCCCAAATGCATATCCGTGACCTCCATGTCTTCTTGAGTCAAAACTCACAGCTGGCAAAGTCATCTGTGTCCTACATCAGGGTGCCTGCGTTTGATACCCACCTCCAACACCTGACTCCACAGCTTCCCGCCAGGGCAAACCTGGAAGCTTATGTGATGGCTGAAGGAATTGAGTCCCTGCCACCCATGTGGGACACCTGGGTTGTTCCTAGCTCTGACCCCACCACAGCCCCAGCTGACGTGGGCATTTGGAGAATGAGCCAGTGGATGGAGCTCTGTCTCTCGCGCACTCTCTTTGCTGTCTCTCTACCTCTGAAATAGTTTAAAGAGAAAAGAAAACCAGTGCCTTGGGATATACCTACCTGGATTCCCTGAAAAGATAAGGTCTCTTCAAGAAGACCGTGGAACACGGAGTTAAACTCTAAGTTTATCTTGGTGCAAGCTGAATTTTTGAAATCCATGCATACTTCAAGTTGTCCCACACCAAGCCCGAGGTCTTTTCTCCTGACTCACTCTGTTCAACCTGTCCGCGTTATCCCACCCATAATGAGCAGCAGAGATGGGAACATGAATGGACACTTAATGTCTGGGCAAAGGTGTGGATGAACGAGACAGGCAGAGCCCCGAAGGTGGGCTGGTGGACTGGCTTGAGTATGAGTTGACTGGGGGCCCTGAACTCAGCACAGTTGCCTACAGGCTGTGACACTCCCCGGTGCCAGCAAAGCATTGTTGCACAACCCCAGGGCTGCCTGTCATGTTGCTCTTCCATAGTGTTGGGCCCTTCCCCCCGTGCACCTTGGACGTGGGATGCACTTCCCTCCTGACTGCTGACCCACAATCCCCTTTTCACCTTTCATCTCCAATGTCACCTCCTGGGACACTGCCCAAATGCTCTCCCCTTTAACCTTCTCATCTATGTCTTTTATGGCTCCTCTCACTAGTTCCCAATTTTTGCTCCAAGAGAGTTTTTACCTGAGAGTTGGGTTCATGTTCGTGCCCTTAGAACAGAGCATGGCATGGAGGTAGCATCACCAAGTTTGTCAATCAACTGAGCAAAAAAAAAACACCAAAAACCCCACACGTCATGCTGGCGTTAGGTCTGCCCACAGGTGCACAAATGCTTACTACCTAAAATGTACAAGCAAACCCCAGAAATAACATCCTCATCTCGGTTGTTTTTAGACGAGGATGTTATTGTTGGGAGATGTTTATGTATCATCCACTGTGGACCCAGGGGACAGTGCCCATCTCGTCTGTCATTTGTTCTGTCACTTCAAAGTGCAGGAAAACCATGGGTGGTGATTTTAGAACCTTATTCAGAACCTGCAGGGACTGAGTCATTTTGCATTGACGACTTTTCCGGATTGTGACAATTCAAATAAATTAAGCAACAGGACGTTGTTGTGGTGGTGTTGATTTTCAGCCTTCTAGACGGTAGATGTCAGGAGTCCATTATCCTACCTTTCTGAACACTAGCCGATGGAGGATCGCTGTGATGAGCACAGTCCTCGCCATTGCCCAGCTCGGCACCGGGTCTCACTGGAGGAGTGCGGTGAGGGGCTCTGGCCCGGCAGGGGGGCTCAGTCTCTCTCCGGAGCAGATCCTGACTGTGGCCCGCAAATCAGAGAGAAGCAGGCAGGCCCTGGCACACAGGTTCAGAGGAAATATACTGAAAACACGCGCCATGCTATTGCTCTCACCAAGAACGGTGGGATGATTATAGACATGTAAGATAACGCAGATTCCAGAGCAGGGACGAAGAACATTGTTTCACACTGAGAAAGGGACAATCCTCAAAAGGAAATAAAAGCATATGCACTTAACAACAGAAGTTCAAACTATATGAGAGAAAAAATAATAGAGCTGCAAGGGGAAATTAACAAATTTGTAGCTTAAAATCTTCCCACATAGGGACCAGCATCATATAAAGCCACAGCCTGCAAAGCTGGCATCCCATATGGGCGCTGGTTCATGTCTCTGCTGCTTCACTTCTAATCTAGCTCCCTGCTAATGGCTTGGGAAAAGCAGTAGAAGATGGCCCAAGTGCTTGGGCCCCTGTACCCACGTGGGAGACCCAGAAAAGGCTCCGGGGCGCCTGGCTTCAGGTGGCCCAGCTCTGACCATTGCAGCTATTTGGGGAGTGAACCAGTGGATAGAAGACCTCTCTTTCTGTCTCTCCTTCTCCCTAATTCTTTCAAATAAGTAAATTAATCTTTTACAATTAAAAAAAAAAAAACTTCCCACATAAATTATTCCAGGTCCAGATAGATTTGTTGGTGAATCATGTTAAACATTTGAGAAAGCCTGACTCCTGGCTTCCAACCAGCACAGCTCTGGCCGTTACGGCCAATTGGGGAGTGAACCAGCGGATGGAAGACCTCTCTCTCCCTCTTTCTCTCTCTCTCTCTCCTTCTCTCTGTGTAATTCTACTTTCAAATAAACAAATAAATCTTAAAAAAAACCATTTGAGAAAGAAGGAATGCAAATTCTATGCAAACTCTTGCAGAAAGTGGAAGAAAAGGAACTAGTTTCCAACTCATTCTATGAAGACAGCACTTACTTGATACCAAAACCAGACAAAAACATTACAAAAGAGAGCAATTCAAGACCTTTCATAAATAAATACACAAGTTCTACACAACATTTTAGCAAACCAAATATAGCTTTGAGAGGATCATTTATTATGACAAAGCAGAATTTATCTCAAGTATACAAAATTAATTTAACATTTGAAATGAACTAATGTTCATATTTTTTTTTAAAAGAAGAAGGGTTATTTGAGTAGATGCAGAAAGAATGTGCTGACAAAATCCAGCAGGCAGTCCTAAGAAGAGCTCTGAGCAGATTGCAGACAGAAGGGAATCGCCTGCACCTGATGAGGGGCAGCTGCCAGAACACCCACAGCTAGCAACAGACTCACGGCGAGAGAGCGAGTGCCTTTCTCCTAAGATCGTGAGCAAATCAGAGGTTTGCTCTTACAACCTCCACTTAACACTGCACTGGAGACCTGGCCCACGCCGTAAGGCAAGGCAAGGCAACAAAATGCACTCAGACTGAAGAGGAAGGAGTAAAACTCTCCATCGACAAATAGCAACCGATGTAGAATACACATTGGAAGCTGTAAAAAATATAAGAATGAACATGCAAGTTTGTTGAGGTTGCAAGCTGCAAAATGCACAAAAGATGATCAGTTGCTCTGTTTCACAAGTGGTGCTGGGATACTCGGTATCCACATGCAAAAAATAAATTTTGATCACCACCTCACATCATATACACAAATTAACTCAAAATAGGTGAAAAATCTGTGAGACCTAAAGTTATGAAATTCCTAAAAGAAAACATAGTTTTAAACCTTTATTACTTTGAATTAGAAAATAGTTTCTTAGCTATGAAGACAAAAACACAATCCAAAAGAAAGCATTTAATAAATTTGCATCAAAACTAAGCAAATTTTGTTCATTAAAGGGCACCATCAAGACAGTGAAAAGACAGCTCACAGAATGGGAGAAAATATTTGCAAATCAAATACCTGATAAAGGTTTGGTGTCCAAACTGAAAAGAGCTCAACAATAAAAAGATAAACAATGTTTTTAACATGAGCAAAGGATTTGAATAGACATTTCTCCAAACATGGTCTACAGATGGCCCTGGGCACATGAAAATATATGCAGAACACCAGTAGGCATCAGGGAAATGCAACTCAAAAAACCACGAGGATACACAGCCTCACGCCCACGGGGCAGAAGTCACTGTTGGTGATGATGACAGTCATCATCATCACCACACCAGCTTACTGAGGATAGTCTCTTGTCTGGTTCCCGGCTCTGCAGACCCACGGTTCATAGAACAGTGTCTGGCCCATGGTGGGTGGCTGGACAAGAGCCCTCCAGATTGGAGAGAGCTGCCAGAGGCCCCGCCCTGGTGGCAGAAATACTGGTACGCGGAGCTGGTAGGAGTAGGCCAAGAGGCAGGAAGAGTGCAGGGCTGGTGGCTGTCTCAGTCAGCAGGCTGACGGCCTAGAAAGAGCCTAGTGCAGCAGGGGCAGGTGCTTCTACACTCTTATTTAATATGTTTTAAAAGATTTATTGATGTATTTGAAAGTCAGAGTTACACAGAGAGAGAAGGAGAGGCAGAGAGAGAGAGAGGTCTTCCATCCGCTGATTTACTCCCTAATTGGCCACAACAGCTGGAGCTGTGCAGATCCAAAGCCAGGAGCCTGGAGCTTCTTCCCGGTCCCCCATGCAGGTGCAGGGCCCCAAAGGCTTGGATCATCTTTTTACTGTTTTCCCAGGCCGTAGCAGAGAGCTGTGAAGCAGCCGGAGCCAGCGCTGTGGCGTGGCAGGTAAACCCGTCACCTGGAACGCCAGCATCCCATGTGGGCATCATTTCGAGTCCCAGCTGCTCCATTTCTGATCCAGCTCTCTGCTAGGGCCTAGGAAAGCAGTAAAAATGGCCCAAGTCCTTGGGCCCCTGCACCCGCATGAAAGACCCAGAGAAGCTCCTGGCTCCTGACTTCAGATCAGCTCAGCTCTGGCCATTGAGGCCATTTGAGGAGTGAACCAGCAGATAGAAGACCTCTTTCTCTCTCTCTGTGCCTCTCCTTCTCTCTCTGACTTTCAAATAAATAAATACATCTTTGAAAAAAAAAGAAGAAGAAAGAAGAAGAAGAAGAAGAAGAAGAAGAAGAAGAAGAAGAAGAAGAAGAAGAAGAAGAAGAAGAAGAAGAAGAAGAAGAAGAAGAAGAAGAAGAAGAAGAAGAAGAAGAAGAAGAAGAAGAAGAAGAAGAAGAAGAAAGAAGAAGAAGAAGAAGAAGAAGAAGAAGAAGAAGAAGAAGAAGAAGAAGAAGAAGAAGAAGAAGAAGAAGAGAAGAAGAAGAAGAAGAAGAAGAAGAAGAAGAAGAAGAAGAAGAAGAAGAAGAAGAAGAAGAAGAAGAAGAAGAAGAAGAAGAAGAAGAAGAAGAAGAAGAAGAAGAAGAAGAAGAAGAAGAAGAAGAAGAAGAAGAAGAAGAAGAAGAAGAAGAAGAAGAAGAAGAAGAAGAAGAAGAAGAAGAAGAAGGAAGAAGAAGAAGAAGAAGAAGAAGAAGAAGAAGAAGAAGAAGAAGAAGAAGAAGAAGAAGAAGAAGAAGAAGAAGAAGAAGAAGAAGAAGAAGAAGAAGAAGAGAAGAAGAAGAAGAAGAAGAAGAAGAAGAAGAAGAAGAAGAAGAAGAAGAAGAAGAAGAAGAAGAAGAAGAAGAAGAAGAAGAAGAAGAAGAAGAAGAAGAAGAAGAAGAAGAAGAAGAAGAAGAAGAAGAAGAAGAAGAAGAAGAAGAAGAAGAAGAAGAAGAAGAAGAAGAAGAAGAAGAAGAAGAAGAAGAAGAAGAAGAAGAAGAAGAAGAAGAAGAAGAAGAAGAAGAAGAAGAAAGAAGAAGAAGAAGAAGAAGAAGAAGAAGAAGAAGAAGAAGAAGAAGAAGAAGAAGAAGAAGAAGAAGAAGAAGAAGAAGAAGAAGAAGAAGAAGAAGAAGAAGAAGAAGAAGAAGAAGAAGAAGAAGAAGAAGAAGAAGAAGAAGAAGAAGAAGAAGAAGAAGAAGAAGAAGAAGAAGAAGAAGAAGAAGAAGAAGAAGAAGAAGAAGAAGAAGAAGAAGAAGAAGAAGAAGAAGAAGAAGAAGAAGAAGAAGAAGAAGAAGAAGAAGAAGAAGAAGAAGAAGAAGAAAAGAAGAAGAAGAAGAAGAAGAAGAAGAAGAAGAAGAAGAAGAAGAAGAAGAAGAAAGAAGAAGAAGAAGAAGAAGAAGAAGAAGAAAAGAAGAAGAAGAAGAAGAAGAAGAAGAAGAAGAAGAAGAAGAAGAAGAAGAAGAAGAAGAAGAAGAAGAAGAAGAAGAAGAAGAAGAAGAAGAAGAAGAAGAGAAGAAGAAGAAGAAGAAGAAGAAGAAGAAGAAGAAGAAGAAGAAGAAGAAGAAGAAGAAGAAGAAGAAGAAGAAAGAAGAAGAAGAAGAAGAAGAAGAAGTGGAGCAGCTAAGACATGAACCAGCACCTGGATGGGATGCTGGTGCTGCAGGTGGAAGCTTAACCTACTGCACCACAGCGCCGGCCCCCTTGATGGATTTTAAAAACTTGTATGCATTGAGGTTCATTTACTTTCTTGGCTCTTAAGTTCCATGGGCTTTGACAACAGCACAGTGCCAGGTATGCATCCCTGCAGAACCATACAGAATGGTGGTTCAATCCCCCTAAGACTGCCTTCCTCTCTGTAGTCAACTCCCACTCCCCGAATCCCTGGCAACCGCTGATCTGTTTTTCCATGTTTGTGGTTTTCTTTACCCAGAATGCCACATTTCTGAGATCAGATAGGATGTAGCTTCTTGGGTCTGGCTTCTTTCACTTAGCAGAACGCTCTTCGCAGTCATTCATAATTGTTCTGTGAATGAGTGGTTCTGTGCTTTTCATCACTGAATAGTAGTCCACTGTGCTGCAGAGTGGTGGTTAACCCCATGTGTCAGCTTGGCTGTGAAGGTACTTTGTGGATGTGGTTAGCGTCTCTAATCAGTTGTCTTCAAATTAAGGAGGTGACCTTGGGTAATGTGGGTGGCCTCAACCAGTCAGCCGAAATCTGTAGGAGCAAAAACCGAGGGTTCCCAGAAAAGAAAAAGAAAAGTCGTCCTTAAGCCCACAGCCCGCCAGGCTTCCCACATGCCAGACCACAACCACAGGACCCTGTTCCTTTCAGTTCTCTCTCTGTCGCCTTCCTTCTCCCATCCACCCTTCTCTGGAAAATCCCGACTCATAGCCACAGCGTGCACCTGCACCTATCGGAGGAGGGCACCTTGCTTGCTTCCTGTTTGGGGCAGTGTCGGGTGAAGCCGCCATAGCCATTCACGTGCAAGATGTTGTGTTTGGTTAAGGTCTCGTTCACTTGAATACATAAATACTGGGGGGTATATTGCTAGGTCATATGGTAAGTTTCTGTTTGCCTCGATGAGCAACTGTCACACGGGCTTCCAAAATCGCCCTACTATTTGGTATTGCCACCAGCGGCAAGAGAGACTTCCCGCCCCCCTCACCCCTGCACCCTGGTCAGTGTGGTTATTGTGCGGTTTGGGGGTTTTAGCCATTCTAATAAGCACATAGCAGAATCTCATGGCTGTTTTAATTTGCATTCCCCCAGTGCCAAATGATTTTGACTATAACTGTATTTTTAATTTTCACTTTTCAGGTCATTATTGAGTTTAGGTTTATATTTGATTTTTCATTTTATGAAATGCCTAATCAAGGTTTTGCTCATTTTGGGGGCCAGAACTGTGGCAGAGCAGGTGAAGCTGCCGCCTGCAGTGCCAGCAGCCTATATGGGCACCAGTTCTCATCCTTGATACTCCGCTTCCTATCCAGCTCCCTGCCAAGGCACCTGGGAAAAGTAGCAGAAGACGGCCCAAGTGCTTGGGCCCCTGCACCCACATGGGAGACCCCAGTGAAGTGCTAGCCACCTGGGGGGTTAACCAATGGATAGAAGAGCTCGCTGTCACTGTAACTCTGATTTTCAAGTAAATAAATAAATCTTTTTTTAAAAAAATGACACTTTTGTATTTGATTGTAATCTTTTCTTACTGTTTCTTGGAACCTCCCCCTGGATCTGTATCCGCCACGTGCATTCTTTTCTGGTGCTATGCATCGCCAATGATTTTCTTTACTTCTTGGCTTGCTTTTCAGCCTTTGATGTACAGAAAAGCTGTCTTTGACGCATCTGATTCATTTGTATTTAATTTGCATACAGATGGATTGGATTGCTAGCTGTCAATCATTTTGTACTCTATTTATCCCATCTGTTTTCTTTCCTCCTCCTCCCTTCCTCCTCTTCCTGTGGAGTGAGTATCTGGTATCATTCAGGTGTTCCTCACACTAGTAGAGATGTACGCTGTTTTTATCTTCTCAGTGGTTTCTTTAGAAATTACTGGTCTTTCCTAAATCATCCTGATCTTACCCAAATCCAACGTTGTCAGTATCTTCACCTCCTCTTCAACAAACAAGAACCTCAGAACGTATTTATCTTCCTTTCCTAACGCAAATGCTACTGCTATTGTGTATTTTAACACTGTATTTTGTTTAAAAATGTTTTGCTAGTGCCTTAAAACTGTGGAAAGCACTTACTTGAGGGTCAGAGAGACACAAAGAGAGCCTCTGACCAGCAGTACCCTCCCCCAGAAGCCTGCGGTGGCTGCGCACAGGCCAGGCCAGCGCCAGGACAAGGAGCGCGGTCCAGGCCCCAGCGCGCGGGCGGGAATCTGACTGCCAGAGCCACCCCCGCTGCCTCCCAGGTTGTGCTTTTGCAGGATGCTGGGGTGAGGAGCCGCAGGTGGACACCGGGTCCCGGCCCTCGGATGTGGGAGGCGGGCACTTCAACTGCTGGGCAATTACTTTTCAAAACGAACTTTGTCTTGCAGTATAATGTCTGTATGGAAAACTACATGTAGCAAAAATGTTGACTCAGTGAATTTTCACAGACGGCAAACATCCCCGTCACCAGCACTCAGAGCAAGACAGGAACTTCATCAGCACTCTGCGAGGTCCCTGCTGCAGGGGCCCCGCCGGCTCCCCGTGGAGCAGCCGAGCCTGGTTTTGCCTCCTCTGAGAAAGCCGTGTGTGCTTGCTGGCCCCTGGTTTCCTTGGCCCGGCGTGGTCTGCGATTCTGCTTCTTGCCTCCGGCTGAGGTCTGCTGTGTCTGATAGGATCACAGCCACTTTGCCCTTTCTATGGCAAATGCTCTCATAGTGGATTCTTTTCCCATTCTCTTGCTTTTTACATTTAAAGTGGGTTTCTTTCTCCCTGTTCTTTTTAAAATTTTATGCATTTTTAAAAAGATTTATTTTATTTATTTGACAGACAGAGTTACAGAGAGAGGTAGAGACAGAGAGAGAGGTCTCCTATCCACTCGTTCACTCCCCAGATGGCCTCAACGGCTGGAGCTGTGCTGATCTGAAGCCAGGAGCCAGGAGTCTCTTCCAGGTCTCCCACGTGGGTGCAGGGGCCCAAGGACTTGGGCCATCTTCTACTGCTTTCCCAGGCCATAGCAGAGAGCTGGCCTGGAAGAGGAGCAGCTGGGACTAGAACCAGCGCCCATATGGGATAATGGCGCTTCAGGCCAGGGCTTTTAACCTGCTGCACCACAGTGCGGCCCCACATTTTATGCATCTAGTTAGTCATTTGAAAAGCAGAGGGACAGGGTGGGAGAAAAAGAAAGAGCTCTTCCCCCTGCTGCTGGTTCACTTTCAATGCCTGCAACAGCTGGAGCGGCACCAGGCAGGAGCCAGGGGACAGGAACTCCGTAGAGGTCTCTCCTGTGGGTGTCAGAGCCCCAGCTGCTCAAGACCTCCCACGGTGAGTGGCAGCCGGAAGCTGAGCTGAGGGGGCACTCAAACCCAGACACGCCCACGTGACCTGCAGGTGTCTGAGTGGGGTCTGAGCCTCTGTCACACCTTTGCCCCTGAAGAGTGCTTCTTCGAGATGACGTATGGTTAAGATTTTTTAGTCCAGTGTGACAGTCTCTGTCTGTTAATTGGTGTGTTTAAGCTATCTACAGTTAATGAAATTATTGATATAGTTGGACTTAAGTCTGCCATCTTGCCAGATTTTTTTCCCCTAAATGTCCCATAATTTATTTGTTCCACTTTTCCTTTTTCTACCTTCATTTGGATCAAGAATTTCTGAATTCCTGCTTTAACTGAATTATTGGTTAGTTGTATCTGTTTGAAATTTTCCTCTAATATTTCCTTTAGGCTTTAAAATATGAAGATATCAGGCTTTAAAAGAAGTTTTTGACATAGGGGTTCAGATGCTGCTTGGGATGCCCACGTCCCATATTGCAGGGTCTGGGTTCGAGTCCTGGCTCTGCTCCTGACTCCAGCTTCCTGCTGCCGTGCACCTGGGAGGCAGCAGATGATGGCTCAGGTAGGTGGGTTCCTGCCGGCCGTGTGGGAGACCTGGGTTGCATTCTCGGCTCCTGCTTCAAGCTGGCCCAGCCCTGGCTGTTTCAGGCAATTGAAGAGTGAGCCAATGGATGGGAGATTTTCTCTCTCTCTCTCTTTCTCTCTCCTCCTCCTCCTCCTCCTCCTCTCTGCCTATCTTTCAAATACACAATTTAAGGAAACCTTAATAATTTAAGAAGTGATATTGACACTTTGAGATACAACAATTTTTTAAGATTTTATTTATTTATTTGAGAGGCAGAGTTACAGACAGAGAAAGGGAGAAAGAGAGAGATCTTCCATCCGCTCGTTCACTCCCCAGATGTCTGCTATGGCCGGAGCTGAGGCAATCCGAAGCCAGGAGCCAGAGCTTCTTCCAGGTCTCCCACATGGGTGCAGGGGCCCAAGGACTTGGACCATCTTCTACTGCTTTCCCAGGCTACAGCAGAGAGCTGGGTCAGAAGTGGAGCAGCAGAGACTCAAACTGGTGCCCATATGGGATGCTGGCACTGCAGGCAGCGGCTTTACCCTCTATGCCACAGTGCTGGGCCCAAAAGGAAATAAATCTTAGAAACTATTTGCAGAGCTGCTCAGTTTCTGTATCTATCAACATTTTTGTCTGATGCTCTATTCCTGCCTGAACGTTAAAATTTCTAGTAACTCAGACTTTGGGGCAGTGATGTCACAGCTTTTTCGTCTGGGGAAAGTATTTGCCTTTAATTTAGGAAGATATTTTTTATTTCGAATAGATTTTTGGATAATAGTTCTTGTTGTTTTCTCTTCCAGTACTTTGAAGACATCATGTAACCATCTTCCAGCCTGTATAGTTACTTATTAAGCCTGCTATCGTTTGCAACTTTATTTTTCTTCTCTGATGGCACTAGAGATTTTTTCTTTATATTTTGTTTTTATTTTTTTCCAGAAACATTTTATTTAATATATACAAACTTTGGGGCCAGCACTGTGGCACAGTGGGTTAAAGCCCTGGCCTGAAGCGCCAGCATCCCATATGGGTGCTGGTTCTAGTCCCAGCTGCTCCTCTTCAGATCCAGCTCTCTGCTATGGCCTGGGATAGCAGTAGATGGCCCAAGCCCTTGGGCTCCTGCACCCACGTGGGAGACCCGGAAGAAGCTCCTGGCTCCTGGCTTCAATCAGCGTAGCTCCAGTCATTACGACCATCTGAGGAGTGAACTAGCGGATGCAAGACCTCTCTGTCTCTACCTCTCTCTGTAACTCTGTCTTTCAAATAAATAAAATAAATCTTTTAAAAAAAGATAAACAAACTTCATGCATTTCATAAATACAACTTTAGGAACATAGTGATTCTTCCCTCCATACCCACCCTCGCACCTCTATTTCCACCCTTCTTCCTCCTCCCTCTCCTACTCCTGTTCTTGCTTTTTATGAAGATCTATTTTCTTAAGATTCTATTTATTTATTTGAGAGGTAGAGTTACAGACAGAGATGGGGAGAGGCAGAGAGAAAGGTCTTCCATCTGCTGGTTCATTCCCCAAATGGCCGCAACAGCTGGAGTTGGGTCAATCTGAAGCCAGGAGCTAGGAGCTTCTTGTAGGTCTCCCACATCTGTGCAGGGCCCAAGCACTTGAATCATCTTCCACTGCCTTCCCAGGCCACAAGCAGAGAGCTGGATTAGAAGAGGAGCAGCCGGGACTCGAACCAACACCCATATCAATGCTGGTGCTGCAGGAAGAGGCTTAGCCCACTATGCCACAGTGCCAGCCTACTAAGGTCTATTTTCAATGAACTTTATACACATAAGATTAACTCTATACTACATAAAGAGTTCAACAAATGGTATGAAAAAAAAAAAAACTGTTCCTCAACAGTTGAGACAAGGGTTGTTCAAACTTTTCGCATCTCAAAGTATCAATTTACTTCTACAGATTTCATTTTAGGTGCTCTCTTAGTTATCACAGATAAGGGAGAACATATGAAATTTGTCCCTTTGGGACTGGCTTATTTCACTAAGTATGATGTTTTCTAGTTTCATCCATTTTCTTGCAAATGACAGGATTTCATTTTTTTTAGCGCTGTGTATTTTGTTTTTAAATGAAAACATATAGGGTTTTTTGATTTATTTTTTTTTCTCTTTGAAAGTTTGCTTTGCTTTTTAAAACATTGATTGTCTTGGGCATTCTTCTTGCTTCTTAGATTTGTCGTTTGATGTGTGTGTACCTTTTATTATTTTTGGCAAAACTCTTAGCCATTATCTCTTTACTATTTGTCCCCTTCTCTGGCTCCTCCTCTTCTGAGGTTCCGAGTGCACTCCTTTAGACTGCGTGACATCGTCCCGTGGCTCTTGAACTCTCGGCTGTGTGCTTTGGTTTGGTTTGCACTTCTGTTTTCTTCCTGTTTTAGTGTGGCTGATCTGTCCTGCCTCACTGTCAAGTCCGCGTCCGTTCCTGAGCCGCCATGGAAGGAATCCGCCACCTCTCGCTCTGGGGTTTTTGTTTCTAGGATTTCAGTTTGATGCGGTCTTTCGTTCACCTTCTCTCTCTTCCTGCAGACCCGAGTCACCTTCCCAGCAGTGGCGTTAAGTGTCCCTTCTCATAGTTCCAGCACCTAGATCATTTCGATTCTGGGCTTATTGAGGGCCTGGTCTCCGGGCATGGGTTGTGTTTTCATTCTGGATTGAGTGTCTGGTGGTGTCTACAGAGACGGAAGCAGGTGCTACCTATCCTGGGATCAGGCACGTGTCCTGTCGGACCAGTAGGGCGTGGAGTGGGTTTGGGTTTGCTTGTTACCATGGCTACCTCGTGGGCAGGACTGGAACTGGGATGCTGGGGCATTTTTCCCGGTGATTTCCCCTCAGGCTCAGCCAGCCCTGCACTGGGCCCCACCCAGGGGTCTCTCCCACATTCTTGCTCTTCCCGCAGCTCTACCCTGCTGCTGCTTGTTCCTCCGTGCTTGCTGGGCCGCAGTCGGGGCAGGAGGTGGTCTCTCCGCTACACTCCAGCCGCAGTCTCAGGCCGGTTGGGGGCATTTCCTGGCATTCCTGCCCCTCCTCCCCGGGAGCCAAGCTCTCCCCTCCCTCTGGGCGCGTCTTGTACTGGGTGGGCTTTCCCACCCTCCTCCGCCGGTGGGGAACTGCTAGCGGTATCTGTTTTAGGTCTGGCAGAGTTCCTTTTCCCCTCTGCTGCCCCCATCAGCAATGAGATTTTGCCTGTGCCCCGAGTTGCTGAAAGCTGTGGGTGCACTGAGGGCAGCCAGGGCCTTGGCTCTGTGCTTGCCCGGAAGTAGTTACCGCATTGCCCAGGGTGGCGCTCAGGAGCACCTGCTGGAGGGCTGAGGCGAGGAGCCTGGCCGCCTGCCTCCCCGAGTTTGAGCGGCCTTTCACAGTTCACTCGGCCTTCTTATCTGCATGTGTGGTGGCCGGTGCCTCTTCCTTCCGTGCCCCGTCGCCCGTGAGCCAGTCCCTGGTCTCATCTCTTCTGGGGTGCGTGTCCCTCGATGGGGTTCAGAGCAATCTCTGATGGGCTGGAGGAAAGCTACGCTGCGTCATTTGCCTGGCTTTTTCCTGACAGTACAGGGCCGGGCTCTTTCCAGCTTTCTCTGTCTCCGTTAGCAGCGAGAACTTCCTCCCGTGTTCTTCATAAACCAAACGGCCTGGACCTCTTCGGCCGGCTCCCTCCTCCCCTCCGCCGCCCTGTGATCTGGCTCCTCCTTGTTCATTCTCCAGTTCAGAGCAACATTGCCCATTGGGAGCTCCTCTGCGGCATGGCAAACCCCTCGGGAGAGGGCAAAACTGAGAGGAAAGGTCAGAGTCCCATTGGCGGGCAGGGCACGAGGGTCCCTTGAGCACTCCTAAGTTAATCCTTCCGTGCTGTCGCGTCCTCGCGTCAGGGTGGGAACTGGGATGAGACACAGGGGGCAGGCGCAGCGTTGGCCTCCCCCAGCCTCTGAGGGGCCCTGCAGCCTCCGCCCAGGGTTTTCCCGCTGCTGGAAGAGGGGCCGGGCTGGCAGGGAGAGGAGAGGAGGGCGGGAGTTTGAGGACCGAGGAGCCCAACAGGCACAGGGCTGGCGAGGGCAGGTGCGGAGCGCGGAGTCCAGGAGCCGGCTGGGGCTGCGCTCCCATTCATTCCCCTTTCTCTTCCAAGAATGGGTTCTTGCAATGGCTCGGGTGCACGTTGCCTCTTATGCACAATGCCACGCCGAGACCCCTGTGAGAGTTCCCAGTCAAGCTTCCTCTATGTGCTGGAAGCTTTTTAAGTACTTTACAGATAAAAAAAAAAAGGGTCACACATCGATAACTGAGCCAGCTGGTCCGATTTCCTCGCCTGAGCTCTTTCGGTCGTGCAGTGCAGACAGCTCTCCCCTGGCCAGCCAGTGATCTGTGCCCCTCCCATACCCCTGGCCCCTCACCCCGGGGCCAGCCCTGCCCTGTCAGCCCTCAGAGCCATTCCTTCTGTAAAGAGAAGGGGAGAGGGATCTTTGCTTCCCCACATTCCCCAGACAGTCTGGCCCCAGTGCGGGCAGCCAGGCGGAACCCCTCTGGGTGCCCCCCAGTTCTGGGGGCGCTCCTGTCACAGCTCAGGAATGTGGGCACCCAAGCCCCGGCACCAGGCATGCTCGCTGGCTGTCAGCCGAGCCAGGGCCCCTGGCAGCCGACAGGAGCTGACAGAACCATCAGAGCAGAGGGCTGGAGTGGGGGTGCACGGTGGGGCCCCCATGCTGTGCTGGCGACCTCCGGGGAGACACCACCTGCCAGACTCGCTTTTCCCCTCGGAAGGCCAGGGAAGCTGGCTGTTGGCCGTCTGCCTCGCCAGTCGGCTGTAAGAAAATCAATGTGATTGGTCCTATGACCTGACCACATGGTCTACCCCAGCCTGTCAGAGAACCAGAGGGGAAACTGAGGCTCCAACAGCACTCATTCTACCTCGAGTTGGACTCCGAAACCCTGCTTTCCAGCCAGGTCTCTGGCTCCCCATTTTCAGCCCCTGTCTGTGCTGAGCACAGCTGGGAAGGGTGGGCTGCGTGGCAGGGAAGCAGGGTTGGGGGAGGCAGGGACCTCTGGATGGCACTGGAGAGCTGGCCTCCAGCTGTTGTCCTGTCACTGGCTTGCAGCTGGGAGCTGGGCGGAGGCTGTTTCTCTTGGGGCCCAAGCTTCATTATTAGAAAGCAGGAAACTCACCAAGATCAATGCTGCTCCGATGTTCATGTGTTTGTGCCTGAATTCCACTGGCCTAGGGTGGGGCCCAAGACGCTGCCTTTCCAACCAGCAACCAGGACCTGCTGCTGACACGGCCAGGGAAATAGGGCCCGGAGGGGCCCTGGGAGCTTCCAGGTTGGGGAGCTTCTGGGGCCAATGTCTCTGACCCATCCCGCCCCAGCTGAGCTGGCCTGAGGTTTGGGAACTTCTCTGGGCGGGGAACAGGGGTGGGGAGGGGGAGTGAGCTGCTTCCCCCCTCTCTGAGACCCCCCCGCCCAACCTGCTCCTACCTGACCTTTGGCTCCCCTGGAAGCCTTTGGCAGGAGCCAGCACCCAGCCCTGTGGATGTGTGGAGCTTCCCAAGGGCCCCGGCTCTGCTGTGCCCGAGTGGGCAGGGCTGCTGTACCGGGGGAGGTGAGGGAGGGCTGGCCTCCCACCAGTGCCCTTGAGAGTGAGATTTATGTGTGCCCTGGAGTTCTGTAAAGAAAAGAGGGTGTGTGTTCACCAGGAAGGAAGAAGCCGACATTTGTTAGGAACCCATTGTGCAGCTGGCGCAGTCACAAACATCTCTGCTCGCCACCCCTTGACCCCGAAAGGTACGCTTGCCTTGACGCACCACTGCGCTGGGCACGAAATCAGATGAAGGGTGTGGAGGGGACAGAGGCCAGCCTGGCTTCAGGGCACAGAGAAAGAGGAGCCTAGGGTGGGGGTGGGTGGGGGGAGGAGAGCAGCTCAGGTAGGACCTATAGGACCACAGGTGAATGTGCAGATCGCAGGTGAGTGTATAGACCACAGGTGAGCGTATAGACCACAGGTGAGTGTATAGACCATAGGAGAGTGTGCAGACCACAGGTGAGTGTAGACCGCAGGTGAGTGTGTAGACTGTGGGTGAGTGTATAGACCGCAGGTGAGTTTGACTTCTTTCTGTTGGCAGTGGGAAGCTGGCAAAGCTTAGAGTTAGGGCGAGTTTGGGGCCGGATCTGATTGACTCCCAGAAGCAGAGCGAGGCCATTGAGTGGAGGTGGAGGGGAGGGGCTGGAGGACGGTGCAGGCCCCCAGTGGGCTCCTGACTGTACCCTCAAGGTCCCTGCAGCAAGGCCACATTCGCCACCTCCCGCCCCCATCAGGAGGGGGAAGCACAGGCCTCAACCTCTCCTCCGGGAGATGAACCCCGGGGGGATACCAAGGGCTTCTGGGAGAACACCAGGGCTGAGTCACGGGGATTGGAACCAGACTGGCTTAGGCCTCGTGGCTGCCAGGCCGCTGGGTCCTGGGAGGGAGAAAGGCCGGAAGGCCGGGGCCCAGCCTGGGGCAGCCAGCGTCCATCACCCCCGGCTGGCCCGGCTCAAAATAGCTTTTCCAACTCAGGGAAGTATTCTATCCCGCTCTGCTTTCCCACCAAAACAAATAAACATCCCAATCTCAGTGGGCCCAGACTCCAAAGAGGGGGAAAGGGGGCGAGCACGCGGCCGCCCGCCCGCTGAGAAGTCCAGTTTTGTCCCCTTAGTTCCTTTCTTGGGGTCAAGGCTTTGCTTCCTGACGCGAGTGCGGCGACTCCCACTGCGTCCCCGGGGGTGACCAGCTCGCTCTCGGAGGCAGCCGGCCTCTCCCGGGGGTCAGCTACTCAGACATGGTGACGCGGACAGCTGCAGGGCCGCGCACAGGGAACTGGGAAGTGCCTGACACGGCTCTGCCCTTGGGGGCCCCCCCCACAGGCCACCGAGAGGCGGGGCTGGGCTCCCACGCTCCCCGCTCCCGGGGAACACGCAGGAACTGGCGGGTAGGAGACTCTGGGCCCCAGCCTCTTCACTCCCTTTGGCCCAAGCCTTTGAGGCACCTCTTATCACCTCCCGTTTGTACAGGTGAAGAAACCAAGGACTAGAATGAACGTGGCCTGTTCAGGTTCTCACGCCCAGCAAGTGGTAGAGGTGGGATTCGATCTGACATTCGTGACTGAAGGCTGTGCTGGCATCGCGCTGGCACTGGGAGGGCTCTCTGGCGGGCAGGTGAGTACAGCAAGGAGCGCCCCTTCTGGCCCAGCCCTGGCTGTGCGGGGATTTGGAGAGTGAACTAGCAGATGGAAGGTCTCTCTCTCTCTCTCTCTCTCTCTCTCTCTTTCTCTCTCTCTCCCCCTGACTCTCTGCCTTTCAAATAAAACGAACAGAAACGGATCAACGTAAAACCGGGTAGTGGGAGCCCCAGGTCTGGGACACCCAGATCTGGACACACTGAGCAGGAAGCCAGAAGGGAGGCTGATGTTGTAGGTTTCATTGTGTTCCCACAAAAGCTATGTTCAAGCCCTACTCCCAGTACTTGGGAAGGTGACTTTATTTGGAAAGAAGATATTTGCAAATGTAATCAGTTAAAATGAAGTCACCATCCGATATGACTGGTGTCCTTAGAAGAAGAGGGAAGGAGTGGGCGTCAGATGCCGTGGTTAAGACACATCTTGGGTCACGGGAATCACAGGCTGGAGTGCCTGGATTTGAATCCTGGCTACTCCGCTTTCCAACCCAGCTTCCTGCTAACGCACACCCAGGAGGCAGCTGGTGATGGCTCAAGCACTCAGGTCCCTTCCACCCACAGGCGCCATCCAGGTAGAGTTCCTGGCTTCTGGCTTGGCCCTGGCCCTGCCCTGATTACTGTAGGCATTTGGGGAGTGAACCAGTGGATGGAAGACCTCTGTCCCTTTTCCTTTCAAATACAATTAAAATTAATTAATCTTTAAAAATTTTTTTGGAAAGAGAAGGGAAGAAAAACCTATGATTGGAATGCCCCAGTGGGTGGCGCTTTATTCCCCAGGGCCCCAGGAAACAATTGAAGCGCGACCCTCAGCCCCAGCAGGGGATGAGCTTGGCCCAGGCTGAGCAGCTCTAGGGAGAGTGTTTGCTTGTGAGGGCGCCAGGGCCAGTGAAGACTGGCTGGCCCCTTGACGGAGGTGCTGCGTGGACTGCCTGTCGCTCACAGATTTCTGGGAATTCACGCATTTGTATTTGCAAAGAAAGAGAGAGTGGTCTCCTAGGTTCTGTAGGTTGCAAATGCATTTCCTGGTTTGTCTTCCCTGATCTTTAGGGGAAGGAACGGAGTTTCTTCAATTTTTTTTTTTAAAGATTTATCTTATTTGAAAGACAGAATTACTGAGAAAGGGAGAGAAAGCAAGAGAGAGAGAGAGAGAGAGAGAGAGAGAGAGAGAAAGGTCCTCCAACCACTGGTTCACTCTCCAAATGGCCACAACAGCCAAAGCTGAGCCAGTCCGAAACCAGGAGCCAAGAGCTGCTTCTGGGTCTTCTATGTGGGTGCAGGGGCCCAAGGACTTTGGCCATCCTCCACTGCTTTCCCAGGCACATTAGCAGGGAGCTGGATCAGAAGTGGAGCAGCTGGGACTTGAACCGGCACCCATGTGGGATGATGGCACTGCAGGCTGAGGCTTTAACCTGCTGCGCCATAGCACCAGCCCTGAGGTTCTTAATGTCATCAGAGATATCTCTTAGTTTTCTTTAGGCTTTGTACTTTTATTTTCTGCTTTCAAGAATTCTTTTTTTTTTAATCCCAAGGTCATAAAAGAAGTTCCTGTATTTTTCTAGAAATTTAAAATACTAACATTCACAAGCATCTGTCATTCATTCTGGTATTGATTTATGTGTGAGGTGTGAGGTAGGGTTCTAGTTTTGGTTTTAAAGTGTAGATAAGCAGGCTGGCGCCGCGGCTCAATAGGCTAATCCTCCACCTAGCGGCGCTGGCACACCAGGTTCTAGTCCTGGTCGGGGTGCTGGATTCTGTCCCGGTTGCCCCCTTCCAGGCCAGCTCTCTGCTGTGGCTCGGGAAGGCAGTGGAGGATGGCCCAAGTGCTTGGGCCCTGCACCCCATGGGAGACCAGGAGAAGCACCTGGCTCCTGCCTTCGGATCAGCGCGGTGCGCCGGCCGCAGCACGCTGGCCGCGGCGGCCATTGGAGGGTGAACCAACGGCAAAAGGAAGACCTTTCTCTCTGTCTCTCTCTCACCGTCCACTCTGCCTGTCAAAAAAAAAAAAAAAAAAAGTGTAGATAAGCAATTTAAAATAAGAATTTAAAATGTAGGGCCCAGTGCTGTGGCTAATCCTCTGCCTGCAGCACCGGCATACCATATGGGTGCTGGTTCATGTCCTGGCTGCTCCTCTTCCAACTCAACTCTCTGCTATGGCCTGGGAAAGCTTGGGTCCCTGCACCCTTGTGGGAGACCCAGACGAAGCTCGTGGCTCCTGGCTTTGGATTGGCCCAGCTCCAGCTGTTGTGGCCATTTGGGAAGCAAACCAGTGGATGGAAGACCTCTCTCTCTCTGCCTCTGCCTCTGCCTCTCTATAACTCTATCTCTCAAATAAATAAATAAAATCTTAAAAAAAGAATTTAAAATGTAGATTGTGGGGAGCAACCCGGACTAGACTGAGTTACTGGAATTAAGACTTATTCTATGCATCTGCTCTCCCACAATATGGCGCTGGGAGAGGAGAAAACAGCTTCTACGCAGCTGCCTCCAGTTCAACCAATAAACTGTAGGACCTACTCCTGATTAGAGGAGAGCAGCGTACTCGGCATGTGGGCAGCCGAGTTAGGATTGGCGGAGGAGGACTATAAAGGAGGAGAGAGACGGCATTCACCAGGAACATCTACGAGGAACATCTAAGGGGAACATCTAAGGGGAACACCTGTGCAGCCCCGAGAAGAGCCGGCCGGTGGTGTGCCGCTCCCCTGCGGAAGTGGGGAATGTGGCCAGGGGGAACTGCCCTTCCACGGAGGTGGAAGGGATAGTAGCCAACCCGGGAAGAACCAGCAGCAAACCCGGGGAGGGCCGAGCAGACGAAAGAACAGCGCAGGGTCCTGTGTCGTTCCTCCACGAAGACGGGGAGCGACAGTAGATAAGCAATGTCTCCACAGTAATAAGTAATCCATCTTAGGATGAACAAAGTACCCTCTGTCCCATGCCTGTTCTTACCTCAGTACCGCACCGTTCTCATTGGTAGAGTTTTAGTTATTTCACTGTAAGTTTGGGTAACTAGGATAGCAAAACTCCTACCTCCATCTGGTTCTTCTGGAATAACTCGGCCATGTTTTCATTTCAAAAATGCTTAACATAGTTCATTTATATAAAATTCTCTTAAAATAATGTTAACTATCACTATTAATTTGAATGATTTACTTTAAATTTGAGTAACAGAGAAAGTGAGAGCTTGAGTTTGTTATATAGTTTTTAAAATTATTTATTTATTTTTACTTATTTGAAAGGCAGAGAGAGAGAGAGAGAGAGAGAGAGATCTTCCAACTGCTAGTTCACTCCGCAAAGCCAGGAACAACTGGGGCTGGGTCAGGTGGAAGCCAGGAGACAGAACTCATTCCAGGTCTCCCATGTGAGTGGCAGAGACCCAAGTACTTGGCCACCACCTGCTGCTCCCAGGGCACCATTGGCAGGAAGCTGGAACGGGGACTTACTACGGGACACGGGTATCCTAACCAGCCGCTTAACTGCCGCAGACACCTGCCTCCTCCACATCTTCAATGCGGCCTTCTCTGCGATTACAGCACAAACGGGAGACTAACACGGACTCATTCCGGTCCCCCACTCCTCAGACCTCGCTCACATCCTGTCAAGTCTCCCAGAAACGCCTTCCACGCCGAGGGGTCCAGTTTAGAGGCGCGCGCTGTGGTCCCACTGCCGCTGCAGGTGACGCCGCGTCCTCCCCGCCGGGACACTGCTCCTCCGTCCTCTGTGCTTTTATACAGAGATGGCTGGAAACTCCATGACTCGGTCGGCATCAAACTTCTTTTTTAAAGATTTATTTATTTATTTGAAAGTCAGAGTTACACAGAGAGAGGAGAGGCAGAGAGAGAGAGAGAGAGAGAGAGAGAGGTCTTCCATCCGCTGGTTCACTCCCCAATTGGCCTCAATGGCTAGAGCTGTGTCAATCTGAAGCCAGGAACCAGGAGCCTCCTCCGGGTCTCCCACGTGGGTGCAGGGTCCCAAGGACTTGGGCAATTTTCCACTGCGTTCCCAGGCCATAGCAGAGAGCTGGATCAGAAGTGGAGCAGCCGGGACTTGAACTGGTGACCATATGGGGTGCCAGCACTGCAGGCGGCGGCTTCACCTGTTCCACCACAGCGCCAGCCCCATCAAACTCTTGATGTATTCTCATGTCACCAGGAGCTTACAGCTTCCTATTTATTCAGTGCGTTATAATCGGTTACCCTCATTCTTTATTTTGAGTTCCTAGTCAGACTCCTAGGAGTCCCTGCAAGCTGACTCCTACATCCTTCCAAGTCCCCAGCACTCACTGGCCTGTCCCTGCCATCTGCAAGGCGAGTTGTTCCAGGCTGGCTCTGCGCTGCTCCTGTTCCCATCTGGTAACCAGGCATTCTCTAAGGAAATGCAAGATGGCAATATTCTATCATTCTTTATTTGTTAGCTAGAATTCCTTCATCCAAAACGCCAATGGCCTTTCACCAGCTGCCAGTTCGTTTCCTTGAGCTGTGGTTCAAATAGCAAGTTCAAGATAAAGGAATCTTTCACTTAACTCACTGGTTTTCCTAACAATGGGTTCATTTTCTAGCCTTCTCCAAAGTGATCGGAAAAGCTTTTTCAGTATTACTGGGAGAGTATTAATTTGATTTATCTATGTCAACCTATTTGTCATTTGCCATTTTTTTAGTGGAAAGTAAAATAGCAAGGTTTATTAAGAGAAGAGACATCCATAAGAACGGATGGGCACCTCTCCAGACAGGACCTGAGAGAGAGTGCCCAGTTGCTCAGACTGGGGGAGAGCGAGGTTACATGGTTGAGTGGAGAGAGTACACCTGGGCAGGCCAGGCAGGCGGCTCAGCAGAGGCAGAGGGCTGAGCGCGCAGTCCGGTTGAGGCCGGGGTTTTTTAAGGGGATGGGCCTTGCCTTCCCACCTCTTCTCCTCCTGGAACAAAGGACTTTTTGGGTGTAAATACGAAAAATTCCTATCTGAGTTTTCCCTCTGAAGTTCTCAGACGGAGGAAGTCTTCTCATTTGCCATTTTTTTTTTAACGATTGACTGATTTTTTTTTTTTTTTGAAAGGCAGTTACAGAGAGAGGGAAAGAGAGAAAAAATTCTTTCATCTCCTGATTCACTCCCCAAAGCCAGGAGCCTGGAACTCCATCTGGGTCTCCCACATCCCTTGCAGGGATCCACACACTTGGGCCATCCTCTGCTGCTTTCCCAGGTGCATTAGCAGGGAGCTGGATTGGAAACGGAGCAGCCAGGACTCAAACTGCCATTCATGCGGATGCCAGCGACGTAGGCGGTGGCTTAATCCGCTGCGCCACCACGCCGACCCTTTGCCATTTTTTTTTTTTTCCCACTAATGTTCAAATTGTCTCATCTTTGGGGCCATTGGGAGCCCGTTTGGGATCTAAACTCTTCTATGTGAATCCAATCACGAGGAAACGAACGCAGGCTGAGCTTTGCCCCCAATGCAAGGGTCACTGGGAGGTGTGCTGGGCTGCCGGGGAGTGTAGGTCGGCTCCGCCGAGCCGGGCGCTGCAGCAGCGAACCGGGCGCATGCGCGTCTCCGTGTAGGGCTCCTCTCACCTCGTTCAGGGAAGCTTCGCTCAAGGCTTGGCACACCTTTAGTTAGACGCATCGCAAGACACTGTTTTCATTGCTAGTGAAAGTCATATCCTTTCTTTCTTTCTTTTTTTTTTTTTTTTTTTTTTTGACAGGCAGAGTGGACAGTGAGAGAGAGAGACAGAGAGAAAGGTCTTCCTTTTTTGCCGTTGGTTCACCCTCCAATGGCCGCCGCTGCAGCCGGTGCACCGCGCTGATCCGATGGCAGGAGCCAGGGTCCAGGTGCTTTTTTCCTGGTCTCCCATGGGGTGCAGGGCCCAAGCACCTGGGCCATCCTCCACTGCACTCCCTGGCCACAGCAGAGAGCTGGCCTGGAAGAGGGGCAACCGGGACAGAATCCGGCGCCCCAACCGGGACTAGAACCCGGTGTGCCGGCGCCGCAAGGTGGAGGATTAGCCTATTGAGCCACGGCGCTGGCTTGAAAGTCATATCCTTTCAAAAGTTCATTTTCTACCCGGGAAAGCAATACCTTCTGGAAGTGGAAGTGATTTGTGTTGATTTTTTTTATCAAATTGCTGAATTCTTTTACTACGTCTAATCATTTTTTTTAATACTTATAATCTTATTTATCTCTTTTCTTAAAGTTTTTTTCCCCTAGAGCTTCTAATACAGTCAGATAGAAATAGCAATAGGAGATATGCTTGTCTGATTCCTGATTTTTAAAAAGAACACCTTTAAATGCCAGGATTTGAGAAGATGTTTGTTATAGGTTTTTTGGTGGATAATTTTAGAAAGTTTTTTTTCTATTATTTGCTAAATTTTCTTTTTGCTCATAAATGGATGTTGTATATTTGGACTAATTATCCAATTTTCTTTTAATCTGTTAATACAATCCAACTCCCTTACCTGTTTCTCTAGTGTTGGACACATGGTGTGTGAAGTCCTGTCTCTGGGATTTCTGGAGACTTGCTTTGAGGCTCATCGCAGCAGGCAGGGGCCATCGGTGTGTCGGTGGCCCGCGTGATGGCACGGTGGGTTAAGCCCCTGCCTGTGACACTGGCATTGCAGGTGAGTGTTGGTTCCATTCCCACGGCTGCTCCTTGCTGGTGCCCCTGCCACCCACAACGGGCGACCTGGATGAAGGTCCAGGCTCCTGGCTTTGGCTTGGCCTGGCCCAGCCCCAGACATTGTAAGGCTTTTGGTGAGTGAACCAGCAGGTGGAAGATCTATGTGTATGTGTGTGTGTGTTTGTGATTCTGCCTTTCAAGTAAAATAAATAAATCTTTAAACAACAACAACACCACCTGGTGTGTTCTCTGGTCCCTGGGCTGGGGCTCTGTACGCGTGCATGGTACCCATAGGGCTGCCGCCATCTCCCTGAGGGTTTCTGTCCGCTCCACCTACCCCAGCCCACTGTGTGTCTATTGTGTTACAAGGCCGTCCTCATGAGCAAAAGGCTCATCAAAAACGTCCTGGAAAATATGCACTAGGGAAAAAATTCATGCACGGATTGTGATGCTCTTACACCAAAATGGGCTTATCTTTTCATCCTGTTTCCCCACGAACTTCTGAAAGAACCTTTGTACGTGTTTCTTGACACGATGCCATTATGTATGAAGGAAGTTGTAATCATTTACGTGAAGTCCGTTCTGCCTGCTATTAATATGGCTACACCATAATTCCTTTTAGTTTATATTTGTCTGGTGTCTTTTTTTTTTAAAAAAAATACTTATTGATGTATTTGAAAGGCAGAGGAGGGGAGAGAGCTGGGACTGGACCAGGCTGAAGCCAGAAGCCAAGAACTCCATCCGGGTCTCCCACGTGGGTGGCAGGGGCCCAAGGACTTGGGCCGTCATCCACTGCCTTCCCAGCTGCACCGGCAGGGAGCTGGACTGGAGCGGTGCAGCAGCGTGGGAGGCAGCAGCTTCACCCTCTGGGCCACAGCGCCAGCTCCCGACTGCTGTGTTTTGTTTCGTCCTTCGGTTTGCAGCTTTCCCGAGCTCTTCGAGCTGACCCAGCTGGACAGCCCTTGCCATGTGGTCACTGCTGTATTTCTGCCACGGCACATTGTAGGTGCTCAGGCCCTGAGCCACTGTCAACCTCCAGCCTCTTGGAGGCCCGCTGGGGCAGTGGGGCGCCAGGAAGGAAACTGAGGCCTCTTCTGGGGGCGGGGCCGTATGTCACCATACCCCCTCGTCTGGAGGGCCTGCGGGACCTGGGTTTTCCTGAGAAAAAGCATGGCATTTCCAGAAAGCCTGGGCTGAGAAAACCCTAACCTAGTCTGAGGCCACGGACCTGTTTCCTAGAAACTAGATGTGAGTGAAACTCGCCCGTGCCCGAGGCACAGCGAACGTTTCCTGTTTTTCCTCCGTGAGCTAATAAAGCTGTTTCCTCCGCGCGCAGTGTGGCCGCCAGGAAGGCCCGCGCTCTCAAGGCCTCGGGCCGGCGGGGCCCCGCCATGCCGAGGAAGTGGCCTGGGGAGGAACTTCCTGTGGGTCCGGGCTGTCAACCTGCTCCCGACCGCGCATGCGCCCCGGCCTGGCCCGGCCCGGGCAGCTGCTCCCGGGCCTCAGAACCCTCTCTCTCTGTCCCCTGGCATTTTCCCAGGGCTCTGTTCCCAGCCAGAGCCTCATGGGCCTGGTCCCACGGCTCCCAGATGCATCCTCTGTGGCCTCGCCCCGAGTTCTTCCTGGGGTTCCTGGGGCTCCCCCTCTCCTGTTGCTGTCACCCTCCCTCAGGTTCTCTAGCAGGGCCCTGCAGCCGCCGCCAGCCACCCTGGTCTCGGGTCCCTCCCAGTGTGGGCAGGGAGAGCTCTTGCCTGGCCGTGGCTCTGGGGCCCACTGGCTGGGAGGGTCTCCAGGGCAGAGACCGCCCACCCACCTCCCTGCGCTCCTGATAGCCAGCTCCGAGAGGCCTGGGAAGATGGCTCAGGGACCTTGGCTGAACAAATGAATGAATAAATGAATGAATGATTCTGCAGGCCCTTGAGAGTCTTCTCCAGGCTAACACCCTGCCTCCCAGCCCCCTCCGCCACCCCTCCCGCCTGGCTCTGGTTTCCAGAACCTTCTGCCGGCCACCCCAGCCTGAGCCTGCTCCAGGCTTCCGCCTTCTCCCCCATACCTGGAACCCCACGGCAGACTCCGACCAGGTCGCTCCTCTGAGTGCAGGGCCTTGCGCTGACGGCGGGGCCCCAGCTGCCATGGGTACTTCAGGGGTCATTTGGTCTGTAGTCACCCAAATCCCTAGAGAGCGTCAGGTGGGCTGGGGCACAGGGGGCAGGGCCAGGTGGCCATGGACAGGAGGGCCGTGGGCCATCTGTGCAGGGAGCAGCCCTGCCCAACAGCAGGCTGAGCACAGGGCCCCAGGATGGTATGTAACAGAAGAAGGAGGCCAATGACCCTGGCACCCATCCACCACACATGACCTAAGCAAAGGGCAGGGTGGGGAGGCTCAGGCACTGGGGTCAGGGAGCCCTGCACTGCCGACTGTGTGACCTTGAGCCTCCGTTTCTCCTTCTGCAGAATGGGTGTGATGAACCCCCGGATGAATGCACACTGCCCTGGGCGTATTCTGGGGGACTGGAGCTGGGGGCGCTGGAGTGTGGGGCAGAGGTCAGCTCTGCCCAAAGCCTAGGGCCTCCTCCGAGACACAGCCTGGGGGGAGGGGCCGAGGGCTAGGTGGAGTTGGGGGCAGAGGGGCGAGAGAGGCAGAGTCGGAGTTGGGCATCTTATGTGCATGAAGCCATAAAATGCTCAGAAGTGGGTCCAGCGCATCGCCCCACGGCCTTACCTGGAGGAAGCGGAGTCTCCGGGGGCGAAGAGCCGTGTCCAGGAACTGTCGTGCTTGGGCCCCTGGCCTCGCCCTGAGTGGGGAGCTGCAGCCAAGGCGCATGGTGGCTCCCTCCATGCTCGGCTCCGGCAGGGCAGGGCAGGGCAGGGCTCAGGCCTGCCTCACTCGTGTGCACCTCCAGCACCCAGCCAGAGCTGGCCCGGAGCAGGAGCCAGGAACCGGCTCTCTGAGGGGTGCCCTGAGGACTGGCAATGTCTCCGCCGTGCAGAGAATGTGGAGTGTGGTGCCAGGCGTGGGTCCCACCTGGGCCCTGGGGTTTTGATGTGTGTACGTGTGTGTGTGTGTGTGTGTGTGTGTGTGAAACTTACCATGTGGCCCTTTCTGAGGCGTGACTGGCGTGCGCGACATCCACACAGTTGTGCAACCCCCCCCCCCCCGTTCCTCTCCATCTTTCATCATCCCTGACTCCGGGCCCTTAGTTTGGCCCCTGCGCTCCCTTTGCAGCACCTCCTTTCCAAGTCGGAGAGGGTGCTTTCTGCCTGCAGGGTGCCGTGCGTGCTGGGAGACCAAAGGAGGCGGCGGTGGGTGTGGGCCACATTTCCGGGTCCAGGGGACACCGCCAGGAGTGGCTCCATTGTTCCCACGTTGGCACATGTTGGGCCCACAAGGCAGTCCTCCAAGCCGAGATCGTGTGTCTTGATAGTGAGAATTATGGTGCAATTGTAACTGGGAGCAGGCACGGAGCAGAGGAGCCAGGCGGGCCGGGGAGCTGGGAGACACAGCCCTAAATCCGCTCGTGACTGAGTAGCTGTGTGTGGCCGTGGCCAAGTCCCTGCTCCTCCTGGGTCCCTGCTTCTTGCTTATTCCCAAGAAAGGTGCAGAGCCTGGAGCCACCTCTTCCTTTCCTTACCGACCCTTCTGCTCGCCTCCCCCGGCCCGGGGCCATGAGTGTGAATGCCAGAGCAGCTCCAGGGGCCCTGGCTTCCTCTCATTCATTCATTCATTCATTCACCCGTGCACTCGTGCTCTTCATGCATGCTGCCTTCCAGGGGCTTCCAGGCCCGTCACGGGCCTACTGTGGGAGCTGAAGCCCCGGTCTGCAGTGTGGACGAGCCGCAGCAGGCAGGCCTCTCCTCCCAGCCCCTTCTGCAAAATAGGGCTGAGCAACAGCAGCCGCCGTGCGGTTGTGGCAGTGCCGGGGAGGAGCTGCGCTCCGTTGCCTGGTGAACGTTCACTTTGACCATGAACGGCCAAGGGGCTGGGGTTTGAGGACCCCACCAGAAAGTGCTGTGTCTGGGCGCCCACCCCTCCATCAGCCGCACACCCCCTAGCACCTGCTGGAACAAAGCCCGGGGCAGGCCCCGCAGCGCGTGTGTGAGCCTCACCGCGCTGCTGTGCACAGGACTTCTCGAGAAGCCAGCAGATGCTTATCTGCTCGCCAGCTGTGCTTCTCAGAAGGGACCCACTGCCGGGGAGCGCAGACCTGGGCCCGGGACTCCGAGCGCAGGGCCCGGGCCCCTCCCTCCAGGTCCACCTTCTCACGGGTACAAGAAGGCGAAGCTGCAAGCTGCCGGCTCTGTACGTGTGCATGGTGGGGGCACGTGGCCCAGAACTGTGACCCCAACAGGGATGGGTAGACGGGAGGACGGAAGCTAAAGTGAGGACCCTCTGGCTGGCTCATCTCCCCCATCCCCCATCCCCAAGCACGCGTGCGCGCGCACACACAGGATTTAGGTCTTATATCTGCAGTGCCCATTTTACAGATGTGAAGGCTGGGTTTCAGAAAAGCGATGCCTGTTGCCCAACAGCACACTGCATTCCTGCACTTGTGGCCTCCCCCGGCCCCCGCCATCACCTCCCAGCCTCTCTCCCTTTCTGAGAACCCATCCTCCCCCCCGCCCTCTTTACCAATCCATTCTCCAACCTCTTCCGGATTTTACCTGAAAAGCAGGGAGCGAGGAGTGTGCACCCCCGGTACAAGCCAGCAGGCCGGGACTTCCTGGGTGATCGGTGATCCCCACGCGCCCATAGCCACCGCTGGGGATGTCTCTGCTCGCCTGAGCACAGCCTAGGTACAGCCGGGGTGTGGGGCTGGGAACAAAGCCTCTTTGTTCCGTTGTCTGCCCCAACCTGGCCCCACCCTGAGCCGGGGGGGGGGATTTGGCGCTGGCCCAGGGCAGTTGCACCCCCCCCCCCCAGCCTAGGCCTGCTGGCGAGGCAGTGGAGTGGGTGGATCTGCAGACTTCACATGTGGGCCCTCTCCCCTGGGAGCTTATGAGCAGGCCCGTTCACCCAGGACCCTAGGGGTCGGGGCCCGGGCATCAGAACCTCCTGGAAGGCGCGGCCCCCTGGCCACGCTGCAGTCCCGGCAGTCACAGCGGGATGGCTTCGCCTGGACAGTAACTTACATTGCTCCTCCCCACGCTCCAGCAGAAAAACAAACAACAGACACAATCTGTCCACGTGGGCAGAGACAATAGGCAAGGTGGGTGAACCGAGGTTCACGGTGGCCTTTATGGCCTAAGCGAGGCAGGGGAGGGAAATCGGACGGGAGGAGAGCGGAGCTGGAAGCCGAGTTTGGCCAGGTGACCCTCCTGGGCCCCTGCCACGCCGCAGCCGCCTCCCCAGCCCATGCTCCCTGGAGAGCTGAGCCCCTGGGTCGGCCCCTGCCCAGCCCTCCCTCAGCCCTTCCTCCTTGTGCTCCACCTGCCCGTGCATACCCGGCAATGGCCACTGTCTGTCAGTTCAGGGGCTCAAAGCGGAAAGCTGCATGCAAGCCGAGCCCGGTGCTGCCCCTCTGTCCCCGGGAGCCTGGCGCATGCCCTCTGCAGCTGCTGAGTGCCCCCAGCTGGGGGAGGGGCGGCTGTTCCACTAGCAGAGCACACACCATCTTTTCATTAAAAAAGCACTTATCTGAAAGGTAGAGTGATGGGGGGGGGGGCGTTCACCCCAGATGGCTGCAATGGCCCGGGCTGGGCCAGGCTGAAGGCAGGAGCGCAGAAGTCCCTCTAGGTCTCCCACGTGGATGGCAGGGGGCCAGGCACTTGGGTCATCTTCCACTGTTTGCCCAGGCTCAGTAGCAGGGAGCTAGATCAGAAGTGGAGCAGCCGGGACTCACACTGTCACTCAAATGGGATGCCGGCATCTCAGGCAGCAGCTTAACCCACTGCGCCATAATGCCGGCCCAGCCAGCATCGGTTCTGGTCACCTGCAGGGGCCCTGTGCTCCACCATTGCTGGCTCCTGCCTCAGAGCTGCCCTGCGAATCTGCCTTCTCTTCCGTGCCGGGAAAATGCTGAGCCCCTCCCAGGGACCTTCCCTACCTGCCCCAGTGGCACCCACGGGAGGCTCAGGCCTGACTCCCAGGCCGGACTGATGCCAAGCAGGGACCCGGGACAGAGCCCCGTGCCTTTCTGGGCCTTGGTCTCCCCACCTGCATAGTGGCAAAGGTGCCACCTGGCTGAGTCTCAGGTTCTGCTGGCTGAGTGAGAAGGCGTGAGTGGAGCTTGTGTGTTCAGGTGCCAGGAGCGGGCTGAGCCCGGGGGAGCTGGACGGGTGGGAAGGGAGCAGCCCGAAGCAGCACCTGTAGCCTGGAAGGCTCAGAGAGATGAGCCCCGGTCCTCCAAGATCTCTCTCTGCCCCAGGTCCCTGCGGCCTCGCTCCTGCTGTCCTCTGCAGCAGGGTTCTGGCCCGGACGCCCCCTGCCTCTCCCGTGCTCCGGGGCAGCTTCTTTCCCTGGCCTGTATTGCACAGTGAGGGCAAGGTCTGCTGATGGGATGCTGGGGGGGGGGGGGGCTTGATGGAGACAGAGAGGAAACCCAGATATGGTCTCTAAACCAGTACATTCTCAAGCCTACCCCCAGCCTGGCCTGCGAGACCCTGCAGGCCGGGGGGCAGCGGTCCCAGGGCGGGGGCCGACTCTGGCATGTCCCCACACTCTGATACCCAGTGAGAGCCCGGTGCAGAGGTGCTCAGGGCCTGCGCTGTGAACCTGGGGCTGGGGGCGTGGCCAGTGGGACTTGCACGGTTGTGCCTCAGTTTCTGCATCTGCTCAATGGTGCTGCCTTCTCAGTCCCCTATTCAGGTTGGGTAGCAGGGCAGTGTGGCAGGGGGAGGAGCAGAGCGTGGGCTGGGGGGCCACACCAGCCATCGACAGGGCAAGGGCAGGGAGAGGCAGGCTGTTGCTCCCTACCAGCAACCCACCACCTCCTGCTCCCCACATCCACGTGCCGGAAGTGCCTGGGGGCCTTTCTCTGGATGGGTCACCCACACTTGGCCAGCCTGGGGCCCAGGAACATTGGTGAGGTCAATAACCCTGGAGTGTGTGTGTGTGTGGGGGGGTCCTCCTTCGCTGGTCTATGCCTGTGGGGTGGGGTACGGGGCTACACCTTCCCAGTGCTGGGGGTGACTAGACTCCCACTTTGCTGTGTGACTCTGTGCAACTTACTTGCCCTCTCTGAGCAGGCACGTGCCTCAACCCACCAGGAAAGACAGTGCTTGCCTCCGGGGGTTGTTGAGAGGGTAAGATGGTGTGGGACACTCGGTCCTGGGGCCTCACCTGGCAGTGAGTTTTCTAGGGAAGCCAGCAACCTCAGACAGCCCAGACCTCTCCAGCAGTGCTGGCCAGCTCAGTAGCCATTGGCCTCGCACCACTACAAGCATTTGAAAAGTGCCTATTGTGAATGGAGGCGTGCCGCGTCAGCTCCGCGCCAGATCCCAAGACTCCATATGCAAAGAATGCAAAATGTCTTGAATAATTTTCAATGCTGAGGGCAATGTTGAAATGGCATTCTGATAAGTCAGGGTAGATAATTAGAGTTTGTGTACCCGCTTTTTACTTTCTTGGCTCTGCCAGAGACATGCTCTAGAGTATATGCCTTATATCCTATTTTCTTGGATTTGCCACCCCTGAACTCATAAAGTCCCCGTCTGGGGCATCTCGCTGGTGGCTCCTGGGGAAAGCCGCCTTTGGGACTTCTGGCAGCCACCGAAGAATGTCTGCCCCCACCAGGCGGAACCCACTCCTGCCCCCCTGCACACACGCAGCCGCCCAGGGAGCTGCAACTCAGCCAGGGGACCTGCCCCCACCCCTGAAGCCAAACCCAGCTGTGTGGGGGCTCTGTGTGGCCACCGTGCAGCCTGGGGTCACATTTTCAGATGAAGAGACCGAGGGTCTTAGAGAGAAAGTGACCCACCCAAGGCTGGCGCTGGGGGTTCGTTTCGGGGCCACGTGGCTTTGCTGTGCCATGTGGTACTGGGAGAAGAGCAAGGAGGAGGAAATGGGTCCGGGATGGCGTGAGAACAAGTTGAGCTCACAGGGATGGCCCTTTCCCACGTGTGGCTCAGAGCCTTTGAAAGCAAGTGTCCACAGCTCCTGTCCTGGGCAGGGGTCCCCTAAAGCAGACCCCAGCCAAGGCCCCGGGTGCGGGGGCTCCTTCGGGAGGTCTCGGCCCCACACTGTGCCCTGGGCCCATCCGGGGCTCTGGAAATCTATACGCAACAGTGACCGCGTGGAGGGAAGCTCGGTGTGCAGCCAGAGCCGGCCGGCTTCGTGAAGACGGAGTGTTCCTCAGCCAGGAGCGACGGCTCGGCGGCAGCAAGCGGACGTGTGCAGGAAGGAACGGGGCAGTGCACGGAGTCTCCCCTGCAGGGGGTGCGTGGGCTGGGGCTCCACCAGCAGAGACATCGCTAGGAATTGGCTTGCCCGGGCGGGGGCTGCCCAGGCCAGCCCAGCGTCTGAAGCACAGCGCCCCGGGAAGGGCGGCCGGGGCCCCCTGGCACGAGTGGGTGCTGCTATTTGCACCTGGAATTTGCCCTTCCACAGGGAAGCCTCAGCTCTGCTCCAAAGCCGCTCCCCTGACTGACCCAGGCCCACCTGACAGGCGAGGCGGACCCCCGTACTCAAAGTCAGCCGATGGGAGCTATCAACTTACCTGCAGAGCTGCGCTTTGTGAGTGTTGGGCTGAGGGCTGAGCCAGCCAGGCTGACGCACAAGACCGACGGACGGTCACCGGATGGGGTGCTGGTGCCAGTTTGTTGGAGGGGGGGCTTGCAGGGCCTGCAGCACCCAGCTGCACCTCACTGAGGCCTGAGGACCCCTCCCCCATCGGCAGGTGTCAGATGGGGGTGCACTTTCTCTCCTGCGGCCTTGGCCTTGGCCCTATGTGCATCATCCCCAGGCACAGGGCCTGGGCTGACGCATCCCGGCCTCCTGGGGCTGCTGGGGTGGGGGGGATGCCTGGATCTCATCAGTGACCGCACTCTGACTGGGCCCCCCCGCCATCACGAGACTTTCCCTGCCCAGCAAAGGCCAGGCACAGGCTGTCCTCCCCGCGGTGTGTCAGGCTGTGATGCGCTGTGTTCCTCCGAGCAAGTCCCCGCCCGTCTCTGGGCCCTCTGGCTTTCACTGGCTCTGACGCAGGAAACGCTTAATTATGCGGCTGTCTCCGAGGATCACAAACCTGGGAGCTTGTAAACAGCCCATCTGCTACTCGTGGCTGAGCAGGCTGGGGAGTCCCTGATGGTGGTCTCTCCCACGCGGCACCCAAGGTGGCAGGGGCCGGCTCGGTCTCCGCGGCTGCCCAGCGGAATCATTGCCAAAGCTGCCCACCTCCTAACCCCATCACACCGCGGGTTAGGGTGTCAACACAGGAAGGGTGGCGGGGCTCAAACACTCGGACCACGGCCCCGGTGTCAGCCTCTGGGATTTGGGACGCAGTTTGTCCACAGCCGGCCTTGGGTACACATGGGGTCGGGCTGAGTGGCAGGAGCTGGAGCCCTGCTGAGGACGGGGGCCTCCGTGCCCGGGGTCTGACCCCCCTCTGCTTGTCCCAGGCCTGTGCCACCAGACGCAGGGATCCCAAAGGGTCCACCCAGAGGCCCAGTACCTGGAACAAGGCAGGCAGCAGTGAGCAGGGAAGAAGGGAAGACGGAGAATGGAACAGGGGGTGAGGAGAGGGGGCAGAGGGAGGGAAGGGAGACGGAAGGACAGATAGACGGATGGAAGGGAAGACGGGGGCCAGGTGAAGAGGAGTGAAGGCATGGAGGGGGCGTGGCAGGCGACAGACACACCCTGGACGGAGCCCTGGTGGTCTCCAAGCCCAGCCCCTCTGCTGGTGGAGAAACAGGGGCTCGAGGAGGGAAGGAGGGTGCGTGAGGCGGCAGGGAGAGGAGGGGACCAGGGCCTCTGAGGCCCTGCAGCCCAGGAGGGTAGGGGCCGGAGAGCAGGCTGGGGCCTGGGCCAGGCGCTCCTCTCCTCTGGTGGGACCGCCGGGGCTCTGGCTGCGCCAAGGCTGCCCACGGCCGGCGCATCTTACCAGCTCCTGCTGCCCTGAAATTTTCTCAGCCTCCTTCTCGCTCCACTTGGCACTGTCTCTCTGCCGCCCACCACCTCTGCTTCTCCCTGGCACCCCCTCTCGCCGCTCTGTTGAGTCCTCTTTTGGGGTTAGGACCCCCTGGCCCCTGTTGCTGTCCCCCCAGCCCTGGTTCCGCCTGCCGCAGTCCCCTTGGTCTCCTCTGTCTCGCTTTGCTCCGTCTTGGTGCCCCGTCTCACTGCTCCCTTTCCAGGTCACCAAGGCCCCCGGGGGCTGTGCCTCCCCTCCCCCAGCCCTGTCTTGCCCACCTCTGCTAACAATTACTCTGGGCTGGGCTGGAATCCTCCCGGCCCAGACAGCCCCACGGCGGCACATGGGGCCCAGATGCTGACAGATTCCTCGGGAAAGTAACCGCTCTGGGCAGGATAACAGGGGCCCCGGTGGGAGGGGGGGTGTGGGGGGGGAGTGGGGGCCAAGCCAGGCCCAGAGCAGAGACCTACAGTCCTGCGGCTGCTCTAGGGCCCCAGAGCCAAAACCCACTCAGGAGTCTGGAGCCACTGCCGGGGCTGCTGATCGCTGAGCAGAGAGGGCCGGGGCTGGGGGCAGCCACAGGCAGGGGAGCAGGGCATTGGGCATGGAGCTGCCCCGACTTCCAGGCCTGACTTCTCTGGGTCCCCAGAGCTGGGGCAATAGCCCCAAGGACCCGAGTCTGGGTTCCCGGCCCAGCTCCACCCTTCTCTGCTGTGTGGCCTCGGGCAAGTCACTCAACCTCTCAGTGCTTTGCCCAGAAACCAGAAAGAGCTGTTGAGCCTACCTCTGGGCAAGTTCATGGGTGAAGGCGTGCGAAGCTCTGGCGGAGGCAGGCCCTACTCAGCATCAGCCTCCCCAGAGAGGCCGTCCCCAGCGTGGGGTTAAAATAGCCCCCCGCCCCCGCCCCTCCCAGCCTTCCTGCCCGACTGGGACTGGCCTGGCTTTATTTTTCTTCGCAGCACTGTGACTACTTGGGATGTTCTGTGTTTGTTGATTTGTTTGCTTCCTCCCCCCGGAATGTCAGCTGTGTGCAGGCGGGGACCCGGTTGCTTCCCTCGCGGTTGCTGGGCTGTGTCCCACCGCCTAGCACAGTGCAGACCGAACCCCATCCCTCCAGGCCTGGGGAACATCTGGTCCTGCCTGGACACCCATGGCTGGAACTCGAAATTCAGTGAATCTGTAGCAGCTCCATTAAAAAAAAAAATTTCTTTATTTGTTTAAGAGAGAGGGAGAGAGAGAGGGAGAGTGAGAGGGAGAGAGAGAGGGAGAGAGAGAGATCTCTTCCATCTGCTGGTTCACTCCTCAAATGGCCGCCATGGCCAGGCTGAAGCCAGGAGCCAGGAGCGTCTTACAGGTCTCCCACGTGGGTGCAGGGGCCCAAGGACTTGGGCCACCCTCTGCTGCTTTCCCAGGCACATTAGCAAGGTGCTAGATTGCAAGTGGAGCAGCTGGGACTCGAACCAGCGCCCATTTGGGGTGTCAGTGTTGCAGACAGCGGCTTTACCCATCCCACTGCAATGCCAGCCCCAGCAGCTGAGTTTTAAGTTGCTAATTGTGTGTGGCCCATGAATGATGGCGTGGACACCCCTGCGGCCCTCGACAGACTCAAGGTTCCCCGGCCCCGGTAGAACTCGCAGTGTGGTGCGGTGCAGTGTGGACAGCATCTCGGTCCTCTTTTAGATGCCGATGTCCCTGGACACAGCCTCAGATGTCTCCTGGAGGAGGCGACACCTGAGATTCCTTAGGGTGCCAGAGCTCCTCTGTGGGGCCTCCCCCGTCCTGCTGCCACCCCAATGGGCTGAAGCTGACAAGGCTCGCGGACTGAGGGCTCTGCAGAGACAGAACAGAAGACCCTGAGCCACACGCTGGCGGCTGCCCCGCCGCTGGCAGCCAGGGGACCCCCACAGGAGCCCCACCTGCCTCAGAGGCGAGTGAGCTGGGCAAGGACAGGGCAAGGGAGGATGGCTCCAGGGTCAGGGCAAACCCCAGCTCTCATGATCTTGAACTACAACTCTGCTTCATGGGCAGGGAGACAAGGGAGTGGGGCCCCCATGGCCACACAGCCAGTTGAGGCCAGAACCTCAGCCTGGGGGCTGCGTGAAATGAGCCAAGGTCACAGGATGGGCAGTTGTGAGCGGGCAGAAGGAGCACTGGGATGTGGCCGCATAGCCAGAGCCCGTGGCATCAGGAGGGCCTTCGTGGCCCCACACTGGCTTTTGCCGGCTGAGAAGGCACCCCTGGGTAGGGGAGGTTAATCCTTCCAGGGCAGGGAGGTAGGTTTGGGACCTGCTGGGGAACCCTGTGGTTGGGACCCAGCTTGGGGTAGGGGTGGAGGAGGGGGAGAGAGGCCCAGTGGAAGGATTTGGAGCCAAGGACTTAATACTCAGTAGGAGATCTGGGGACCCGGGAAAGCTCCCTGGGGGGCTTTGTCAGCACCTCTCTGCATCCCCCCTCCTTGCTCCCCACGCTGGGCAGATGTTATCTGGGGGTGCAGCCCTGCCAGCGGGGGTGCAGGAGCCGGGCCTGGGAAAGCTGGCCATCAAAGCTGCCTGGGAGATTCCCTCCAGCCCGTGCCGCAGCGAGCACACAGGGTCACAGCGGCCAGCTAAATATAGGGACACTTGGAGGTGGAAGTGGTTCCTGCCAGCAGCAGGGGGCTGGCCTGTCCCTTCTCACGGGGCCAGGGCCAGGGCTCCACAGGAGCCACTTGCTTGTGAGGTTGAGCTGGGGTTGTCCTGGGCCTGGGGCTGGGGTTAGCTCTGAATTTATTCTTTACTTCCAACCATTACCCACTGGACTCTTACACTGGACTAGCACGCGTGCTCGGAGCTCAGGCTCAGAGGCGCTCACTCTCAGGAGAAAAATGCTTTCTTGGTGAGGCAGCCTGGCCAAGGGCTGTGGAAGGTGTCAGAATCCAAATGGAGCTGCAAAATAGCTAATTAAAGCCAGGCGCTATGAAGGAAGGGTTCTCCTGCACAAGTGCCCTAGGGCGACTGGCACAGAGCCACGGCCTCGCACACATGTCACTGTAACCTCCGCGAGCCCGGCTTCTGCGAGGACACACGCCCGGAACGGCCCGCTCAGCCCTGGAGCGCCCTGCTGCTTGCGTGCCCTGTGGCCGAGGATGACTGTTTCAGAGCACCAGAGGCAGCTCTCATCACGCCGTGTCCCACGGCACGTGTGTTCCCCCAGCCACGCTGTTCCACTCCCAGGCAAGCATCACTGCTCTTGGGAGAACCTCCCTCTGAGGCTCTGGTTGTTTGCAGCGCGGCATGGCCAATCACCTGCAGGCAAATGGAATCGAGGCTCGCCCTGGATGCACTGCACCTGCCCCCTAGAGTGGACGTGCCAGGAGGGAGCGGCCCTACCCCAGCACCTGACACAAAGCAGGCGTGCCTCAGGTATTGCTGAATAGCTGGAGAGACCTGGCTGCAGCTCCTGTCCAGCCTCCTGTCGTGCAGACTCCGGCAGGCAGCAGGTGATGGCTCCAGTGGCTGGCTCCCTACACCCACGTGGGCGACCTGGACTGAGTTCCTGGCTCCTGGCTTCAGCCCTGGCCCAGTGCTGGCCATTGTTGGCCTCGAAGGACTGAATCAGCAGATGGGAGCTTTCTCTTTCTACTGGTCTCTCTCTCTCAAATCTAAAACAGAATTTTAAAAATTTTTAAGTATTATTTTTTAATCTTTCTTTTGTCAGTGTCTATTTTTGGTGGAGACAGGTGTTTTATAATCTATCCAATATGTCCGTATGGAGGATATGTATATAATTTCTGTATAAATAAACACATATGTTGAGTTGATTTCAACAGCTTTTTTTCCCTTCCCACTGATAGGAGGATGAGATTCCTCATGGCTGAGTGACAGGAAAGCCAGGGAGGGGCTGGTGGGGAGGGACAGGGCCCATTGGAAGCTGGAGCCTGCAGCTCAAAAGGGTCTGGATGTTGACCCAGGCTGGGCTCCCTAGGGGTCCTGAGCCTGGCCAAGGGCCAGGGGCCGGGTGGGGGTGGGTGGACTGGTGGTGGGGCGGACACTGGAGGTTTTGGGAAAGGCAGTGTAGCTGTGGTCATGACGGGGAAGGGACGGGGAGAGGTCCAGAGGCGGCCTGGCTGCTGCCCCATGTCTTGGGGTGGCAGAGGTGCCCTCACCGACATGGGGGGAGCAGTGACAGCGAGGGAAGGTTTGGGGTCCTCAGGACAGCTGCTGGAGACGTCAGGAGACGGGAGCCAAGCAGTTGACTTTCTTTCTGCTCTCTAACCCCTGGCCCCAGGGCTCAGACAGGCCGCCCTCCTCCTCCCTCTCCCCTTCCCCTCCCCCTTCCTCCTCCCCCTCCTCCTCCTCTCGCAGGGCTGAACTCCAAGCCAGCAGCCAGTGTGGGACGGCTGAGGTCCCAAGTCCCAGGCCACTGGCTCTGGAGGTTGCCTAGCAACAGGCTCTGTTGTGATGCTGCAGGGAGCCAGGGGTCTGTTAGTCACGGCTGTGCAGGAAGGGGCCATCATGTCCCCTATGGCCCCAGAAGGCCTGATGGGCCAAATCTGGACACGCCCGGCAGTGGCCCTGGCTGCCAGGCCGGGAAGAGCAGCGGTCGAAGGGGACAGCCGACCTGGCTGAGCTTCCCAGCGGGGCTCTGGGGCCCAGAGTCAATGTGCAGGCCCTTAACAAACGGCAAGAGGGACAATAGGCAAACCGGACCTGCCCTTAGGACATCGGCGGGCAGCAACCCAGAGGGACACAGCCTCCCAGACAGCTCTTCTCACCCTGGGGTGCTCCTCACCTGGGCTCTGGGGGGAGCAGGGTTCCCCACATTTCAGCACGTCTGTGGGACTCCTTCACAGTCAAACAGGAAGCCATCTCATGCCAGACTTGGGCTGCACCTGGGGCAGACAGTTCCCCCTCCTCCTGGGCCTCAGTTTCCCCGTGTGGCAGGAGATTGCCCGTCCCCCAGAACCCACCCCCTCATACCAATGCACAAGCCCCTGCCCACCACACTGTCCCCTCCTGGTCTCACCCTGCTCAGCCCTCAGGGCCTTGCTCTGCTGTGGGGGCTGTGACAGAGGCAGCCAGGGGCCCTGGGCCTGGCCCCTGTGAACAGGCCCTTGGGGTGAATGTATGTCCCCAGGCAGTGACCCCGCCCCCCCCCCCCCCCCCGCCCCGGGAAGCCCCAGCGGGATGACTGGATGACTGGCCCCCAGGCGGCCACTTCCCTTGGCGGGTCTGAGTTTCCTCATCCAAAGAGGGAGGGGGGGTGACGGCCAGCGGCCTCCCAGGGGCGGGCCCCCGGCGGTCCAGGCCAGCTCCCGTGCCTCTGATCACATTTAAGGAATTGTTATTTTTACTCTTGACGTGGGCCTCCCACGTCGGCTCATCGGGCTTCATGATGAATAATCCGAGGTGTGGGCACGCCCCACTTCCCGTGACCCTTCTGTGGGCTGCGGGGGTGGGGCGCAAGATGTCCAGAAACCTGCCCCTCACTCAACTTCAATGTCAGGAAGCCGAGCATCAGCTTGGGGCAGACCTGAGTCACTGGCCCCTCCCTGTCCCCTGGGAGCACTGGGAACAGACCACCCCTTTCCAAGAGGCAGCCTGCTGGAGGGTGACACCCCCTCCCCCCCCCTCAGGATCCTGCTCCTGCGAGTCCCTGCCTTCTGCTTGTCCCTCCCACCATCTTTTTTAAATGTTACTCATTTTTATTTATTTGCAAGGCAGAGAAACAGAGCCGGGCAGGCAGGCAGAGCGCTTCACCTGCTGGTTCACTCCTCCGATGGCCGCCATGGCCAGGATTGGGCCAGGGCAAAGCCAGGAGCCAAGAACTCAATCTGGGTCTCCCACCCGGGCATCGGGGACATAAGTACTTGAGCCATCATCAGCTGCTTCCCAGGGCCTACATTAGCAGGAGGCTGGATTGGAGCTGGAGTTGGGCCTTGAACCCAGGCACTCTTGATATGGGATGTAGACAAGCAAGGTCTTCACTGCTGGGCCAAACTCCCACGCCCAACCAGGCATCTTAGTGCCCCAAACATCTGTGGCTTTACTCTCGCTTCGGCTCTCCCCTCCTCCATTCCTCTGTGCCCAGACACCGCCTCCAGGAAGTGCTCCCAGGCCCCCCACCCCGCACCCCCCCCAGGCACCATGCTTTTCCTCAGCACCTGGAGGCCTCACAGTAAAGGCCCCACACAGGAGCTTCACCTCCGGACGCGCTGCTGGGCAGGGCAGGGCCCTCCACACACATCACCTCATTTCCTCCAGGAGATCCAGGCTCAGCGAGGTTCTAGAACTCGCCCTTGACCATGAGCAGAGCTAGGATTCAAAGCAAGGTCATGGGAAGCCTGGCTCTTTCCTCACGCCCCACACTTCCCCGCTGTCATTGAGCCAAGACAAATGGAGCTAATGTCGGACAGAGAGCTGCTGAGTTCATGGCCATCAGCAGTTTGGGACACTGGAGTGCCTGGGTTCCAATCCAGCTTCCTGCTGACGTGGACCCCGCGAGGCAGCAGGTGATGGCTCAAGCAATCGGGTCCCTCCACCCATGTGGGAGACTCATCAAGTTCCTGGCCCCAGACTTTGGCCCTGACCTGGCTCTGGCTGTTTGGAGAGTGAACCAGTGGATAGAAGACTCTCTCTTTCTCTGCCTCTCATAAAAATTTAAAAAACAAAAAGATTTTTTCTTATTAAATCCCCTCCCCAACAATTAACCAAAAATTGCCAATGACGCTCCCAAGTCGTTTTCTCCAAACTGCTAACCTATGTCTTCCTTTCCCAGGAGAAGAACATTTGCTAAAACAGAAGCCTCTGGGCAACCTGGAAGGCCTGGGGTGGGGGGCAGGGGGCGTCTGCAAGCCCGCAGTCTGCTCTCCGGGCCTCCGCGTTCCCCTCTGCAGCTGCGGAGAGAAATGAAATGACAGAATAACCCCCGCGTTCTCATGGCAGCGCCACACGGGCTCGGCCTCAGGGCTCAGGGCTGTGGCTGCGGGGGCGTCTATGTGTCCCTGGGGGAGGCGGCGGTGGGGAGGAGCTGGGACTCAGAGGTTGTGGGGGACTTGGACAGATCTGTCTAACCCTAAGTTCTTGTTCTTTTTGAAAGAGCCCCCACCTGCTGGTTGGTTCATTCCCCAAATGCCCCAACAGCAGGGACGGGGCCGGGCTGCAGCAAGGCGCCGGGAACTCAGTCCAGGTCCCCCAGGTGCACGGCAGGGACTCAGCTACTTGAGTCACCCCCGCTGCCTCGCAGGGGCCACGTCAGCAGGAAGCTGGAATCAGAAGACCCAGGACCCAAATCCAGGGATGAGGGTGTCCCAACCAGCAGCTTCACTGCTCCACTAATGTCCACCCCCAAGTTCATGTCCTTAACCAGGAGGCTCTCCTCTCCCTTTCCCAGGATACTTCGCCCGCTACGGCTGGGCACCTCCGCCTTGAGGGAGCCTGTATCTTGGCTGGGGTTGGGCTGGTCCCATCCTGCTCCGGCAGTCACATCGATGGGGGTGCTGCTTAGCGTGTTGGAGGCAGTGACTGCTATCCCACGGTGCTGGATGAGCGGCTCACCTCTCCAATCCTTCGTGGGACTGTGTCCCAGGTGAGCCGAGGGAATGGAGGTGATGTGGGGGGGGGGACCCTGGGCCGGGGATGGGGTGGAGGGGTGTGCAGGAGGAAGCATGGCCGGTGCAGGTCTGGGTCAGGAAGCCGAGGGAGGAGAGGAAGTGGGTGGGGAGATGCTGGGCCCTCTGTCGTGGACAGAGGAGAGGGAGCTTTCGCCTGTGGAATGCGTCCCGCGCCTCCCCCACGCCGCAGACACAGACCTCCAGCATTTGGGCTGAATTAAGAGCGTCAGACATCAGCTGCCTCTGAATCACAAGCTGCTCCGAGCCAGGGCGCGCACTCGGATCACGTCCCGGACACAGCGTCCTCACTGCGTCCGGCAGCCTCTCGGGGGCTCAGAGGGTGCCCAGGAGGAGGGGGCTCTGGGCCCCACCCCGGCCTGTCTCACCGCAGCTCCTCTCTGTGCTTGCAAACTGGGTTCCTCCTATTTCTAATGAAGGCAGGGGTTGCAGCCACAGAGAGAAAAAGCAGCCCTGCAGGCAACGCTTGGTTTGACAGCGTCCTGGAGCAGTCGCAAGCCAGACAGTGGGAGGGTGGGATTAGAACACTGTCTGCCAGGCCCATCCTTGCACGCAGCCATGCCTTCACTCACTCATTAATTCAACAAGTATGTGGCGCATGGGGCCCGCAGGGAGGCTTTGGGGGGAAGCCGAAATGGGGAGTTTAAAGCCGAAGGAGTGACAGTGCTTAGCAATAACACATGCGTTCGCACCCGTACTTTGCAAGTTTCTGCTGTCACGGGAACTCCTTGAGGCGAATACATCCCCGATTCGCAGATGAGGAAACTGAGGTACGTATAAGGCTGGGATCTGAACTTCACCACCTGGCTCCCGAGGGTATGATCCCTGGAGCCTACTCCACTAAACAGACAAGGACAGTCTATAACTACTGTGCCACGTGAGAGTTTTGGAGACATACAGAGGAACCTGGCTAAGCTGAAGTCAGACTGAGGTGGGGAGGTGGTCAGGGAAGGGTTCCCTGAGGCGGTGACACTGGAGTAAAAATGGAAGGACATTTAGAGACAACTGACTTTCACAACCGGCAGCAGGCTTCTCAAGAAATGACGCTGGGACCACTGGACAACTACGAGAGAATGGAGTTGATCCCCTTCCCCACACTGTATGCAGAAATTAACTGTTAATTCAAAATGCATCAAAGACCTGGATGTCAGAGCTGAAACTATACAGCTCTTAGAGGCACACAGACTTGTCAATCTTCGTGACCCTGGGTTACACGTGGTTTCTTGGATATGACACCAAAAGCACAAACAGCAAAGAGGAAAACGAAATGTACTGGATATCCTCAAAATTGAAAACCTTTGCGGCTCAAAGATCACCACGAGAAAGTGAAAACAGAACTTGCGAAATGGGGGAACGACGTGCCAGTCATCTAAATGAGACTTACTTCTAGAATCTATACAGAATACTTAGAACACAATAATAGAAAGGCAAATAATCCAATTAAAAACAGAGGATTTGGATAGATATTCCTCTGAAGAAGATTCTACACATGGAAGATAAATATATGGAAAGGTGCTCAATATCACCAGCCATCAGAGAAATGCAACCCAAACCACAGTGACACACCACTTGACACCCACCGTGGTGGCCATAATGAAAAAGACAGAGAACAGGAAGCGTTGCTGGGATGTGGAGAAACTGGACTCCTGCTACGATGCTGGCGGCCAATGTGAAGCAAGGCATCCTCTGCAGAAGTCAACCCAGCTGTGCCTTGCAAGGGTCCACACAGAGCCACCAGATGCCCCAGCAATTCCACTCCTAGGAATGTGCCCGAGAGGAAGAAAAACATATGCCCACACAAACACCTGCAAATGAATGCGTATGGCAGCACTGGGAAAAACTCCAATGTCATATCTGCTTCCTGCTAAATGGGTAGATAAAACACAGTATCACCCATGTGATGGAACCTATTAGCCAGCAAAAAGCAATGAGGTGTTGATAGATGTGGCAGCTTGGACAACTCTTAAAAACATTAGGCAAAGCAAGAGAAGTCTGTCAAACAGAACACCCAAGCTGCATGATTCCATTTATATGGAATATTCAGAGTGTGCAATTCTTCAGAAACAGACATTAGATTAGTGGCTGCTTGATTGGGACAAGTGACTGCTAATGAGCATGTGAGATTGTGTGTGGGGGGGCAAACAGTCTGAACACTCATAGTGGTGATGGTTCCCCAACTCTATACACATACTAAAAATCTTTGAATTGTGCATTATAAATAACTGAGTTTAATGATATAGAGTTATATATTAATAAAATAATTTTTAAAAAGATGGAAGGATGAAAAGAAAAGAACAACAACAACAAAAAAAGATGGAAGGATGAAGAAGCACTATTGTGGATGTAGCAAAGTGGCCTGAGTGTTAGAGAGTGCCTTCTAAACCAAGGAAATGGCGTGTGCAAAAGCCCTGTGGCCAGGCTCCTGGTCTGTTCAAGAAAGCAAGGAAGCTCATGTGACAGGAGCTCAGGGGAAAGCCAAGAGGCTGGACAGCCCATGGGGCCAGATTGCCCTGAACCTCCAGGGTCCAGCAGGGCCTCAGGACCAGTAGAGGCAGGTGAGTGGGGCAGGTGACGGCTTACAGCTCTCCACCTTCCTCTCTTTCTGACCTGGCCTATCTGCCCGGGGAACCCCAGGACTTGGCAGGGGTGAGTCCTGGAGGAACCGCAGGGGTCTCCTGTCAGAAGCACCCACGGAGGATGGTTCAGGTCCCAGCTCTGCCACTTGGCGTGTGACTCGGACCTGGGGCAGGCGATTTCCTCTCTCCCCGGCAGTCCTGGCCCTTCATTCCCCTGCTCCCCCTGCCTGGTAAAGCGGGTTCAAGCGTGGGGGCCGGCCTCCATGGAGGAAGTCAGCCAGACCCTTATCTCCGGGCCGCCAGCTGCCTCCTTTCGGAATTCCAGCTCCTGGGATCTGCCTGCCGCGCCCCCACCCTGGGCTCTGCTGCAGTGTGTGCTCTACCCCGGGTCTGTGGGCTGAGGGCCTGGGCCACCGGAATCAGCCCGCTTCTCCAGACAGGCACAGGGGCCATCTGGGTGAGCTTAGCAATCGTGCTGGCTCCGCGTTAGCTGGGGCTGGGGCCCAGCGTCGGGGAAGCCTGGCATCAGGCCGCAGGGTCAATAAAGGGAAAACAAAGATAGCAGAAAAAGCCAAAGAGGGGGCTGGAGGCGGCTGGCCCAGCCTTTGCCTGGTGTGTGGAACAGGAGCTGCAGTCCCCAGGGCCCGGGCAGGGATCTGCCCTGCTCTCCAGGTTTCTCTGCGCCAACCCCGTGCCTCCTGCTGACTCCCTGGAGCGGACGCTGCCTCGAGCACTTCCCCTGCACCCATGCCTTGTCCTGCTCTCCCCACCCGCCCCACCCTGCACTGGCGTCTCCCACCCCCTGCCCACCCCTGCTGCATTCTGCTGCCTGCCCTGGAGCCGGCCTCACCTGACCTTTGCTGGCCCGGAGCCCGGGGTTGCAGCCACCCTCTCGTGCTCCAGTGTCCCAAACACAGCCCTCTGCCTGGCCTCTCCCTACCCTCGGGTATCTGCCATGGCTGACCCCGTCCCCCCATCTATGCCCTGGCTGGCTGGACCCTGGGGTCACCCCACCCCTGATGACTTCTTACTTCCCAAGTCTGCCCCTTTGTCTCCAAAAGAGCCCCTCCCTGCTGGGGTACCTGCCAGGACACTCCCCCAACCCCTGGCCAGGCCCCGCCTCCTCTCAAAGCCCTTCCTTGGCTCCCTGGCACAGCCCATGTTTCCAGCCAGTGAACCACTACATCCAGCTGTTGCCACAGCTCTGCCACCGGCCCTGCTCCAGATCCCACCTCCAGGCCTCGGTCCCCTGGCTCTCTGAGCTTCTGCTCTGCCTAGCAACACCTGCTCAGCCCTCAAGGATCACGTCCCCTCAAGATTTCCCCAAGGCGGCCCTGATCCCCGCTCCTGCCTCCCCCTCTGCACTGCACCCTGCACAGACCTCCACAGAACCCGCTGAACACCCAGCCCCTCTGCAGGCTCCGAGTGCCTCTGTGGGGACAGCCGCACTGGGCTCTATGTGGGATGACTGCTCATTGCCTCCTCCCCCAGGGAGACCCCCAGATAGGCGGCCTCGCGCATCTCTGTGTGGCACAGTCACTGTGTTTCTGCTGGGTCTGGAGTGCCGGGCTGATGGCCACAGCCAGCTTCACAGCTGGGGGAAGTGAGCCCAAAGCTGAGCCTGAGCTGCAGGGAGCGGCTATGCCAACGGAACAGGACCAGGATGGACTGATGTTGCCTGAGTCTGTCTGGCGCCGGGCAGGGACCTGCTCCCAGGGACAATAGAGCCCACAGGGGCCTCGCCTGGACCAACGGGAGCCCCAGGCTGCAGGCCCTAGGGGGCGCGGAGCGGGGCTCTGGGCTGGGTGGGCAGTGGGGCAAGGCCTCTGCAGGGCACCCGCTCTGTGCCAACCCCTCCCAACCCTCTGTCTCACAGCTGAGCTGAACTCCTGATCCCATTCCCCTCCCCCTGCGGTGGGCTTAGTTCCCAGCTCTAGAACTACCCATTTGGGAACTTGTGCAACTGCAGCGACCTCCCAGGGCCTCGGTTTCCTCCCCAGTCAGCCAGAGAGGCCACCGAGGCTGCTTCCTAGGGCTACTGTGTGCCCTCTGTGAGTGATTGCTCATGCGCCACTTGGAGCCATGCCCAGCATGTGTTGAGTGCTCAGGGCCTTGGGGCCTCATTTTCACCCTCATTGTGACCTCTCTGGCCAACCCGTCAGCGAACCCCAGGGCATTTTGTCTCCTGGATCCCAGTCCTGCTGTGTGAGGAAGAGTGCTGGGTGGCGCACGTACAGCCACCTGCGGGTCTTGCTTCTCATTCTCTGGCCAGGTAGGCACTGTGCTGCTTGCACGTGGGGCATTGTGGACACCATGACATTAACAGAAAAGGTTTCTGGGCGGTGGTGGTGGGGGGAGGGCTGCAATGTGGCATAGCAGGTAAAGCTGTTGCTTGCAACGCCAGCATCCCTATGTGCGCCGGTTCGATTCCCTGCTGCGCCACTTCTGATCCAGCGCCCTGATAATGTACCTGGGAAAACAGCGGCAGATGGCCCAAGTGTTTGGGCCCCTGCACCCACATGGGAGACCCAGAAAAGCTCCTGGCTCTTAGCAGCAATAGATGGAAACTCCCTCTTCTATGACTCTTTCAAATAAATAAATAAATCTAAAAAAAAGGGCGGGGGGAGAAAGGGTTGCTGGAGGCCCCTCTACACCAGGGTGACTGGAGGGGAAGAGAATGCGACAGGGAGGGAGTGGTTGGCATGGGGGTGGGGTCTGCTTTGTGTCTTCCCAGGGCTTGCTGGCTTCCCAGTGAGTTTACATTCCCAGAGCTGCAGATAAGAGAGCCTGTGACTGGGAGCCTGGCCGGGACTTTATCTCTTCAGATAGGGTCCTGGCGCTTCTGAGCTGGCTCAGAGGCAGACGCTCAGGTGCGGCTGTGGTTTCCCGGCCTCCTCTTGGGCCTCACTCCTGCCTGCTCTGCCCTCCTCCCCAACCTCAGTCCAGCCCCACCCCACTGCCAGCCTACCTCGGCTGGGTCCCGCTGGGGCACCTGCCTGGAGCTGGATACCTGGCTTTTTTTTTTTTTTTTAAGTTTATTTATTTATTTGAAAGGCAGAGTTACAGAGTGCCAGAGGTAGAGAGGGGAGAGAGAGAGAGAGAGAGAGAGAGAAAGAGAGAGAGAAAGATATCTTCCATCCACTGGTTCACTCCCCAAGCAGCTGAAATGAATGGAACGGCTGGGCTGGACCAGACAGAAGCCAGGAGCCAGGAGCCCCATCTGGGTCTTCTATGTGGGTGGCAGGGGCCCAAGGACTTGAACTGGCGCCCATATGGGATGCTGTTGGTGTCCTGTGAGCCTAGCGCTGCAGGCCCAGCCACCTGAGACCTAGTGGCCTGAAACAGCGACATTTATTTTGTTCTCTAATCTGCACTGGGGCAGGGCTGGGAGGGGGCAGCTCATCTCTGCTGCACTTGGCATTGCCTGCAAGGCTTTGAGCTGGAATCACTCGAAGACTCACGGGCGTGCAGGTCCAGTGTGTCCAGCGGTCGGGACTGTAGAGGGGCTGTTGACCTGAATCCCTGCAGTGGTCTGGCCGTGTGTGGCTCAGCTTCTGTTCAGTATGGAGTCTGGGTCCTGAGGGAGACAGAAAGAGAGAGAGAGAGTCAGAAATGCAGGTAGACAGACAGGTGGCAGCTGTGTATCCTAAGAGACTATGGAATGCCACACCTGCCACATTCTCTCTTGACACTCTTGGGATTTGGGTCCCCAAACTCAAACACACATTTAAACCCCCAAGTCTTTCGTTTCCAGTTGATGAATGAACCCTGCTGGTTGATAGATGGGGGTACTGCTAGCTCTCATGACAAGGCCTGAAGGAGTAACCCTTGGGAAGTCATGGTTCGGTTGGGTTGGGTTGAGTTGGGCTTCGAGGGTGAGGCCCACGGCGGATGCACACGGAAGGCAGGAGAGCAGCATGCTCCCTGGGGCTCTCCGCCTCCCGGCCCACCGCATGATCAAACCTCTGCCATCCTCCGGCCTCTGCAGATACCCCATCTTGGATGGTGAACCTCCAAAACTGGAAGCCAAGAGCCCTTCTTCCTCCCAAAGGAGTCCTTCTCAGGGCTTCCCACCGAAGTGAGTGCCAACTGTGGTCACAGTCACAAAGGCAGCCCCACTTCCAGGGCAGGCACCCTGGGCTCTGTGTCCTGATGTGAGCGACAAGGCTCCTGTGCATAGACCTGGAAATGCCTCCGGGACTTGCAGTCGGCCACGGGGACTTCCTCTCCCAGCCTCTCACCAGTGGTCCCAACTCCCTGGCCCTGGCAAAACCCTCGTCTCGCCTCAACTTTGGAAGCGTGGACCTCAGGGGCGGAGAGGGAGTCAGTGAGTGGCTGTGCTGAGCCCCAGCCTCATGCCCAGCCCTCGAAGGGTCCTCACCACCACCCTACGTAACAGGCCATGTGGCCCCTACTATGCCGGTGAGGCAGTTGAGGCTGAGACAGTGGGGTGACTGCCAAGACCCCAGGAGTCATCAGAGGCTGGGATTGGGAACCTGGAAGCCTTGCCTGTGTGGCTCTGAGGCCCCACTCTTTCCCCTGGGCCAGCTGTCCTCGGCCAAGGTGGGGAAAGCATGACAGTGAGGATTGAAGCTCTGCGACTCCATCTCCCCGAGCCTCAGCTTCCCCATCTGCCCAATGGGCTCATAACCTCTGCAGCACAGTTTTAAAAACAAGGAACTAGAGCAATCTCCGTTATAAGCTTGGCACAGCCTACACACGACCCAGGCCACCTGGGTTCTCCCTAGGGGCCAGAGAAGGTCTTAGGCTGGGGGCTGGGCCTTTGCCACCCACCAAGGGGGAGCCCCAACATTCCTGTTGGCTATTTTTAGGCCTGTGCGGGCAACCACAGAACCACACGTGGGGTTTACCATGGCCTGGCCAAGGCCGTAAGAGCAGGAAACCCTTCTGAGGACAGAGGGTGGGAACTGAGGTCAGGAGGGCCCTCCCTATCTCCCCGCCATCTCCGGGATGACTTTGGACCGAGTCAGGCAGCCCCGCTCCGAGCCTCAGTTTCCTCATCTGTAAGATGGATAGCGGCAAGCACCACAGCCCCCGCATGGCATCCAGATGCTGGCAGAATCCTCCTGGGCGTCGGCTCACCGGAGCTGGGGGGGGAGGCTCCCTGGGCCAGGGGAGGCTGGAAGAGGCGGAAGTCGGAAGTCGCTCAGCTGGGAGAGGGGACAGGAATGCAGTGAGGGCCAGCTCTCTAACTACTCTGCAGCCAGACTGGAAGTCAGGTCCTGAGGATTAGGCGGGATTACGGATGTGCATGTGTTGTTTAAACTGCAAACTGGAATGTAAACGGAACAGGCCCAGGGACAGCCCAGGCTAAAGGCTTAGAGCTGAGTTCCAGAGGACCTCCTGCCCGAGCCCTCCTGCACCCCAGCCTTCAGCCAGCGCTCATCAGTGAAGATCGCTGGCCTGCTCTCCAAGGAGGGGTCCTTGGAAGATTCCATTTTGGCTCCACTACAAAAAAAAAAAAAACAAAAGTCTTTGAAAGCCCCTGAGGGTCAGACTCCAGATCAGAGCTGGTAGTGCTGAGCCCAGGGCATATGGTGGGGAAGTGGGGCGCTGAGGCCCTGCTCGGCTGAGAGAGGAGCACACACCTCAGGCTCACCCCCTTCCTCACTCTCATGGGGCCCTGACGTGCTCACGACTCGGGTCCAGGAAAGCGTGTTCCTGGAAGAGCCACCCACCGGTTAGTGCTCAGAAGCTCTGTTAATTCCCCACATGGCAAGGAAAGCCAAGGGCAAGAGGGTGTGCTTGTGTGTGCACGTCCACAGCACGACCGCACCACCCGTGTCACGGCCGCTCATAGACACACCTCTCACGCAGGCACACCCACAAACCCATCACACCTGGCTGCGTTCCTACACCCACAGGGAAGGGCACTTGGAGCAGCAGTTCAGATGCAGCTCGGGACACCTCATCCTGTACTGCACTGCCCAGGTTCGAGTCCCAGCTCCCTGCTGATGTGCACCCTGGGAGGCAGCAGGTGATGGCCCAAGTGCTGGAGTCCCTGCCATCCACGTGGGAGACTCAGATGGAGTCCCAGCCTCCTGGCTTAGGCCTGCCCAGCTCTGGCTCTTGTGGACATTTTGGGAACAAACTAAAGAGAGATAGGAGATCTCTATCTCCCTGCCTTTCAAATAAAATGAAAAGAAATTTTTAAAAAGCTTTAAAACTTGAAAAGGGTGCATAGAGTATTGTACATCTTATACAAACAGACACACATATCCCTCACACTTACATGGATTAGTATACCAGTGTGTATTTATGCAAGAGTGCAAATAGGCACGCACACATCCTCCCACACAGCCAATCATCATGCACTTCTGTGGATAGACAGGTTATAAAGGCCCCATGTACTTGTCTTGTAAAAGCTTGCACACACGCGTGTGTCCACCTCGATTACACGTATCCAGAGACAACAACAGCCCATACAGGTCTGTAAACACACGTGTGCACACAGCAGTGCCACCCACCCCAGCTGCCCCATGTGCATAAGCAAACCGCAGGCATGCACACCCACAGACACACGTGCACATGTGCAAGCTCACCGGTGCTGCACGCCGTGTGCACACACAGCCTGTGCTGGCTGTTTTGGTACTGAGCCATCCTGCGAAGGTGTAGAGACACAAGCACCTAGCTCAGCTTCACCTGAAAAGCTCCAGCCCCTGCGTGTGTGGGAGGGTGAACCCCACGCCATCCCTGCAGGGGGCACAGTGGAAAGTATGATATAACCCGAGCTGGCTTTTGCAAGGGGAGCAAAGGTGAGGGTTTTTCCCACCTTGTTGGCTCACTGTGTCAGGGTGACCAGGCCCACCATGACTAACCCCTCCCCTCTCCCCGCCATGGGCCCCTCCAACCACTCAGGCACGCAGAGCCAGCACCAGAATCCCACACCTGTAGCTTACTTGTCGCAATTCTGAGTGCCAGGCACTGGGCTGAGGGTTAGGCGTAGGGAGGTGAACTGGCCCTTGGCCAGGCCCCTGGGACTCAAAGAGGGAAGGGAGATGTGGTGGGGGGATGGATCTGTGGGGGCTCAAGATCAAGTCCCTAAAAATGCATTCTCTTGATGCCAACTTGTCAACTGATCAGCATTTTGATGACCAATTTGCTGCATATTCTAGAGCTGCTGTATTTTTTTTGAAACTCAAAAGCTTAGGGCAGTTACATTGGCCAGGATGGTGTTTTACTCCATTTGGTGTGCATAGCAGCATTTCAGGAACTGTTGGGGCGGTCGACAGCTGAGGGTAAGGGGGTGGCTCCATTGCATAAAGGCGTTTGGTATCTGGAACTGAACATGGACTTTCTAGGGGCAGTCGCCGGAAACAGGGCATTCTGGGAGGCTCCTGGGACCACCTGACTTGCAACTGTCACGTGACCTGCTCTGTGGCCTCCGCCAGGTCTGCTCTCTGACAAGCACTGAGACCTGGAGCTCCCGGTGACTTCAGTTCCCATGTGTGGCCAGGGTGCCAGCCACGGGCCCCAGAGAAGGTGCTCACGGCGTGGGGTGTGGGCCAGGCCTGCTCAGAAGACGGGGCAGATGAGGTGGTGCCTCTGTGTGAACTGTGACATTTCTGGGGCCCCCTCTCAGCCCCAGGTGGTGGGGGAGTTGCCTAGCACGCTTTTTGGTGGGGAGCAGGGCTGCCGAGGTGGGGCCCTGAGCACTTTCCTTTCCTGCTAACACGCTCGCTAACCTCATTTCCTTTTGTTCTGAAGGGAAATGCCACTGACATCACAGCTGGATGTTCAGCAGGGCCAGGGGAGGACGTGTGACCCCTACACCGCCACGGGGGATGCACACTGGGCTAGACACAAATCCGTCCGGGCTGTGGCTCCCACCCCCTGCCCTAGAGGTAGGCCTGCTCACCCCGAGGCGGCAGAGACAGGTACTGGGCTCCACAGGCAGACAGCAGGTGAGGGCCAGGACTCCAGCCCTGGCCTCCAGCCCCCAGCTCTGGGTGGAGAACCGTGTAGCTCAAAGCAGAAACTGGCCTCCCTCAGGGCTCCTGCTGACCGCTACCCAGACCACTGCCTAGCTCAGGCCTCTTGGTTCGGTCTGTTTCCAGGACCCCTGCCCAGGGCATACCAGCTCCGCCTACACACACACAGGCCTCCGGCTCCCATCCAGCCTCTGTCCAGTTGGCCGGTGACATCACTGGGTGTCACTGCCCAGTGCGAGCCTTCCCCGGGCTCGGGGGCAGGGGTCCGAGGCCCTCTGCAGTCTTCCCAGCATCCTCTCAGCCGCTGAGGCCCCTCTGCTCTCAGCCCATGCAGAGCTAGCTCCCATCCCAGGCGCACAACTTTCTCCCCTAGGAACGCCTCCTGCTTAGGCTCACTCCTGGGCAGAGCTCGGCACTCCCCCATCCACCTCCCTTGCCCCTCAACCCATCTCTTTGTCCCACCTCCTCGAGAGCAACAAAGGAATTTGTTTTATTGTGGGGAATGTCAAGCACAGGGCCAGCGCTGTAACACAGCAGATTAAGACACCGCCTATAGCGCCAGCATCCTATTTGGGCCCTGGTTTGTGCCCCAGCTGCTCCTCTTCCAATTCAGCTCTCTGCTTTAGTCCTGGGAAAGCAGCAGAAGGCCCACGTCCTTGGGCCCCTGAACCCACGTGGGAGACCCAGATGAGGCTACTGGCTTTGGCCTGGCCCAGCTTTGGTCATTGTGGCCATTTGGGGAGTGAACCAGTGGATGGGGATTTCTTTTTCTCTGTCTCTCCCTCTCTCTCCATAACTCTACTTTTCAAATAAATAATCTTTTAAAAAACTGTCACACACACAACAAAAATAGAGACAAAGGCCCTGCTTCTTCCTCCCCTGGCCTCAGCCCTCACCAGCTCATGACTACTCTCATTCAATCTGCAGCCCCCGACCCCTCCCACCGTGGGTTAGACTATCCAGAGCATCAAGTAACTTTTTTCAATTATGCTTTTAAAAGGCTGGGTGAAGCTGATACGCCTGAAGCTATGGCTTTTTAAAGTTAATCAACTTATTTGAAAGGCAGAGTTACAGAGAGGGAGGGGGAGAAGGAGAGGGAGGGAGGAGAGAGAGAGAGAGAGAGAGAGAGAGAGAGAGAGAGAGAGAAATAGAAGGATCTTCCATCCACTGGTTCACTCCCCAAATGGCTGCAACAGCCAGAGCTGGGCCACTCTGAAGCCAGGAGCCAGGAGCTTCCTCTGGGTCTCCCATGTGAGTGCAGGGGCCTAAGCACTTGAGCCATCTTCCACTGCTTTCCCAGGCAATCAGCAGGGAGTTGGATCAGAAGTGGAGCAGCTGGGACTCAAATTGATGCTGATGTGGGGTGCTGATGCCACAGGCGGAGGCTTAGCCTACTATGCCATAGTGCTGGCCCCAAGATTTATTTTTTAAATTTATTTGAAAGCAGAGTTGCAGAGAGAGAGAGACAGAGAAACAGAGAGAACAAGATCTTCCATCCACTGGTTCACTCATCATATGGCTGCAACAGACAGAGCTGGGCCGATCTAAAGCCAGGAGCCAGGAGCTTCTTCCAGGTCTCCCACACGGGTGCAGGGGCCAAACACTTGGGCCATCTTCTGCTGCTTTCCCAGGAGCATTAGTAGGGAGCTAGATTGGAAGTGGAGCATCTGGAACTCAAATGGTTGCCCATATGGGAGGCCAGCGTCACAGGTGGAGGCTTTACTTGCTAGGCCCCAACGTGGGTCACCTTCTGCTGCTTTCCCAGACACATTGGTGAGGAGCACCCAGGACTTGAAACAGCGCTCTTATAGGATGCTAGAGTTGTAGATGGCAGCTTCACCTAGTGCATCACAACGCTGGCCTCAGCACCAAATACTTTTATCCCCCCAGTCAACACAGATTCATTTACTGTATTTTTCTCGAGTTTGGGGATTGCTCTTGCCTTTCATATGGGTTTCATTTCATTTTGCTTTTATGACAAGCTTTACTTAGCTCTGAGCATCACTTACAGAAGGAGGCTTGTTCAGAGAGGCCCGACTTGCACCTCTGCTTGCCTTACCCCGGTTCCCCCTCCTCCAGCAGGGAACAATCTCTAAGTCGACTTGTGATACATATTTTTAAAATTTTATTTATTTATTTGAAAGTCCAAGAGTTACACAGAGAGAATAGAGGGAGAGAGAAAGATCTTGCGTCCGATGGTTCACTCCCCAACTGGCCACAATGGCCGGAGCTGTGCTGATCGGAAGCCAGGAGCCAGGAGCTTCTTCCAGGTCTCCCACGTGGGTGCAGGGGCCCAAAGTCTTGGGCCACCTTCTACTGCTTTCCCAGGCCATAGCAGAGAGCTGGATCAGAAGAGGAGCAGTCGGGATTAGAACTGGTGCCCACATGGGATGCCAGCACTGCAGGCCAGGACGTTAACTCGCTGCACCACAGCGCCGGCCCTGACTTATAATATTTTAATCAGTGTTTTGATCAAAGAAAGCATGCATATGCTTGTGTAAAGAATAAAGTGCTACTTATATTTTATTCCAATTTTCCACTTAACATTGTGCCCTGGGGTCTCCCTCGCTCCCCTTGCCAGCTGCAGGGTCATCCACTGTATGGCCAGCTAATGCTGCTGATGGGCATTTGAGTTGTTTCTTTTTATTTCTTTTTTTAAAAACTGGAGTGGCAGAGACATAGAGAGAGAGGGAGAGGGAGAAAGTTGGTTCACTCCCCAAATGCCTGCAACAGCAAAGGCTGAGCCAGGGTCAAAGCCAGGAACCAGAAACTCAATTACTTGAGCCATCACTGCTGCCTCCCAGGGACCACACTGTCAGGAAGCTGGGGTCAGAGCCGAAGCCTGCATCAAACCCAGGCCCTCCGACACGGGCTGCGGGTGTCTTAGCCGCTGCTCCCCCGTTCCCAGTATTTCCTGCTGCCATGAATAGCCTTGTGCATACATCTTGCCTTATTTTTGCCAGTTTATCTTTGGGGTGGATTCCTGGAAGTGGGACTGGCAGATCAAAGGGCACACACATATGGAACTTTGCTAGAAACTGCTAACTTTCCCTCCATATAGGGCCTGCCTCATGTTGTGTTCCCACCAGACAGGGTATGAGAGCCTGCTTTCCCACAGTCTCGATGACAGCGTGCGCTCTCACACTTTTGAGTTTTTGCCAACCTGATAGATGAGAAATGGCATCATGAGTTAGCTTTAGTGGGCATTTTTCTGAGTATGGACAAGGTGAAACATCTTTTTGAATGTTTAGATTCTGATTCCATTTTGGGTTCCTAGTGTCCAGCTTGGGGCCCTGCTTAGATGAGAAGCCCTTGGGAGAGCTTTCTAGAATGACGGGAGGAGCGGATGAACAAATCCGGGAGTGAGTGAAGTCTTACCCGAGGTTGTGTGTCCCTTCGTTACCAGAGTCGCAAGTATAATTGATCTCTGTTTTTAATCTCCTTGTCCAATTTTTTTCCTGACTATAAAATGGAGAGTTTATAGGACAAAGTTTGGAAAGCACAAGAAAGCATAAACATGAGAAAACTTTGAATCCTTCTACCCTAAGCCAACCGTTTTTAGCACTTGCGTCTATGTCTTTCCAGTTATGATGATATCGCATGTATGGCTTTGCCTTCTGTTACTTTGACTTCACGCTTTTTGCCGAGGTGACGTTCATGGCCATACAGTACTTCACTATTGGAACATGCATCCGTATATCGTCCTTCTGTTACTGCGAGGCTTCCAGATTGCTTCCAGATTTTTGCTGTTGTAGCTAAATTCTGCCATGCTCATCTTTGTTCACATCCCGGATCCTTCCCCTTAGCACGGATTCCTGGAAGTGGAGCTCCTGGAATCCCAGCCCTGAGTTCCAAGTTCAGGGCTTTTCTTGGCGGTGCTCAGAGGGGAGTGTTTGCTAAACTTTGCCCCTGTGACCTGACCTAGCAAGGCCCATTTTTTTTGGTCTAGTTTCTTTCTTTCTTTTTTTTAAGATTTATTTATTTTGTTTGAAAGACAGAGTTATAGAGAGGCAGAGGCAGAGAGAGGGGTCTTCCATCCACTGGTTCACTCCCCAAATAGCCTCAGCGGCTGGAGCTGGCCAATCTGAAGCCAGAAGCCAGGAGCCAGGAGCTTCCTCCAGGTCTCCCGCATGGATCCAGGAACCCAAGGACTTGGGTCATCTTCCACTGTTTCCCCAGGCCAAAAACAGAGCTGGATCAGAAGTGGAGCAGCCAGGACTTGAACCGGTGCCCATATGGGATGCTGGCACCGCAGGCAGCAGCTTTACCATCTATACCATAGCACCCCCACCCCCACATTTTTTTTTTTTTTTGACAGGCAGAGTGGACAGTGAGAGAGAGAGACAGAGAGAAAGGTCTTCCTTCCGTTGGTTCACCCCAAAATGGCTGCTACGGCCAGCGCGCTGCGGCCGGCACGCTACGCCGATCCGAAGCCAGGAGCCAGGTGCTTCTCCTGGTCTCCCATGCGGATGCAGGGCCCAAGCACTTGGGTCATCCTCCACTGCCTTCCCGGGCCACAGCAGAGAGCTGGACTGGAAGAGGAGCAACCGGGACAGAATCCAGCGCCCCAACTGTGACTAGAACCCAGGGTGCCAGTGCCGCAGGCGGAGGATTAGCCAAGTGAACCGCGGCACCGGCCTTTTTTTTTTTTTTTTAGAATGGCAGAGTTACAGAGAGAATCTTCCATCCTATGGTTCACTCCCCAACTGGCTGAAACAGCTGGAATGGCTGGGCTGGACCAGGCAGGAGCCAGGAGCCTCATCCGGGTCTCCTATGTGGGTGGCAGGAGCCCAGGGACTTGAATCGGCACCCATATGAAGTGTCAGCATAACAGGTGGTGGCTTAACCTGCTGTGCCACAGCACCAGTCCCCTGGCCTAGTTCTTGAGTGCAGACCCACTCAGACCTGCTCAGTACGATGACATCTCCTACCACTAGCCCCCTACTCCTTGCCTTCCCAGGGCTGTGGCCAGAGAACCTGCAGGCAGCAAAAGAGAACTGCACAAGGGCCAGGTCCAGCCTGGTGCAGGCACAGGGAGGGCACGATGCTGAGCAGACTTGGTCTGTGCTTTGTAAGCACTGACAGGGCAGCAGGAGAGATGCCAGGGCCAGACCCTCCCACCCTGCAGAGGGCTCCTTGATCTGGTCAGACAGCACCGATCACAGATGGAGAGGGCTGGGAAAACTGCCTGGAGGAAGCAACAGCTGAGTGTCGCAGCAGGAATATAGGTCTCCTTTGACAGCTAGGCCTGGGCAGTGGACTGTCCCAGGCCGGGGTGGAGGTGGGGCAACGTCGTGGCACAGCAGGTTAAGCCTCCACTTGCAATGCTGGCATTCCACATCAGAGTGCCGGTTCCAGTCCTGCCTAATTAGCTTCCAATCCAGCTCCCTGTTAATGTGCCTGTGGATGAGAGCCCATGTGACTGGGCCCCTGCCACCCACATGGGAGACCCAGATGGAATTCCTGGCTTCTGGCTGCAGCCTGGCCTAGCTCTGGCTGTTGTGGCTATTTGGGGAGTGAATCAGTAGATGGAAGCTTTCTCTCTCTCTTGCTGTTTCGTTCTCTTTCTTTATTACTCTGCCTTTCAATAAATACAAAATAAATATTAAAACAGCAAAAAGGCCCAGTTAGGGACCCTGCATCTTGTCCTTTAGGCAGTGAAGCAGGGCAATGGCACTGCGGCCTGCAGAAGGGACAATGCCTCTGGCCGCTGTGTCGGGGCAGGACCGCAAATGCGAACTGGACAGACCTAGGATATCTGCATCACAGCAGTGGGCACGAGACAGACAAGTTGGATGAGAGTAAGGAACACCGAGATGTATTCAATTAGCAAAACAGAAAAAGTTGGGCCAGCGTACGACCTTCCAACGCTGGGCGGGAAGAGCGCCGGGATGAGACTCAAGCCCCCGGTCCCAGTCCTGGCCTTGTGTCTCTCTCGCCTCTATCAGTTCCCACTTGCACACCCGAGGAGATCGCAGTAGGTCATCTCCAAGGGCGCGTATGTTTTGAAAACTGTGATCCTGGGGCCGCTGAGGTCCCTGGAGGGAAAAGGGGGGAAATGCAGGGGTTGAACAGAGAGAGCAGCCAGGGCTGGGGTTCTGGAATCCGAGCTCTGTCTCCTGTGCCATCCATTTTGCAGCAGGAACATCAGCAAGGCCAGAGGCCAGCGGCCAGTGGTAGAGGGGGAGGGGTTGTCTCCGGCTCAAGAAGCAGAGAAGAGAAAATGCAGAGCTCCCTCAAGTCCCGAACAAGCTGTCAGCTCTGGCAGGGTGCCCGGGTTTCGTAACCGCCCTGCCGTGAGCACGCACGGGGAGGGCAGCCACGGCACCCCCCAATGCAAGGCGACCGGGCCTGGATGCAAGTAAGAGCAAGGAGAGGCCCCTTCTCCATCACCGCAAGTCCAGGGTCAGGGGTGTGGCACTGGCAGTGGCGCCCGCTCTGCTACTCTCCTCTCCTGGCCTCAGCTGCTTCCCCGCATGGCCCCTGACACGGCTGCTCTCCTCAGAGGTGAACAGTGGCTGTGGGTGGCAGCAGGGGCCCTGCGCTTGTATGCAAGTGACCAGGGGAGGGCCAGACAGGACTTTTCTCCTGACCTTGTTAGTCCTTCTCTTTGGTCTGAATGGGCCAAGTTCCAACCAATCACTGTCCCTCCAGGAATGCCGCACGCTGACTGGCTTAGATGAGCTGGGCTCTAGGGCTAAGTGTGTATGTGTGGGGGGTGGGGGAGGCAGAGTATCCCGACAGAACCAGAGTGCTCTGAAGACAGAAGAGGAACAGGTGCTGGGTGAGCGAACGGCATGCACACACAGCAGTGAGCCTCCAACCCCCCACAGCAAATCCAGGGCCCACCCAGCCCGGGGCCAGTGGGGCAGGCAACACCCTAGACAGCCAGCTGGCTCTGAGAGGCAGATGGGAGGGGCGTGTGCGTGCCCAGGGGCAGTGGCCCAGCCTGCATTGAGAAAAATAATGATGTGAGGAGCAACCTGACCAGGCTGCCCTCGGCTCCTGCCCCTGCGCCAAACGCAGGGAGCTGCTGTCTCCTTGGGGCTCCCACAGCCCTGGTCCCAGGGGCGCCTCTGTCTCCAGCCTGGGCTTGTAAGACTCACTGATTACATGAGGCTTCCTGAGAGCTTGGCAGGATCCAAGGCAAGGGATGTGGGTTCTAATGCTGGCTTTGAACTTCCACGTCCTCCACTGGGAGAAGGGGCTCTGAGCCCCATCTCCAGTGCCTCTTGGCACAACTGTGGTGGTGATGGTGGGGTGTGAGATAAGGAGGCTGTGCTCTGCTAACCGTGAAGCACTGTGGAACCATCATTCCCCTCTGGGTTCTGGAGAAGGGCTCATTCCATGGGCCTTGTCTGAGCTGAGCACCGGAAGATGGCAAACGGGCAGCCGGAGGACCTGCGGGAGAGCCAGACCTGGATTTGTTCAACTGCAGATGCACGGTGTGAATCTACCCACTAGCAAATGGGGAGACCTGTATCCAGAGGAAGGTGGCACCCCACCCAAGGTCACCCACCACTAGAACCCAGTCCCCCAGTTCCCAGCCCCGTCCTTCTACACCAGGTCCATCCCCTAGCCTGGGGGGAGGGGGCAGCACAGCTGCAACACAATACCAGCTGCTAGCACATCCCCAAGTTTCTCGGGGGGCCACCCTTCAGGGGTTCGCCGAGGCGAGGCCATACTTCCCCTCGGGCAGCTTCCTGTTTTGGCCAAACAATGGCTCTTGGCGGCCCCGGTGCCAGCTGGCTGCAGTGCTGCGGCTGTTGCCAAGGCCTTGACTTCTCGTATGCAGAGAGGGGAGAGGCACCGGGCACTGAGGACATGCTGCTGGCCTACCCCCACCAGGGGCCCCATGCTCAGGTGTGGCCTTCGGGTGCCTCTGACTTGGGTCACTCGTTCGAGTGCTGCTCACCGCAGGAACACCTGCCGTCTTGATGGCACAGGCGTGTCCTGACCCATGAGAAGCAGGGCACTGCGCTGCATACGAGGGACATGGGTATGAGCAAGACACACCCTTAAAACCTGCCAGCCAATCTGTTTATCCTCCTGGCATCTTGCAAAAGCCCAGAGTTCACAACAGCCAGGGCAGGGCCAGGCAGAACCCAGAGGCCACAAAGCCCACTCAGGTCTCCAGCACGTGCGGCAGGGACCCAAGCATTTGAGCCACCATCTGCTGCCTCCCATGGTTTGTATTAGCAGGAAGCTGGCGCCAGAAGTCACAGCTGGGAACGCAACCCTGGTGCTCGGACGTGGGACACAGGTGTCTTCACCATTGGGTTAAACACCTGCTCCTGACGAATTCTTTTTAATGGGCAAGGAAGTCACGATCGGGAGATGAAAGAGACTAGCCTAAGATATGGGACAGAGATGGGCTCTAGCCCAGGTCTGCAGACCCCTTGCACACCAGGGGGCTAAACAGCAGCCACACCCCTGGTAGCCTACGCACAGGAGCTGCAGTGTGAGGGCCGGTGTGTGCACAGGGCGGGGCGCTTGCTGCTGAGTAAAGTACTGGAGGAGACCAGAGGCAGGAAGGGAGGCGCTGCCTGCCCGCCGTGTGACAGGCAGCTGTCGTCATTCCAGCTCCGAGCACCTGCTACAGTGCAGGCTGCGGCTGCTCGGCCAGGTCTCGCGCTGAGCTCCTGCCCAACCTCTGTCAGCCCCCAGGCCCCTTCTTCCTGCGCCTTCTGGGCTGACCGCCGTGGAGGTATCACCTTCCCTTGGCCAGTGCATGGCTGCGGTGGACGGCAGAACGAGCAGGAGAGGGGGTCACAGCTTCCAGCTCTCCTGCCCCTCTACCTCCCCATGAGGCCATCTGCTGCTGCTGCACTCTGAGCTCCCGGCTGCCGGGGGGCGTCCCTGGCACGCACCTGGCCGCCGTCTGCCCCTGGCCCCTCGCTGCTCCCTTCACCCTGCCCACAGCTCCACCCTTCACCCTCGGTCTCCTTGAGTGGGGCCCGCTTCCTCCTGGCGTCTTGCCTGGCACAGCCACCAAAGCCGCGACCCTGCATGCTTTGCCCTGCCTCTTGCCGCACTCCGTCGGGACGCCCCACGCCCACCCCACTCACACTCGCCTGAGGCCAGGCAGTGACTCCACAGTTCCCCATGAGCCTCTGGCATTGTTTCTGGGTGCTGGAGCTGCTGCAGAGATGATGAGAGGCAGGGGGCCCAGCACTGGCCCTGTCCCCCATCTTCTGAGCCAGCCTCTTCCTCCTGGGCTGGGTGTCCTGCTGGTGGGTCTTGGGGAGTACTGGTTTGGCCTGGGCTTCTGTGCTCCCCACACTCTGGCTGGGGCAGGACGGTGCTGGAGACCATGTGGAAGCAGAGGCAGGGCCCCTCCTGCTGAGCAGTGGGCCCTAGGAGCCACCTGAGGGGACGCTTTTCCCTCCAGCAGCAGGAACAAGCCAGGCCATGGGACACAGCTGAGGCTACAGGGTGGACACCTCCTAAGTCCTAAGTGTGCTTCCAGCCCAGGTCTCCCTCCTGAGAGCCACGCACACGCCTCCGCGGGTCTCCAAGGCCCTTAACGACCCATGAGAAGCCACCAGCCAACCTGGACGCCCCCTCTTCTTCCGGAAGTCTGGTGTCAGCCCTGCCTGTCTCACTCTCCTGCACTTGCCCAGGCTCTGGTTGAGTCTGGGGTGTTCTCCTCTCCAAGGTGCAGGCTTGGCCTCAGGCCGCCGCCACCTCCCCAGGCCGGGTCTCACAGCCACTCTGTTACCCCAACGTCCGCTCACCATTCTCCCTGACAGCTCTCTGTCCTCCCGCCGGCTGCCAGGACGGTCTTCCAGAAAGATCCATCTAAGAATGTGAACAGAGCCCAAACCCGGGGACCCGCCTCCCTTTCCCACTTCACCTGTCAGTCTGTGCCACCCTCCTCACCAGCAACCTCTGCTGCGGTCTCCTTAGAGCGGGCCCTGGCATGGGGCACCTTCCCTCCGGCAGCGGCCTCACCTGCCTCTGGGACGCAGGTATTGGCAGGCGGAAGGTCAGTGCTGGCGTGTTCCCTTAGCCCCCGCCAGGGCAACAGGGCTGCGGCCCCGCAGAAGCCTACAAGAGGCCTCGCAGAATCTGCTACCTGCAGAACCGGAAGCGGAAATGCGTCGGCGGGCTCCAGTAAGGGCCCTTAGACTTCCGGGCTAGGTCGCTTACTAGGCGCGCTGCCCTGGTGCCGGGGAGCCTGTGGCAGACGCCGAAGCTTTGGCCCAGGCCCGGGAAGGAGGGGGACAGTGACCGTGTGAGGTGAGTCTGGGGTGGCCAGGGGTGGTCTGAAATCCGCCAGGGGCCGAGGTGGCTGCCCGGAAGCATGCGTTCGTTCGCTGATGCGCATGCGTGGTTCGCAGTAGGCCACGCACGGGCTTTGCTGCTACCCTGGCTGAGCTCCCGTCCCGCTTATGCTGGTAGCTGCGGTGGGACCCAGAATGGGAAATGGGGGTTGTGGGAGCGCGGTAGAAAGTGGCCGTCGCGGGCTGCCCAGCAGTCACGTGCTTTTGTAATCCCCATTGGCCGCCACTGCCTTCCTCCAACCCCTGTTCCGACCCGGCTGCCTTTTCCACTTCGGCCCATGTACCCAGAGCCAGAGCACCAGCAGCCCCGTCCCGCCACACTCCTGCCGGCCCTCCAGGTTCTGGGCTCCCCGCATCTGTTACGGTTGGGTGTCCAGCCCCTCTCTAATTCGTTTGTTGAAGTCCTAACCCTCAGGACCTCCTAATGTGGCCGTAGCAGAAACAGGGGTGCTGGGAGTGTTAGTCGGGATGAGGCTGAAGCAGGTGGCCCTGGAGCCAGTGGCCACTGTCCTGTTTATAAAGGGGCATTGGTGCTCAGGGCCACAGCACAGGGAGGGGCCGTGTGGCGTTCTGCTGCCCTGGGCCCAGAAACTGGAAGGGAGGCCTGGGATCTGTCCTTCCCAGCGCCTTCCGAGGGAGACGCCCTGCCAGCACCTGGACCTTGAACTTGCAGCTTCCAGAACCAGGAAGCAGCCCCAGTTCGTGGGACTTTGCTACAGCACCGAGGATACTGACCCACCAGCTGCAAGGGCCACTTTTGTTTCTGCTGTAAACACGGATCTCCCGTCCTCCCTTTCACACGCAGCCTGGCTTATGTTTGGATTTCGCGACTTCCTCGTGGACTCTGCACCCCTTGGAGCCAGATCCTATGTTGATGCTTTTGGTTGTGTCTTAAGGGCCTGGAACAGAGCCCGGCCATGGCAGCCAGTCAGGAAAGGATTGCTGAAGACCTTGTCGTAGAGGAGGTTTTAAAAATTCATTTGAGGCCGGTGCCGCAGCTCGCTAGGCTAATCCTCCACCTGCGGCACCGGCACCCCGGGTTCTAGTCCCGGTTGGGGCACCAGATTCTGTCCCTTGCTCCTCTTCCAGTCCAGCTATCTGCTGTGGCCCAGGAGGGCAGTGGAGGATGGCCCAAGTCCTTGGGCCCTGCACCCCATGGGAGACCAGGAGGAAGCACCTGGCTCCTGGCTTCGGATCGGTGCAGCGCACCTGCTGTAGCGGCCATTTGGGGGGGGGGACCCAACAGCAAAGGAAGACCTTTCTCTCTCTCTCTCTCTCTCTTTCAAATGAAAAAAAATTTTTTTTTCAGAGAGAGAGGAGAGAGAGAGAGATTCCATCCACTGGTTCACTCCACAGATGCCCACACAACCTGTGCTGGACCAGGCTGAAGCCAAGAGCCTGGAACTCCACCTGGGTCTCCCATGTGGGAGGCAGGGCCCCAGCACCTCCCACAGCACACATCACAGAGGTAGCTTTGACGCATGCCCTTGAGTGGTGGTCCCACTGGGACAGGCAGCACTGTCCATGGAAGGCATTCCGGGGCTCTGCAAAGGCACAGTGATGGTGGGAGGCAGGAAGGGGCGGCTAGGAAAACTCTGGGCAGCCCACAGCTGGCTGGGGTGCAAATCCCTGGCATGGGGAGAGGTAGGCTGTGAGCAGAGGGTGTCAGGGTCAGGGTTCAAGAATGCTTTGAACTATGTAGGCAGTGCAGTGGTCAGGAGCCGTGGGAAGGCGGCAGGCCTCTGGGAAGGTCACTCAGACCCAGAATAGACCGAGCACGGGACACAGGGGGTCTGTGGCTGGGGCCAGGGCAGATGGCGGGGGCTCGCACCCTCCCATGAGGCTGTGAGGATGGAGGCAAGCTGAGCGACGTTGCAGAGGGAGCTGCCGGCCTGGTGACCGACTCGCAGGTGCTTTCCCCCTTGAGGCCCTGCCTCCAGGCTCTTCCTCCTTCTGAAGATGCCACGCTGAGACTTTCCGTGATGTCTGCAGTGACATATAAATCACCCCCCCTGCCCCTAACAGTGCACAGCCTAGGGGGAGAGCAGAGGAATGAGCTGCCCCCGCCGCAGCCTGCTCAAATGTCAGTTCATGGAAGCAGGTGACTTTTCACCTTTCTGTAGAGCAATGCTGTACCCACTCATGAGTGATATATAAGTAAGTTAGCTGCACAAAAAACCAAAAGCACAGTGGCAATGACAGGGTATATGATGAAAACCACATATGGTTAAAAAAATGCCTCTGGATATGGGAAATTCAGAGGGCAAAGATTTCATTATTTAATTCTCTTCACCGTTTGCCAGGACCTCCTTTGTCCTGGAGAATCAAAGGCCAAGGCCCCGCTCAGAGTGGGACCAGAGGGCAGGGCTTGGCGGTGGTGGGCGTCTCGATTAAATGCTTGTTGGGGATAAGCCCACCAGATCGCTAAGTCAAAGAGGGAAATAAAAACCACCAGCAATCTTTTTTTTTTTAATGACAGGTAGAGTTATAGACAGAGAGACAGAGAGAAAGGTCTTCCTTCCATTGGTTTACCCCCAAAATGGCCGCTACAGCTGGAGCTACGCCGATCCGAAGCCGGGAGCCAGGTGCTTCCTCCTGGTCTCCCATGCTGGTGCAGGGGCCCAAGCACTTGGGTCAATCTCCACTGCCCTCCCAGGCCACAGCAGAGAGCTGGACTGGAAGAGGAGCAACTGGGACTAGAACCCAGCGCCCATATGGGATGCCGCGCTGCAGGCGGAGGATTAACCAAGTGAGCCACGGTGCCGGCCCCACCTGCAATCTTTCTCCTACTCTTATGTGTGTGTGTGTGTGTGGATATCCTCATTCAGCCCCTCCCTCCACCAATGTGTGTTGAAAGTTAGGCCCAGAGGTGGGCATTCGGCCTCGCAGTTAAGTCACCATTTAGGGAGCCCCCATCCTATATTGGAGTGCCCGGGCTCTGGTCCTGGTTCCATTCCTGATTCCAGCTTCCTGCTGCTGTGTATCCTGGGAGGTGGTGCTGATGGCCCAAATAGTTGGGTCCCTGCCACTCAAATGGAAGACCTGGATGGAGTTCCCAGGTTCTGGTTCCTGGCCCCTGGCTGGTGCAGGTATTTGAGGAGTGAACCAGAGGATGGGTGTTCTCTCTTGTGTCCCTGCCCCCCAACCTGCCACTCAAACAAATTTTTTTTTTTTTTAATTTTTGACAGGCAGAGTGGACAGTGAGAGAGAGAGACAGAGAGAGAAAGGTCTTCCTTTGCCGTTGGTTCACCCTCCAATGGCCGCCGCTGCAGCCGGCGCACCGCGCTGATCCGATGGCAGGAGCCAGGATCCAGGTGCTTTTTCCTGGTCTCCCATGGGGTGCAGGGCCCAAGCACCTGGGCCATCCTCCACTGTACTCCCTGGCCATAGCAGAGAGCTGGCCTGGAAGAGGGGCAACCGGGACAGAATCCGGCGCCCCAACCGGGACTAGAACCCGGTGTGCCGGCGCCGCAAGGTGGAGGATTAGCCTATTGAGCCACGGCGCCGGCTTCCAAACAAATTTTAAAGACAGAAAACCCGAGGCTCGGAGGGGCAGAATCATGGACTAGCTTTCTCCTTCTGATGAGGCTCTTTCCAGCCTCTTTCTTCCAGTGGCCTGCCTCTCCTTCATCCCACATAGTGAAACCTGAAGCAGGTGGGCTGTGGGTGGGGAGTATGTCAACTACCCATAAAGAGTTTCATTCTATTACTCTTTAAAGTAAAATAAGGGGCCCGTGCTGTGGTGTAGCGGGTAAAGCCACTGCCTGCAGTGCCAGAATCCCATGTGGATGCCGGTTCATGTGCCAGCTGCTCCTCTTCCAATCCAGCTCCCTGCTATGGCCTGAGAAAGCAGTGGAAGATGGCCCCAGTCCTTGGGCCCCTGCACCTGCGTGGGAGATCTGGAAGAAGCTCCTGGCTCCTGGCTTCGCATGGGTGCAGCTCTGGCTATTGCAGCCAATTGGGGAGTGAACCAGAAGACCTTTCTCTCTCTGCCTCTCCTCTCACTGTGTAACTCTGACTTTCAAATAAATAAATACATCTTTAAAAAAAATAAAGTAAAATAAAAGGGCTGGGGTGAAGTGCCTCCTGATGTGGTTTCCTGAGAAAAACGCAGCCTCACTTCTGGGGGGCGATACTGTGCTATAATAAGAAATAGATACTTGGCCTCTGCCCCTGGGTCCTGGCACACAGCCCCAAAGCCCTCGGACTCTCTGGAGTGCTGCGTGGCTTTTTATGCCCATGAGGTGGCTGGTGGCTGGGTCCCTACATGGCTTCTGGATGGGGGCTGGCCGCTGGAAAGACTGAGGCAAGATTAGAGAGTTGGAACTTCAGCCTGCCCTCCAACCTCAGGAGAGGGGTGCGGGGCCAGGGGTTGAGTTGATCCCAGTGGCCGAGGGTACAGTCACTTCTGCCTGTGGTGAAGCCTCTGTCCGGACCCCGAGGGCGGGGGAGCTGGACATGTGCAGGCTGCCAGGACAGGCACCGTGAGCTCCACGGCTCTTCTGTCTGACTGGTCATCTCGATCCCTTATGAAATCCTCTGGGAACAGGGAAGCATAAGTCAAGTGTGCTGAGTCCTGCGAGCCACTCCACTCGGCCCTGAGGAGGGGGCTGTGGGAACCTGGATTCTTAGCCCTCTGCTCACAAGCCAGAGCTCGCAAATGGCACCTGAAGGGGAGGAGGCTGTGCTGGGAACTGAGCCGTGAGCCTTGGGATCTGGCGCTGTCTCCATGTGCTCAGGGTCAGAAGTGAAGTGAACCATAGGACACCCAGCTGGGGTCCACTGAAGAAAGAATTGGCTGCTGGTGGGGAGAAATCTCTGGTGCACAGAGATGAAGTCCAGAAAGACTTCAAAAAGCTTTTGGGGAGGGGTCAGTGTTGGAACACAGCGGGTTAAGCCACAGCCTGCAACTCCAGCATCCCATATGGGACTGGGCACTAGTCTGAGTCCTGGCTGCCCCACTTCCGATCCAGCTCCTTGCTAATGCACCTGGGAAGGCAGTGGAAGATGGCCCAGGTACACCCACATGGGAGGCCTGGATGGAATTCCAGGCTCCTGGCTTTGGCCCAGCCCCAGCCTCAGCCATTACAGCCACTGGAGGAGTGAACCAGTAGGTGGAAGATTCTGTGTCTCCATCTATCTCTGTCACTCCACCTTTCAAATCAATCAAATAAATATTTAAGAAAAATTAGCCCAGGGGCCGGCACCGTGGCCTAGCGGGTAGTCTCTGCTTGCAGTGCCTCATCCCATATGGGCGCCAGTTTGAGTCCCGGCTGCTCCACTTCCGATCCAGCTCTCTGCCATGGCCTGGGAAAGCAGTGGAAGATGGCCCAAGTGCTTGGGCCCTTGCACCCATGTGGGCGATCCTGAAGAAACTCCTGGCTCCTGGCTTTGGATTGGCGCAGCTCCAGCCATTGCAGTCATCTGGGGAGTGAACCAATGGATGGAAGACCTCTTAATTTCTCTTTCTCCCTCTCTATAACTATCTTTCAAATAAATAAAATAAATCCTAAAAAAGAAAAACCAAGATATTTATAGCAGCTTTATTCACCATTGCCAACAACCAAGAAGCGCTTCAGTATGTGAACTGATAAGTAGATTGTGGTTCTTGCAGACAATGTAAGATTGTTAAGCACGACAAATAAATGAGCTAAGGAGCCATGACAAGACCCAGAGGACATCTACATACATGTCTTACTAAGTGAGAGAAGCCCATCTGAAAAGACTACGTATAAATAAAGCTGCTGGCCAGTGCCGCAGCTCACTAGGCTAATCCTCCACCTTGCAGCGCCGGCACACCGGGTTCTAGTCCCGGTCAGGGCGCCGGATTCTGTCCCGGTTGCCCCTCTTCCAGGCCAGCTCTCTGCTGTGGCCCGGGAGTGCAGTGGAGGATGGCCCAAGTGCTTGGGCCCTGCACCCCATGGGAGACCCAGATAAGTACCTGGCTCCTGCCATCGGATCAGCATGGTGCGCCTGCCACAGCGCACCAGCCGTGGCGGCCATTGGAGGGTGAACCAACGGCAAAGGAAGACCTTTCTTTCTCTCTGTCTCTCTCACTGTCCGCTCTGCCTGTCAAAAAAATAAAAATCAAGCTGCTTTATTTATAATTGCCTCAAAGTGCAGACAATCAGATGCCCTTCAGCGGTGAATGGTGAGTTCCAACAGCGTGACATCCCGGGAAAGGCGAAACTCCAGCCGAGGTAAAAAGGTGTGTCATCAGCAGGGTGCGGGAGGGAGGGGGACTGGGAGACAGAGGACCCCCGGAGTCGGGAAGCCGTGCTGTGTGATGCTGTGATGGTGGGGACAGGTCATTCTGTTGGTCAGATCCTGCAGAATGTGCAGCACCCGGGGGAACCTGGGGGAAGCTGTGTGATAATGCTAGCGAGCTGATCGTGAGGCATCGGTGTAGGCTCACCAATTGACAGTAGCAAAGGCACCGCAGGGGAGACGGGGGAGGCTCTGCGCGTGCCAGGGCAGGGGCCGTGCGGGAGCTCTGCATTCTGCTCATTTTGCTGTGAGCCTGGAACTGCTCTAATGTACAGAGTCCATTGAAAAACCAGAGTCAGCCCCCTCCTATGTTCTCATTAAATGGATTTTTCAAAAGAGTGACAACACTTCAGTGCTGGTGAGGGCGCGAGGCAGCTAGAACTCTTCTACCTGGCTGTTGGGAATTGAAAATCAGGACTCATTCTGGAAAACAGTCCGGCGGTGTCTTTGACAGTTAAGGATATGTGCACCGCATGACCCAGCACTCCCACTCCTGGGTACTTGCCAGCGAGAAACGAGCACTTGTGTTCACGCAGAAACCTGTCTGTGACTGTTTCTAGAAGCTTCCCTCAGAGCAGAAACAACTCGGATGCCCTGCAGTGTGGGTGGTGAGACAAGCTGTGGGCCATCCACTCAGTGGAATGCCACTCGCTCCTGGGGAGAAACCTCTGGCACCGTCGCATCTGGGATGAATCACAAGTACCACGTGCTGGGCGAGGGAGCCCGGACCCACAGGCTACACACTGTGGTATACTTCCTGTGAAATTCCGGAAAAGGGGAAACCAGATCAGTGGCTCCTCCGAGCTAGGGATGCCAGAGGGCGTGACTATAAGGGGCAAGAGGAAGGAAATGTTTTATACCTTGATGGTGGTAATAGTGGCGCAACCGTGTGTTAAACTCAGAGCGGAGCTGGATTGAGGGCGCCTTTGCCCACGTGTAAATGATGCCCCAACAAAACAGGTTCCCACCCAGCAGCCAGCTTCTCTCCTGCCCTGTGGCTCTCTGGCAGGCCCAGGCCTTGGCAGGAGCCTTGTCCCTCTCTCTCTGTTCTGCATCTTTGAATCGGGCCCAAGGCTGAGCAGGAGTTGAGCAAGATTGAGGCAAGGTCTCCTCTCAATGGAGTCATTGCACATTGGTGATGGACCCCTGGGAGTGCAGAGGCCCAGTCCCCTTGCTCTCCAGGGACAAACACCTTTTGGGTTGTGTGGAGTCCCCTGTATGGATTTCCTTCAAGTACCTCCTGGCCTTGGAGGACGCAACACCCCCCGGCTGGCTCCTTGTGCCTGCTGCCTGGAGGCGACCTGTGGGCAGGGTTGGGGTGGCTCACATCACAGCCTGCAGTGTTGCACTGGGGTCGGAGGCTCCTGTTGTTCTCCGCCCTGCTCTGCCCTCGTGGGCCACTCCCACCGCAGTCCCCATCCCACGTGCTACCACCAGCAGCAGCTCCCCTGGCCTCTCCCATCTCCTGGGAAGAAGCAGGCCAGGCTGTGGTCCTCCCCGCTCCCAGAACTCCTTTGGGGTCCAGCTGGTTTGCAGCCGGAGGTGGGGGCTGGGGTGAGCGCTCACAATCTGCCCGACCCCTGCTGGGCTGTGTGTGGGGCTAGGCTCTGGGTCTCACTACAATGCTGAGACAGGAACAGTCCCAGTTCATAGCCTGTTGCACATTACTGATATGGCATTTTAACAAAACCAGGGTCTTACTGCGTGTGTCATTTTATAACTTGCTTTCCCCCCCACTATATTTTGAGCATTTTTTTCCATGTCAGTAAATAAACCTCTACATTCACAGCTTTTTATTCTACTAAAATTGTAATTGTGTTAGTTGAGAGGCGGGGGGAGGGGGAGAGTTTGTGCTTGTTCACACCCTAAGTTCCTGCAATGGCCAGGGCTGGGCTGGGGCCAAAGCTGGGAGCCAGGAACTCAATCCAGGTCTCCCACAGGGGTGGCAGGATCCTAAGTGCTTGAGTCATCACCTGCTGCCTCTTAGGAGCTGCATGGGCCGGAAGCTGGAATCAGGAACTGGGGCCCGGGATTGAACCCAGGCACTCCGAGTGGGACCAGATGCACGACAGCTTATTCCAACGATCCCCGCTTGTTGGCTGCTTAAGCTGGTTTCTGGTTTTAGCTTATGATTAATGATGTCATGCTTGGGATGAATTTCTTTGAAATGGCTGACAGGGCCCTCCTGCGCACAGGACTTTTTCAAGCGCCTTGAAGAGACCTGGCAGCTTGAGGCCCGTCATTTTGTATTTGTGTTCAAGGGGCTCCCGAAGTTGTATAAACTGCAGACTCCATAAAAACTGAATGCAGCCTCAGTGATGATAAACATCCTCACTCAGTTTTACTGTTTCTGTTTAAGCTACAACTTTATATCCTTAGGATAAACTCCCGGAAACAGAATGGCTGGACCAAGCAGGTGCACACTTCTAAGATTCTTAGACATATTACGCAGGGTCACCCAGAAAAGCTGATCTGATTTACACCCGGCCCTCCCTGACCCAGAACGCCCCTCCCTGGGTGGGTTCCGTGCGGTTGGGTTCCAGCTGGAGCTGCTCTCAGCACCTCCTCCCAAGGCGGAGCTCTTGCTCTGAGACCCACTGGGCCTGTGTGTGGCATTCCTGAGATCTGCGAACCAGGTTGACATAAAAAGTTCACTCTGGACTTTGTCTTCAGCCTCTCCTTGAAATGGGATGGTTCTTTCCCTCTAGAAGGTAGACCGCGGATCCCCGTGGTCTCTGTGAGCAGCACCTGGGGCCTGAGCTGTCCTGGAGGCAGCCGGGATCACAGGTGTCCTCCAGCCTTGTGCGGCTGTTGCAGGTCTGGCAAGACACCGCTGCTGTGGGTTAGGCCTGCGGAACGGCCGTGGCAGCCACGCCTAGATCTTGTTACCTGGGGTTCCTGGGAAACGTGCATCTGAATAGCAGTTTAGCTGTTGACACCCTGATAACTTCATGTATGTGAGAGTGAGAGGGGTACAGAGACAGAGAGAAGGCTCCTCCGTCTGTGGGTCCACTCTCCAAATGCCTCCAACAGCTGGGGCTGGGCCAAGCCAAAGCCAGGAGCCTAGAGCTTAATCTGGCTCTCCCAAGGAGGGGGCAGGGACCCCATCACCTGCCACCTCTCAGGGTGTGCATTAGCAGGAAGCTGGAATCGAAGTGCACTTATTTTTTTAAGTGAATTCTAAAACCTTATTCTGAGAGGGGCTCACAGGTTTCACCAGACTTCTAAGGGGGCCGTAACACAATCAAGTTCAGAATTCTGATTGCATGAATTCACTTGCATCTCTTTTTTTAAAAAAAAAGATTATTTATTTGAGAGGTAGAGTTACAGACAGTGAAAGAGAGAGGAAACATAAAGATCTTCCTTCTGCTGGTTCACTCCCCAGATGGCTGCAATGGCTGGAGCTGCGCTGATCCGAAGCCAGGAGCCAGGAGCTTCTTCCAGGTCTCCCACATGGGTGCAGGGGCCCAAGCACTTGGGCCATCCTCCATTGCTTTTCCAGGCTACAGCAGAGAGCTGGGTTGAAAGAACAGCCAGGATTAGAACCAGCGCCCATATGGGATGCTGGTGCCGCAGGCGGAGGATTAACCTACTATGCCACAGTGCTAGCCCCTCACTTACGTATCTTTAAAACTTGTGCCTGGCCCTGCACCCACATGAGACCAGGAGAAGCACCTGGCTCCTGGCTTCGGATCAGCGCGGTGCACTGGCCGCAGCGTGCCAGCCGCAGCGGCCATTGAAGGGTGAACCAACGGCAAAGGAAGACCTTTCTCTCTGTCTCTCTCTCTCTCTCTCTCTCTCTCTCTCACTGTCCACTCTGCCTGTCAAAAAATAAAATAAAAATAAAAATAAAAAAAAACTTGTGCCTGACACTGAAGGAGAGAAGTTAGATTCTCCTGAGTCCCCTGCCTGGAGCCTGGTCCTGTACTGGATGTGGGAGTGGAAGAGGGGTGGGAGGAGAGACAGGGGCTCCCCTCTGCCATGCATCATCTGTGGGCTGAGGCTCTGAGTTCTCAGATTGTCCAGAATTTTAAGAAAAATCAGAAATCCAGATTTCTATATATTCCCGTATAAAACAACTCAGATCATTTTTAAATATTGGCAACTAATCAAAAATGTTGTGGGCCAAATAAGGCATGTCTGAAGCTAAATCTGGCCCCTAGGTTTTCAGTGTTGACTCTAGAAGAATTAAATTCCAGTTAAGAGGGAACAAATATGCTCTGTGGAACAAAGCAACAGGGCCCCCGAGTCCTCTGCTGCCACCTTCACCCCACTCCTGCAAACCAGAGGGGTAGACGGGAGCTCTGGGCTGGGGAGGGCTGGGGAGGGCCAGGGCGGGGCTCTGTGGGGCAGTGGGAGTTCCCGTATGGGCGCCGGTTCATGTCCCAGCCACTTCCAATCCAGCTCCTTGCTAATGCCCTGGGAAAAGCAGCAGAAGATGACCCAAGTGCCTGGGCCCCTGCACCCACATAAGACCCAGAAGAAGCCCCTGGCTCCTGGCTTTGTCCTTGCTTAGCCCTTGACTGTTGTGTCCTCTGGAGAGTGAAGCAGCGGATAGAAGATTCTCTCTCTCTCTCTTTCTCTCTCTCTCTCGATTTCTTTGTCCCTGCCTCTCCCTCTCTTTCTGGAACTCTGACTTTTAAATAAATAAATGAATCTTAAATGAATAAAGAAATAAAGAAGTCAATGTCTAAAAATAGACAAAAAGGTGTGGGAAGTAATAACAGTGCAAGAGGACTTGTCTCACAGGTATCAGAGCAAACTCTAAAACAAGCCAATATGGGGCCAGCGCTGTGGCACAGGGGATAAAGCTGCTGCCTGCAATGCAATGCCAGCATCCCATATGGGGACTGATTCGAGTCCCCACTGCTCCACTTCTGATCCAGCTCCCTGCTAATGCACCCAGGAAAGTGCTTGAGCCCCTGCACTCGCGTGGGAGACCCTGGCTTCAGCCTGGTCCAGCCCCAGCCGTTGTGGCCATTTGGGGAGTGAACTAGCGAATAGAAGTTCGATCTCTCTCCTCACAAGCCTGTCTGCAACTCTGCCTTTCAAATAAAAAAATAAATACATAAATAAATAAATCATTTAAAGAAATGTAAAAAATAAAACAAAAAATCATAAAGAAAATTTAGGAACTGTATGAGCAATCTGAAGGAAACAGTCAAATTGAGAAGCCATGAAAGAAGAGTGAGGTCCAGAAAACAGTGCGAGCTAGAACACTTAGTGCAAGTCAGCCGGCACGTGGAGCCAACATTGGCTATGAAGATGCTTGGCCAAGTTTAATAGCCACACTGCACCGCACTTGACAAGTTGACAAGGAGTCGTGACCTCAATAGTGGGCGGGCCAGCGCCGTGGCTCAATAGGCTAATCCTCTACCTGCAGCACCGGCACACCGGGTTCTAGTCCCGGTCAGGGCGCCGGATTCTGTCCCCGTTGCCCCTCTTCCAGGCCAGCTCTCTGCTGTGGCCAGGGAGTGCGGTGGAGGATGGTCCAAGTCCTTGGGCCCTGCACCCCATGGGAGACCAGGAGAAGTACCTGGCTCCTGCTATCGGATCAGCGCGGTGCGCCGGCCGCAGTGCGCCGGCCGCGGCGGCCATTGGAGGGTGAACCAACGGAAAAGGAAGACCTTTCTTTCTCTCTCTCTCACTGTCCACTGCCTGTCCAAAAAAAAAAATAGTGGGCGAAGGACAGAAGTGAGCTTTTCATAGAATTCATCCAAATGGCTGAGAAACAAGTAAAAGGCTGCTCAGATACAGCAGAAGGGAAATGCAATTCAGAATCCCCGTGAGGGCCCATTGCACAGCCGAAGCCAAAGCTGGAGAGCACAGGGCCAGACATCGTGGAAGTGGAAAACGTAGATTTTCTCGAACTCTGCATTAACATATGTTAAGTAGATAAGCAGATAGCTATTGATCTAGAATCTCATCTCCAGGTGTCCCCACAGATACACCACCCCCAGAGGGAACAGGGGCAGGAACCAGGAATTTTGGGGGCAGCATATTTAAAGATTTATTTATTTATTTGGAAGGCAGAGTTACAGAGAGCCAAAGAGAGAGAGAGAGAGAGGTGTCTTCCATCCGCTGGTTCTCTCCCCAAATGGTCAAAACAGCCAGAGCTGCGCCAATCCAAATCCAGGAGCCAGGAGCTTCTTCCAGGTCTTCCACACAAGTGCAGAGGCCCAAGGACTTGGGCCATCTTCTACTGCTTTCCCAGGCCATAGCAGAGACCTGGATCAGGAGCGGAGCAGCCGGGACTAGAACTGGCACCCATATGGGATGCTGGCACTGCAGGCGGCAGCTTTACCCGCTACGCCACAGCACCGCCCCAGATGGGCAGCATGTTTATAGTTGCAGGAAAAGGTAACAAGTGAACTGCAACAAGGAGTGGTAACCCAAGGGGATTTCGTGTGTTGTGGGAATGAGTGGGCACTGGCCCTATCACGGCTGGGCCATTTCTCTGGAGTATTACTTACTGGATAAAGCAAACTGCAGGGGAGTGTCTAGAATAGGATCCCATTTTTATAAACTCAGGATCAAAAATCCCTAATGTGTATCCCACATGTGTATTTGGTCTGTAGCTATTTATTGTGTATTTCTTGTTTGGGAGGCAGAGAAAGAGAAGGTCAGGCAGAGATCTTCCATCTGCTGGTTCACTCCCCAAATGCCCACAATATCAGGGCTGGGTCAGCCCAGTCCAGGAGCTGCGAACTCAGTCAAGACAAAACCACTAGATCTGTCTCCCAGGGTTGAATTAGCAGGAAGCTGGAGCCAGGGGCTGGCTGCAGCCAGGTATGGACCCTAGGCACTCCAGTACAGGAGGAGGGCATGGCACCCCCTGCCCCTCCCTGCGCAATCCTGTTTGACTGTATCTGTCAGCTATTGTGCGGGTCTGTCATTGTCAGTGTGGGCCACTGGGGGTGGCGCAGGTGGACAGGGGTGACAAGGAGGTGACAGAGGAGCCAAGCCCGTGCTCTGCCTCTTCCACACACAACCCTCCCCTCCATCCCTGAAGAGCTGGGGCCTTTGGGAATGGGGTTCTCTCGGCTCGCAGCCCCTGGTGCTTGACTCCTGGGGCCCCCTCAGCCTGTGTTTCCCTGACGCCACCCTCTTGGTGACCTTCGCGTTTTTCTTTCTTTCCTTTTTTGACAGGCAGAGTGGACAATGAGAGAGAGACAGAGAGAAAGGTCTCCCTTTGCCGCTGGTTCACCCTCCGCACTGCGGCCTGTGCACCGCGCTGACCCGAAGGCAGGAGCCAGGTACTTATCCTGGTCTCCCATGGGGTGCAGGGCCCAAGGATTTGGGCCATCCTCCACTGCACTTCCTGGCCACAGCAGAGAGCTGTGCCTGGAAGAGGGGCAACCAGGACAGAATCTGGCCCCCCGCCCGGGACTAGAACCCGGTGTGCCAGTGCCACTAGGTGGAGGATTAGCCTATTGAGCCACGGCGCCGGCCGACCTTCTGCGTTTTTCTCCGTGACTCCAGGCTGAGGTGCAGGGAGCCTGGGAGGGCCTGGGAAGGGGGCTGCCTCCAGGGCCCCCCCGGGGTGGGGAGGAGCTTTCACTGACACACGGCGGCCTCGGGGGACTCTCCATCTCGATGGCCTCCTGTCCTTTCCTCCCATTGCACACATCATGACTCTGTTGTTGTGTGTGTGTGTTTAGTGTCCTTTCCTTAACAAGCTGTCCGATTCCCAGAGGGAGGGCTTGTCTCCCGTAAGGACCTCAGCGGGGCTTGGGCACCGTGGGTCGCTCTGGGAAACTGACTCACGGACTCTGGTTTCACTGATTCACTCTTTCAATCATTCCTCAATTCATTTGTTCCCTTATTCACTCCAGAAACATGTGCTATTGGCACTGGCTTTTCCCGATTGAGTCCTCCACTTACTGGGGTGGCTTTTTTTTTTCTGGTGGGGTGGTGGGGGGCAGCTGGGAGGGGAACATGACGGCAGAATTCTGGGAATGCATCCACGGCTTGGGAGAGCTCCTGGGAAGGAGGGAAGATTCCAGAGGGCCAGGAGTTCTGAGCAGGAGGTGCTGAAGGAACACCAGCAGAGGGCGGTGGCTCTGTCCCCAGGCTCGCCGGGACCTTTTGGCTGCCGGGTCTGTTCTGCGTGGAAGGCCTCTCTGGTCCCCCACATGCTGAAACCCGACCCTTCTTGGCAGGCCAGCCCAGATGTCCTCGCTGTCTGCCATCTCCCCTCACTCCTCCAGCAGGAAGGGCTGCTCTCTGCTTGCAAACAAACTCCCCGTGCACGAACTCTGGACCTCCCTCGTGGTGTGGGCCACTTCCTGCTCGGGCCATAGTGTGCCCCTCTCTGCAGCTCCTAGGCAGGGGCTCAGCCAATTGCTCCCACATAGGCACAGGGCTCCGCGTCCAGGGCCCAAGCCACTGTGTCCGACAAATGAACAGTGCTCTGACTTGAGTGGGGGCAGTGTGTGGACAGCAACGGTGGCCCTGTTTCATGGGTGGGGAAAGGAGGCACTGGCAAGTGACTCACCCATGGGAAGGGGTCGCAGGGCCCCGACTTTCTGGTCCCAGAGGCCATTCCTTCCAGACAGCTTGGTGGGAGGTGGGGGTAGGGCGGGGTGGAGCTGGTTCTCAGGACCCAGCAGGCCAGAGAGACTTGGAGTTCAGATGGCCAAGTTCAGGGAAAGCACAGCTGGGGCGGAGCCAAGGTATTTATTATGCTTGGTTTCCAGCTCCAAACAGAGCTGATGGATGGAGCTGCTCCAGTTCCTATAAACAGCTCAGGCCCTGCCCCTCCAGCCCGCCCTGTTTCCAGTGAGATAGGGGATGGGGGCAGGGAGGAGATGACCAAGGGAGGAAAGGAAGGGAAGGGTGGGGGGAGGACAAAGATGAGCGAAGGCCCTAGAGGTGCGGGGAGACTTGGCGGGGGAGGTGGTCAGAGTGGGTTCTTTTTTTGCCTCCCTTGGGGCCACTGCTTCCCCCCATGCCCCTGCGCTCTGTGTCTGTGGATCTGTCAGGGACGCCTCAGCACCCCATTCCCTGGCTGAGGGCGGGTCTGGGAGTCGTGGAGGACAAGGGCCCGTGGCCATCTGTGTTGGCTCACAGGCCCCAGGGACACACAGAGGCTCTGGCTGGGAGCCCCCTCCAGGAGCCCTTGGCCTGGTGGCAGTGTGTGCAGCTGGAAGAGGGAAATCCAGGCAGTCAGCCCCGAGGAGGTGATGTGGGCCGAGGCTGGAGGAGGAGGCGCTGCAGGTGGTCTGAGGGGGGGGCGGGGGCGGGAGGCAGTGCTGGCTCTGGAGTGGGACAGACCTGGGTTCAAGCCACAGCTCTGGAATGAGTTTCTCTGAAATGAGGCTGGGAACAAGGAAAATCTCTTCCAAGCATGTCAGAATTAACGATCGCAGCGCCCACCGCGTGCTCGGACACGATCAGCTTGGAGCACGCGGGGAGAGGCTCCGGGCCGTGGAGCTCGCGGGGCCGGCACAGAGAGGGGGCGGCAGCCGTGGCCGTGCGCCCCAGTAGCACCCTGGCTGACTGTGACTGGGGCCCAGGGGAGCCTCCCTGTTCCCTGGAACTTGCTCAGAGCTCGGGCAGCCGGATGCTCCGATGACCTAGTTGGCAGCTGTGTCCTCATTTGGCTGAAAACAGGAATTTCTGCCTGGCTGGGGGTCTTGGCCAGGTGAGCAAACTCCCCTGTTTGCCAGGAAAGGGGGTCAGGGCCCTGGAGGGCTCCGGGCTGGAGCAGAGGCTTCAGAGCCTGGGCCGAGCTCAGCCTGTGCAACTGCCTCGCCCCTCGGCCCTCAAGGACCCCACCCCGAGGAACGGGCATTTCACATTGTCCTTGGAGAGCGTAAGCCCTGAGCCCTGAGCAGAATGTGAGAGGTCAAGGTCAGAGAAGCAGGTGGGAGGAATCTCGGGCAGGCAGAGCTGCCCACACCAGGGCCAGCAGGTGCGGGAGAGGTGGGCTGGGGCAAGGGCGGGCACCTGCAGTGGCGGCAGAGTGCGCTCTGGGCTGCTGAGAAGAGGAAGTGCACCCATAGGACAAGGGTATGTGTGGGCTGCAGAACAGCCGTGGGGAGGCCGAGCCGGTGGCTGGGCCTAGGGTCTCTCGCCGCCTCTCACTGCTCACTTTTCCCCCCCCCTTCTCACCCCAGGTGAGGCAGCTCCGACCCCTCCCACAGACCCCTGCCTCTTACCCTTCAGCTCCACCCAGGAGCCAGGAGTGCTCTTCCGCCACGTGCAGCTGGGCCTGCAGCCCTGCTGCCCACATTCTGCCGCCCCAGTAGGCCCTTAGCCCTCGGGCTTGGGGTTGGACACTCGGGAGGCGTGCAGTGGGCACCACAGCAGTACCACGCAGTGATGGCGTGCGCGTGGGGCCACAGAGACCCAGGCCCCCCCTCGGAGACCTCGGCGGGGCAGTGTGGCTGGGGTGAGGCCAGGAGGGCAGGGGCACTGCCAGGGGCTTCTGACTGTGACCGGCAGAGGGAAGGGGGTACAGCTTAGGATCCTCCCACGATTTTGTAGGTGGGCAGGACTTGAGTCTGACTGGTGGCTGAGAGGAAGACGTGACCAGAGAGGGAGCGAATGAGAGAGGAGGGATGAGGCGGGGAGGGGACAGTGCCTCTGGGCAGGGGTGAGAGAGATGGGCATGGAGAAGGAGAGGGCAGCAGCAGGTGGGAGTGGGGGTGGGGGACAGCAGGGTGGCGGGGCGGTGATGGTGGCTGAAGCCCCAAAGGTCCAGAGCCTCAGAGCCCTCAGGATTTGCCACCAGGCTGGAAAGACCGCAGGGGAAGTTGAGGCAAGCAGGCCCCCGGACGCTGCGATGCTGGCTCTCCGTGCACGGGGGATTGGCAAGCTGCAGTTTCTGCAAAATTACTTTTTAATATATTCACGTGCGTGTGATACAAAGAGCTGGTTCCCAGGCTGCGCTGGGGCCCGGCCCCTGGGGCTGACAGCAGCACCGTGTAGTGTTTTCAAGATCAGACGCCGGGGCCAACACTGCGGCCTCCAGGCCTGAGGGTAGTGTTCCCCGGTAGCACCCTTGAGCTTGGCTCCCACCGGGATGGTGGCTACGCCGACTGCCCCAGGCTGGGGCCGGGATGCCGGGCTCTGCCCATGACCCGTCTGAATCCGTGACCCTGGGCCTCTGTTTCCGCATCTGTAAAACAGGGTGCGTGAGTGGCATTTTTATTCCCTCCCACGTCACCGAGTGCCTGTCCTGGACCCAAGCAAGGACCAAGCACGGGCTAGAGGATGGTGATGGTGACAGCGTGGTTCCTGGTTGGGTCTGGGGCTTTCTTCCCAGGCGGCTCCTGATTCCACAGTAAGAAGCACAGGGGACTGTCTGCATGGGTTTTTCTAGTCCTTTTTCAAAAAGGAAAAACAAACCCTGCATGAGGAACAGATGAGGAACAGAGCATGGAGCCAGCGGTACCAGATGTGACCCGGGGAGAGGACAGTCCCACCCCCAGCCGCCTTTCCCACAGCCTCTGCGCCGACTTGTGCAGCTCTGAGCATTCCCCACTCTCGGGCCTCAGTTTCCTGTTCTGTGCAATGGGGAGGTTGGGCGGATGAGTCTCAGACTCCAGACCAAGCTCATTGGAGAGAAGAAATGAGAGCAAGCTGGATAGGAAGGGTACGGAAGAGCCCACGCTAGCCTGCAAGGGAGGGAAAAGGGGGAAACTGAGGCAGCAAAGGAGGACAGGGCCTGCAGCTGCCTGGGAGAGAGGGGAGCATGGGTGCTCAGCCCTGTCTGGGTAAAATGGGGTCGCTTCTTGTCCCCCCACCCCAGCAGTCAGCAGCCCCTGCAGCGGCAGAGACAGAGGGAGGGACCTGAGTCTCAGCTCCACAGGGCTGAGCTGTGGGCCACGGACACTTTTGGAGCCTTCGCTTCCTCTCCTGGGAAATGAGAATAAAATACCCAAACCTCTGCAGCTGGCAGGCACAAGGCTGGGATTTGCATCTGTGGCTTCCAAGACGGGTGTGAAACAGCAGCAGCCAGCAGCCAGCGTGGGGCCTGGTTGGAGATGGGGCCTGGCAGCCACTGGGGTTCAGGAGCAGTGGGGACCATGGGGGCCGCAGGAGAGTGTGGGGGTGGGGGCAGGGCTTGTCAACAGCAGGAAGCAGAATGGCGCAGGGCTGGGCCACAGCCCCAGGGTGGAGGGGCGGGGACCACCTCTTAATCAGACCCTGTGGGAGCTGCCGCAGCCCGGCCTCCCAGCGCTGGATTCAACACAGACTCCCGTGGCTCTTCCGGTCACAAGGTCTTCATTTTCCAGGGGCTGAGAGTCATTATCAGAAGATGTGACAAACAGTCCTCTTGGAAACATCTCAGACACATCCTCCCAGGCACGGGCCTCCCTTGCCTGGGCAACAGCCAGGGCAGCGGGCCACATGGCACCGGCCGTGGCTGCAGAGCCCTGACCACGCCGTGCAGTCACCGCACTGCCGTGTCTCCCACCAGGCTGAGGGAGCCTGGAGGACACAGATGTGTTTCACTGGCGTCCTCCATGCCCAGATGCGTGCCTGGGAGTGGGAGGACACATGCTCGCTGAAGGTGTGCTCATCGGCTGGGTCGGCTTTATTCTCCGCCACCCCTGACACCGCCCACCTTCTGGCTGCCAAAGCTGGACGCACGTGCAGCGGCGGCCATGGGTCACCTGCTGATACAGCAGGTTGCAGAGAAGGCAGCCCTGCGCTGGGGTTGAGCAGCCAGAGTCCTTGGACCTCGGCTCCCTTTGCGACCGCGAATCAGCCCCCCTCTCCTCTGCCCCGCCGTGCACCCCGGTTGGCCTGGGTCTCCCGGCTTCCCTAGGCTTTGTACTGCTGGTTAAACCTCTGCCGGCGGACGCAGCAGCAGGTGGCCAGCGTGGTGAGGACGATGGCCAAGAGCAGCGTGAAGGTGAGGATGATGATGAGGTTGACGTTCTTGAGCCCTCCCTTCTCGCAGTCCTCGGGCCGCACGTGGCTCAGGGACACCTCCTCCTGGGAGCCAAAGCGGCAGATCAGGCCCTGTGTGGCGTCCACATCCACGCGGCCCTGGTGCAGCTGGGCGGCGAGCCAGCCGTTGCCGCAGCAGCTGAGCGGGTTGCCCTGCAGGTAGAGGCGCCGGAGGCTGGGCTCCAGGCCGCCCATGGCGCTGCCGGGCAGCAGGCTGAAGCTGTTGTTGCGCAGGTCCAGCACCTCCAGCGACACGGCCTGCGTCCAGGCGGGCAGGTGGCTGAGGCGGTTCCCGGCCAGGTTGAGCCGCTTGAGGCAGCTGAAACAGGGCAGGTCCACCTGCAGGACGGCCAGCCCGTTGCCCTGCAGCGCCAGGACCTCCAGGGAGGCCTCCAGGCCCGCCAGGGCCCCCGTGGCCACCTCCAGCCCCGGGTTGGCAGACAGGTCGAGCTCCGTCAGCGGGGTGCGGAGGAAGGCCCCTGCCCTGAGCGTCCCCATCTCGTTGTCCACCAGATTGAGGACTCGGAGGGAGGAGATGCCGGAGAAGGCCACGCAGCCCGGGGGCGCGGGCTCGGCCGGGCCCCCACAGGGGCTCACGCGGTTCCCCTGCAGGTTGAGCCTCTGCAGGCTGGCCAGGCCGGCAAAGGTGTACGGGGGCAGGCTCCGCAGGGCGTTGTCCTGTAGCAGCAGCGTCCGCAGGGAGCCCAGGGCTCTGGCGCCCAGCTCCAGGGCCTCCAGCGCGTTGTGACTGAGATCCAGGAGCACCAGGAGGGGCAGGGAGCCCGCGTGCCCGGCCTCGAAGGCCCGCAGGCAGTTGCGGCTGAGGTTCAGGAAGCGCAGGGAGGCCAGGTGCTCCAGAAAGCCGCCGGGCACCAGCTCGATCTCGTTGTAGCTCAGATCCAAGTTCAAGAGCTGGGAGAGGGGCTGGCTGCTGGTGTTCCAGCCGGGGCTCCCCCCGGGGGGCCAGGCCGGCCAGCCTTGGGAGGGCACGGGGCTGGCCTCGCCACCCTGGGGCGGCCCCGCAGGGAGCCGGATGAGGTTGTTGGACATGTTCAGGTACAGGAGTTTCGGGAGCGCGGCTAGGTCGGGGAGCTGGAGCAGGCGGTTCTCGCGCAGGTCCAGCCAGGTGAGCTGGTACTCTGCGGGGGGCTCCGGGGCCGTCTGGAAGGCCTCGATGCTGTTGCAGCTCAGGTCGAGCACCTGCAGCTGCGGCAGGCTGAAGTCGGAGATGCAGGTGAGGGAGTTCCTGGAAAGGTTGAGATGGGCCAGGCGGGGCAGGGCCTCGAAAGCGCCGTCCTCGATGTCCATCAGCACGTTGCTGTGCAGGTCCAGGCGCTCCAGTGCGGGCAGGCCCCGGAAGGTGCGGCGGCCCAGGCGCGTGAGGCTGTTCTCAGCCAGCGAGAGGCTGTGCAGGTGGGGCGCCTCGCCCAGCAGCTGCTCCAGCAGGCCGCTGTACAGGCTATTCCCCGACAGGTCCAGGGAGGTCACGTGCGGCAGGGGGCTCAGGCTGCCAGCGCTCAGCGCGGTGCCCGCCGCCAGGCGGTTATGAGCCAGGTTGAGGTGCTGCAGCTGGGGCAGGGCCTGGAAGACTCCTGGCTGCAGAAAGCTGATCTCGTTGGCGCTTAGGTCCAGGTGACGCAGCGACGTATAGAAGTCCAGGGGCGAGGCCAGGACACTCTGCAGCTGGTTCCCAGACAGGTCGAGGGTCTCGATGTCGGCCAGGAGCATGGCGGGGACCTGCAGCAGGCCCAGGCCCTGGCACAAGGCCTCTTTGCCCACCTGGGGAGGGAGAGCAGCCGGCATTAACAGGTGCGGTAGGGATGCACCCTTTTCCAGGGAGACATTCTGCCCCTCCCAGGCTCTGGCCTTTCCCCTGGCACCGTGCAGGGCACAGGGAAGGCTTGATGAGTTTTGGGTGGAGCGATGACAGCAGGCATAGGGAAAATGAGCTAACAGACAGCGACCCCGATTATTAGCCCAGGTTCCAGGACACGGAGCCACACAGCACCCAGAGTGACACGGAGTCAGGGAGCAGCCACGCCAAGCCGGGCCCCAGGGCTCTGGGTTCCACATGCAGGTCCCCTGTGCAGGTCCATACAGTTACCATGCTCATGTTACACTGGAAAGCATGCTGGGACAATGTCTCCAAAAGGGAAAGCCAGTTTGCTCTCCTGTCATCAGTTCTCATTTTAGTCTCTCTCCATCAGGTCTCATGCAAGCCGTCAGCCCATGAGGCAGGAGCCTGGAGCGAGCTCTGCGGATGCTGCCCCTCCTGTCCAAGGCCTGGCTTCCCACGGCCTGGCCCAGCAGCAGCCCCTGGCGGGGAGGAGGGGGCACAGAGAGGGGGGACGGCCAGGGTCCCAACATGCACGCTCGGGTAACGTGGCAGTAAGCTTGCTGTGTGACCTCCATCAAGTCACGGGACCACTCTGGGTCCCTCGGCAGTGAGTAATTCAGCACCCACTCGGCACTTTACAGCTGACGTTCAGGCCTGGGGTCTCACTGGAGCCGCACGACAGCCAACCCACCACTCAGGGAGGGTCACGGGGGCTCCCGCTGGCGAGGAGTAGACCAGGATTTGAACCCAGGTCTTTAACAACCAAAGACCTCACTCTTGTCTTTCAACAGAGCGTTGACTTCTGGGCCAGAAGCTTTGTGCAGAGGCGGCTGGCTCTCCCTTCCAGCCAGCAACCCTGGCTCTCCCAGCAGAGCCCCTCGCTCAGGCCTGCTCCTGCCCTGTCCCAGCATCTCCCTGCCAGTGCCCACGCATGGCCTAAAGCTCCGCTCTGAGCCTGCAGCACCTCCCAAGGCCCCCAGGGCAGTGACCAGGATGCTCGGCAGGCATTTATGGCTCTCTGTGGCCTCTGCTAAGCTGTCCCCTCCCCTCCTGCCTCACTCTACACACGGTGACCATGGCCGACCACTGCCACCTCTGGGCCTCTCCCGACCCATGCTGCTTACACCACACCTACCTGATGTTGGGGGAGACTCTTCACCCTGAGCCCTGGGGTCTCCTCTACCAGGGAGCCCTACCTGACTGCTTCCTCTCCATTGGCTTTGTCCCAGTGAAGTGTGGCCGTGTAGGGGGACCTGCTGGACACTGAGACCACCCTGAACAGAACCGGCTTGGTTGGTGTGGCTGCCTGGGACCTGGCCCACAGGAGGCGGTCAGTAATTCTTTTAATGAATGAGGAAAGGCCTGCGACACTGAGCCAACCACCTGGCTGACAGGAAAGAAAAGCTGACCCACTATGTTCAGCCTGGAGACTAAGACTATCAGGGCAAGGAGTCTGGCTGCCCACTTTCAGGATGGGGAGACTGAGGCCCGAAGAGGCAGTGACGCAAGTGAGGTCACAGTGAGCCCGTGGCTGAGCCGGCAGGGAAGGAGCCCAAGCCGGTTGCTCCTCACCTGGCCCAGTTCTGTCCTGTGAGGATGAGGACGGAGCTGCCTGGCTGAGCTTCTGTGTGACTCCACCCAGCGTGGTGATGGGCCCTACCCTCTCCCGGGGAGGCCCCTGCTGCTGGGTGCCCACCCGGCCACTGTGCCTGCCCTTGCCCCTCCCTTCCTTGTCACTGCCTTGCTGGAGCCTCCTCATCGCTACACCCAGCCCCCCCACCCGGGGCCCCCCTGGCTTGGAGAAGAGACAACACAAAGGAGGCAGCGGCCGCTCCTGTCGCCAGACACCAGCTCTGAGCCCAGTGCACGGGTCCCAACATCCCACTGTCACCACGCGCCCTAGGAAACTGAGGCTGGAGGTGGGCTGAGGCTGCCGGAGTCAAAGGGCCCAGGGCTCGGAACTCCTCTCCCCACCCAGCAAGGCGAGTCCTGCCTTCTGGGCCCTCGGCTGCTCAGCACCCAGGCTGATGCCTTCTGCCCAGCAAACACCCCCAGACACTGCCGGCAGAGCGGTCACAGGGCAGGGTGCCCCACATGTACACCCACACCCCGCTTCACCTCGGGACCGGCACAGGAGCCCTGGGGCGCAGCTCCTGAGCTGGTCCAGCCCAGGGCCCGAGGCTTGCTGGCTCTGACTGCCACGTGCGTTCTCTGCCATGCCCTCCCATCCACTGTCTCGCCTCCCGGACACCATGGTGCACCCAGCCTTCCCCACTCTGTGTCTGAGTCTCCCCGAGGCGGAGGGCGCACCTGTATTTGGTGACACCTGGGGCCTCCTCTGCCCATTCCTCTAGGGTCTGAGAATCCCCGAGGGCCTCTGAGGAGCAGGAAGGGTGATGGCCACAGGGGGACAGTGCAACCTCAAAGCCGTCGGCCACTCTGTGCCCAGGGCCTGTCCTCCCCCCAGCCCAGGCTTCAGCCTTGACCTCCGTGACTGCCCAGCCTGACTCTTGGACCTGGGGAGCCTCTCCCCTATACCACAGCCTCACAGCAACTTTACGACCAGTCTCCTTGGCTCAGGGCAGGAACAAGGAACAGAAGTGAATCAAATCTGGTCCCCGCCCTACAGAAGTTCTGGCAGGTGAGACAGGAGGGAACCCGTCACCGACACCCCATGTGCACAGTGGGCTCAGTGTGGACATGGAGGGAAGCCAAGGGACTGTAGGAGCCCAGAAGAGGGCGCCACCTCTGGGAAGGGCCAGGGAGGCTTCCTGGAGGAGGCAGCATTTGACCTAGGTAGTAATGGGCAAGAAGCATCCCAGCTAGGGAACCCAGGGGATTTGTCCCAGGAGGAACCAGTCCAGAGGAGCCCCTCCCAGCTGGCACACCTCACATTTCCCCGACATTGACACATCTTAGATCCCCCGGTGGGGCCAACTGCCCTACAGAGACAGCGTCAGGGTCCTACTGTTCCGAGCTGAGTGACCCTGGACAAGCCACCTACCCTCTCTAAGCTGCAGTTTCCTCCTCCAGGACGGAAAGGTATTTAAACATTCCACGAGGTGCTCACTCAAGGCAGGGGACATGTCCCCTCCTCCTCTGACTCATCCCAGCTCCGGCCTCTGGGGCTGCTGCAGGAGGACAGCGAGGCCAGGGGCCCCGGGAGGCCTCTTCCCCGCCCCGGCCAGAGCAGAGCATCTTACCATCTTACAGGGCACCTTGAGTCGGTGCTGGGAGGTGGCCAGGGCTGGGCTCAGCACGGTCAGCAGCAGCAGCATCTGGGGGCTCATGGCTCTGTGCAGGACAGGAAGGAAGGGGACACGGTCAGTCCACTGGCTCCCTCCCATGGCCCCCCCCGCCACTCCACCCTTTCCGTACCTGCCCCTGGGAATGCTGGACTGGAGTAAGGGTGCTAGGAGAGGGGCAGGGGGCAATGGCCCCTCTCGAAGGGCTTCCAACCCTGGGTCTGGGCGCGCAGCCACATTCAGGGACACCAAGTCTTACAGTGGAGCATGGCTTGGCCACATGTGGGTTTTTAAGAGACAACATCTGGTGGAAGACAGCCTGGAAGTGGTGTCCAGGAGGCAGAGGGACCCTGTGGGCTGCACTGGGCCACTCTCAGGGTGGGGTCGGCTGGAAGTGGGGAGGCGGGCTCTGACTCCACTTCCTCCCTGGCCATAAGCAGTTCCCCCGTGCCAGCCCCTCAGGCCCCTCTCTGCCCCTGCCTCCCTCCCCACTCTGTTTTGCCCATTTCTTTTGATTCTCCGATTCTCCTCCGGGGCCTTTGCCATTGTTCAAGGGGAGGGCCACGGCCTTGACCGGAAGCCAGCCAGGAGGCCAGCCCTGCCCCAGCCCCGCTCCTGCTGGCTTCCCCAGGAGCAGCCGGGGCCCTGCACTTTCACTGAGGCCACCGGCTGTGCAGGGGTCACGCAGGGCTGCTGGGACGGCCCTTTGTTGCTGACAGCCAGGGCTGGCATGGAAGGGGAGGCAGAGGCCCCCGCGGGGTGAATCCCAGGGCTACTGGGGCCCCCTCGCCCCCTCACTGAAGCCCTGAGCGAGCGCCAGGGCTACACCAACCAGCTGATGCATTTCTTTCAGGCGTTCACGCATTCAATCGGCCTTCCCTGCCTGCCTCATCTCTGGCTCCGTGCTAGGATTGAGGACACACAAGACTGCACAGAGGTGACCAGAACCTGTACAGAGCGGGTTACCAAGGCGGACCCCCAAAGTCCTCCTAGAGGGAGCACGGGGCTCAGGGTCCCACGGACGGCTCTCCCCTCTACTGACTTGCCCTGTGTCCCTGTACAAGTGACTTCGCCACACCGAACCCAGCGCCAGCCATAGCAGGCCGTGTTGAGGACCAAATGAGATGGCGTCCTTACGCACTGGGCGCCGCTCTCCTCGCTCTCACAACAGCTCTGTGGCCAGTTCCACAATCACCACTTTGTTCTCGGAAGGGGAAACTGAGGTTCAGAGAGCCCAAGCCACCCAAGAGGTGCCCAAGGTCACCCGGCTAGCCAGTGGTAGGCCACACCAGTGTGGCCCCTGGCTCTGCGCCCTTAACCTTGGCACTCTCAAGCCTCTCCCAGCAGGTGCTCTGTGAACTAGCGCTGAGTTGGGATTCCGTGAGCCGCGTCAGGAGACAGGACATTGGCAGGGCCTTTGAGGGCTGCGACTTGGACCGCTGAACCCTCTAGTGGCAATGAACATGGCTGCTCTGGGGCTCTTTCCTGCTGGAACGTGGAAGGGACATTGCTGAGTCTTTCCAGCCGCAGCCACATCCCCGGGGCCCCTGCCACCACCATGGTGCTCCTCTTGCCTGCAGGGGGACTGCTCTGTCCAAGGTAGAGGTTCCTGGACCTGGCCAGCCCTGCTCCCCAGCCTCCTCTCTCACCATCCCCTCTCCCTCTGTTTTGAGGTCACCTCCTTCCAGAAGCCTCTTTGGTTTCCCAAGTCTGGGCCATGGCCCGGAGCTTTCCACACCTCTGAGCTTCCGGTGGGCACAGCACCATGCACTGCAGGGCTCGCCCCACTCCCCCGGAACACACCCAGGCAGAGGCATGCTGTCCTCTGAGAGACCCCTCTCACAGCACAGGCCAGCCGAGGGAGGACAGTGTGGGTGACATGGTGACAGCAGCCCTCCACGACCTTCCCTCCCCTCCCCTCCCTGCCACACACCTGCTTCCATCCGTGGGTGTGACCCTGGGTCTGCCCAGCTCCCTCCTCCATCCCTGGCCCCGGGACTTGAGGGTGGCAGGAGCAGCCCCAGTCACTTCTTCCCCATTTCCACCTGACCCCTTATTCAAAGCAGCCAAGGGGATATTTGAAAGTCACTTAAATGATTCTGCTGTTGGGAGACCTCCAGTCGGGGCCAGGTTTCACCCAGTCTCCTCTCTGGCTCCATCTACCATTTCCCTTCCCCACCAAACGCCAGACTCGGCCAAGGTCACTGCTGCCTCCGCACCTTGCCCTGCCATTCCCCTCGCCAGCAGTGCCAGTCCCCCTCCCCTCGCAGCCGTCACTTCCTAAGCACTTATTCAGATGGGAAGGGGACAGGGGCTCACCCAAGATTCAGTCAACAGGTAGCCGAGCCGGGCTGGGCTCCACGGCGGCCGACTGAGTGGTGAGTGCGAGGGAAGGACAAGGTCGGGTTCAGCTCCGAGCCTGGAGAGCCCTGTCTCCTCCTTCCCGAGGCGGGCACCTGCACACCCAGAAGGGCCTCGCAGCACACGGGGACTCCACTCTGGGGAGTGCCCGAGGACACAGGTCACTTGAACCCAGGCTAACCGGGAAGCTCCACCACTCTGCCCCGCTGGCCGCCCCAGCCACAGTGACGGCAGACGGAGAGTGGCCAGGAAGGTGTCCAGGCGGGACGATGAGCTACAGGGCTGAGCATCCCAGGTGAGGCATGCAGAGGAGGGAGGCCCCGGGGAAGAAAGGGCAGCTCACTGCTGACTCAGAAAAGAGCCAGAGGATATGAGAGAGAGAGAGAGAGAGAGAGAGAGAGAGAGAGAGAGGACACTGGCAATGCCCGCAGTCACAAGCCCACCCTACTACATAAGGATGTCACTCTGCTAAGCACCAGAGTTCTATCATCTCATTTAACTTTCACAACCACCCAAGGAGGTGACTGCTGTGCGTCCCACTTCACAGATGAGAAGAGGGAGGCTCAGGAAGCTGGGGGAACTGGCCCCCAGGGCTTCCAGCTCCCAGTGGTTTCACCCAGGTATGCAGGACCCCAAGGCTGTGCTTTCTCCAGCCCCCTAGAGAACTGTGCCCATTCTGCCCCGGAGACATGACTTACCCAAAGTCACCCAGGCAGCCAGCGGGTGATCAGGATCAGAACCCCGGGCCAGGCAGGCCCTGCGCTCCCGCTCTGACCCCGGCCAAGGCCCCCCACACAGACGCACAGCCACCGCCTACTCACAGAGCCGGTCTGGGCTTCTCCCCTGCCCCGGGTCAGACTGAGTGGCTGAGGAGGGTCCCCGGAGGGCCGCAGTGAATCAGCGAGGCCAGCCCTCTCTGGAGACGTGTGCGTCCCACGGGGATCAGACCTTAACCCAGAGGAATGCGGCCGCCACGGCAGAATTCCAGGCGGCCCGGGGCGGGGTGGGGGTCCCTCCCTCCCCCGCTCCCACTCCACCCCCCTCCCCGCACCTCAGCGGCTGCGGACTGACGCGCGAGCGCGCCCAGGGGCGCTGGGACGAGCCCCGGAGGCGGGCAGTAGAGACTGCAGGAGACCTGGATTCAAATGCCAGCGGGGTGTTCCTGAGCCTCCTACCTCGGCTTGCCCAGCTGTCAAATGGGCACGCCGACCTCAGCCCCGGGCGGGAAAGACCCGCCGCGACAGCCGCCCCGAGGCGTCCTGGGGACCGAAGGAAGGTCAAGTCCGGCTCGGCGCGCGCCTCAGGGGCGACCGGAGGGCGAGGGCCCTGGCCCCGGCCCCCGCCGGCGAGCGGCGCGGGACAGCGCTCCGTGGGGCCCCCGGCGGCTCCTACCTGGTTCAGCGCGGCCGGCGCTCCGCTCGCGGGTCGCCCCGGCGCATCGTGCGTACACCTGCCCCGGTCCTGCCCGGCCCGGCGCCAGGCCCCGGGTCCCGGCCCGAGGAGGCGCTCGGCAGCTCCGCTGCCCCAAGGGAGCCGACCCGCGAGGGGGCGGCCCCGGCGCCCATTTAAAGCCCGCTCGCGCCGGCCCGCCCCCGCCCCCTCGGCGGCGCCGCGCGGTCCTAGCGCCCTGCGGCCGCCCGAGACCCGCGAGCCCCCGCGGCGTCGGCGTCGGGAGGCCGGGGCATCTGCTCCGAGTTGGAAGCCCGCGGGGAAGACGAGGCGAGCGCCAGCGGGGAGCAGGGTCGCCAGCACGCGCCGAGGGGGCGAGGCGAGACCGGCGTCGGCAACCGCACGTGCGGTCCCCAGCCCCGAGGGCTTGGGGGCTTGCTTGGTGGCTCTGGGAGCCGCAGGTCCGCGAAGGAAATCCGGCCTGGCCGCGATCTTCCAGCTGTCGGCGGCGCCGATGCTCTTCGCCCGGGGCGAGCGGGAAGGCCGGCGGGGGGGACGCGGAAGGAAGTGACCCGCACTGCGGCGCGGCCTGGCGGCCACTCTACCACCTAAACGAGCTATAGCGCCCGCGACCGTCCTCCTCTATCAGCTCTTGGGCCGTCGACTTCCGCAGCTTTGCGGCTTGAAAGCCAAGTGCGTGAGACCGCGGGGACCTGCTTTGCAGCTGCAGAAACTGAGCCTTAACAAGGCTAAACGGCAACCCCACCGTCGCGCAGCTTTTTGGCATTGGCACTCGGGCGCCCGCTGTCCAGTTGGGGCACCATCGCGCCTGGTGGCTTAGCTGCTGTCCAGCTGCTGCGCCATGGCCTTGGCGCCAAAGATCGTGGGCGTCTGGCCCTTGCCACATCCCTGTGCTCTGCTCTGCTAGGTGGCCGTTCCTCCAGGCCCTGGTCCAAGCAGAGAAGACTCCTCTTCCACAGTGCGTCTCTTCCCTGCCGGCCACCAGCCCCGAGAGTGGGGCCTTGGGGCCAACTGGGCTGAAGCTGGGCGATGTGGACACCGGCTTCCCTGGAGCCTACACAGCTGTCACTTTTTTTTTTTTTTTTTGACAGAGTGGACAGTGAGAGAGAGACAGAGAGAGAAACGTCTTCCTTTGCCGTTGGTTCACCCTCCAATGGCCGCCGCGGCCGGCGCACTGCGGCCGGCGCACCGCGCTGATCTGATGGCAGGAGCCAGGTACTTATCCTGGTCTCCCATGTGGGTGCAGGGACCAAGGACTTGGGCCATTCTCCACTGCACTTCCTGGCCACAGCAGGGAGCTGGACTGGAAGAGGAGCAACCGGGACAGAATCCAGTGCCCGGACTGGGACTAGAACCCTGGGTGCCAGCGCCACAGGTGGAGGATTAGCCTATTGAGCCACGGTGCTGGCCTGTCACCTCTTCTTGCTCCTGTCCAGTCCTCAGGGGTAGACCTGTGTAGATGGGACTCGTGTCAACCCAAGAGAGGCCAGCGAGTAGCTCCGGGGGCTGAGTTGGCTTCAGAAGAGACCTGGGATGGCTCCCTAACCTGGGCCTGGGCTGCATGTGGGGGGAGCGTGGGAGGTGCTGTGGGGACCCCTACAAGGCCAAGGAGGAGGCTCCAGCCCTCCCCCACCCCACGCCAGCCAGTGAGGCTGCAGATCTGTGCTCGTAGGAGTCTGGGCTGGCCCTCTCTGGTCTAGTGGAACATCAGTGTCCCTGACCATCAAGTGGCAAAAACGTAGCTACATCTTGGGGTTGGTACCAGAGCTAGGGGAAGGGATCCAGGCTGGGGCCCGCAGCCAGTGGGTGCTGGGTGACTCTGGCTGTTTATTGCGCTGTGATTGGCGGATATTTCTGCTACACCCTGCAGGCTTCCTGCCAGGTCCTTGTCCTGGGAAGGGCTTCACAGCCCTGCAGCGGTGGGATCAGAGCAGGGTCCAGGTCATCACTGGACCCGCTCTCCCCCCCTCCCCCGCCCCCAGCTGGCGCCCTGCCTCCAGGCCCAGGCCACTGAGCATCGCCTCACCCTCCCTTCCCATTCCTGGAGCCGCCTTGAAGCAGAAACTCCTGGGCTGACCCAGAGCTTGGGCCAGGGCTGGGGCCACAGTGGGCTGGGGTGGGCAGCCTGCCTCCCACACACCTCAGAGCCTGTGGTTGTGGTTAGTTCATGGGGTTCCACCTTCCGCAGTGCTCAGATGGGGCGCCACATGAGTTGGGGATGGACGGGCAACCAGGCGAGCCCACCTGCCACCCAAGCCCCTCGGGACCTGTGGCTGGAAGCCGGGAACTCCTCAGCACCCCGCTTTGGTGACCTCTTCAGCAGTCACGTCGCCGTGTGTCTCCATCTCGCTTCGTCTTTCTGACCTCAGTTTGTTGATCTGGACAGGAAGTCTAATAACAGCACCGATGTCGTGGGTTTGTCTTGAAGATGGGACCTGACTCTGTGTATGAGGGGCGGGAGGGCAGACCTGGGCAGAGGGCCTGGCCCATGGGATTTGCTCAGTAAACATGACACCACCCCCCTCTCTGGTGGGCCCCAGGTAGCTGGCAAATAAAATCATCCAGCACTTCTGGTCGGGCTTCCAGTCCAGCTGGGATGACAGTCGGAGGCCTTTTTCTGAATCTGTGGGGGTGGGGGGTTGGGAACTGGCTGGTGGCCGGCAGGGAAGAGACCCACTTTCTTTCCAAGGCCACTGAGGTCAGCTTTCCGTCTGGCAGCTGGGAGCCGGCTTCCTCGCCCTGGTGCTTTGTTCAGAGCTCCTGTGCCTTGTGCACCTGTGTCTTCAGGACCCCAATCGGAGGTAGGAGAATCCTCTCTGGGGCCAGGTTAGGCTCAAGCCTCTCCCGGAGGTCTCACTCAGGCTGGGCTGAAAGCTGAGGGTCATCCCCAGGAGCTAGGGGCCATGAAATCCTGGGTGACCACGCCCAAGTGGCTGCACCCCTGGGAGCCTTGCCATCCTCTTCTAACTGTAGAAGCACCGTGGGTGCCAGGGACCCCCCACTTAGGCTCCGCTGCTCTTTGCTGAGCACCCACTGTGGGCCAGCACTCCCTCCCTCCCTGGGTCAAATCCAAGGACAGAGCCTTTATTCTCAATTACAGACCAGGAAACTGAGGCTCTGAGACGTTACGTAACTGGCCAAGTCACACAGCTTGTAGAGCCAGGCCTCCTGACTCCCAGACTCGTCTCGATGCAAACATGTGGCTGTTCTCACTCTCTGCCTCTGCCGAGCACCCACACTGGCCCCTGGGAGTCAGGGAGTTCCCCCGGCAGCCCCCGCTGGGGCCCTGCCTTCTGGGGCAGAACCCTGGGTTCCCCAGTTCTCCCCCTGCCCACCGTCCCTGGCTCCCTAGGGGGATCTGGGTTCAGATCTCAGCAGCTATGGGCCATCTCCTAGAGAGACAACAGCAGGGACAGCAACTGCAGCTGGTGCCAGCTGTGGGGCGTTGCTGAGTGGGAAGTCAACACAGGGCTTGAGAAGCAAACAGCATAAAGGGTCGGCGGGGTGTCCCTGGTTCCAAGTGGCCGCTCTGTTGAATGGGAATAGTGGGAGCTGGTGGGAACAGGCCTGGCCAGCAGGAGGCCCTGGGGACGCTCTGGCCTGTCCGACGCACAGTGGAGACGGCAGGGTGCTGTAGGCACTCCCAGGGGGTTCCTCAGGCTCCCAAGCCCTGTGTGTGGCCAGAGCCCTGCCCCGTCTGGTTTGCTGTTCTCAGTGGGGGCCAGGGCTGCAGGTGCTGGTGCGCCCCGTGGACCCCGTTCCCCTCCCCCTCCCCAGCTGCCACAGGGGAGGCTCCTGGCTCAGAGTCGGTGCAGGGCTGTGCGGGCTCCCAGGGGCCCCCAGGGAGGGGGGGAGATGTTAAGTGACATAATTCGAGACTGAGTGAGCAAAGGGGGCCGACATTGGAAGCGTCTCCACAGCTTGACTCTGTGCCGAGCCATGGAGCGTGAAACCGCAGCTTTCTGTGTGCCTGGGCTGCTGGGAACCTGAGGCTCTGCCCTTTCAGCCACGCACGGCTCCCTGCACCCCAGTTTAACCATTTGGAGGTCAAAACCGCTGCACCCTTTCCTAGATGAGCTAGGCTTTCATTGTCTGGTCACTGGTCCTGGTGGGTGACACCATGCAGCCCCCTCCCCAAGCTCCACCCCCAACTGCCTTCTGCCCGGGGAACCCTGGGGCTAGCTGATGGAAGCAGGTGCCGGCACAGGTGGTCCAGCCACAAGGGTGCTGGGCAGCCCCCTGAGCAAGCCGTGCCCTGCACAGTCTCGGTTTCCTTGCATGTGGAGGGGAGACGGCAAGGTGCAGGTCTTGCGGAGGTGACTGGGCTGCAGGAAGCAGTGGCCCTCCGTGGGTCACTGAAGGGAGCCGAGGGCAAAGGGAGCCACAGGGGCGGGGGCCGCAGCCTTGGTCTGGGAGAGCAGCTGAGTCATGGAGCCTCTGGCACTGTTGGCTTGGGCAGGGTGGGGTGGGGGGCTAAGGCAGAGCCGCACCCCTGCTGCAGCTGCCTCTCTGGGGTCCCTGCAGAGCTCTGTTCCCTGGGGCTCCCTTCCCAGCCTCAGGACCCAGGTGCTGGGCTCCCAGTAGATCATCAGCTCGTTAGCCTCCCCGTGGTCAAAGCCGGGTCACAGGCACCCCAGTGGTCCCTACATCTTTGGGCGACTCAGAAACCTCTGCAGCTTCCTCCATTTCCACTCCAAGATGGATGGTAGACTCCAGGCCCAGAGAGGGCTAAGGCCCTGCCAGTCCCCCTCGCCCACCCTCCTTGCACAAGGCCAGGGCACTCTGGTCCACAGCCACCTCTCAGAGTCCTGCCCGGTTTTCCGCAAACTGCGGCAAGTGGCGGTTCCCTGAGGACCCTTTCAGATAGACGGCTGGACCCCTGCCCTGGGGAGAGCCGGTCCCGTCACTTGGAGGTGGGGCCTGGGCTCTGCGTCCCTGTCAGCCCCCCATGGGGCTGGCGCTGCCTGTCCAGGGACACTCTGAGGAGCGCAGGGACTGTGTGAGAGCCAGAGCAAGCCCCGCCCCTGCCCCACTCCAACAGGGGAGTGCAAGTCACCCACAACCGACCCCGACAGAGCTAAGCGCAGCCCTCCCTCCCCGGCCAGCAGGACGGAAGGAATGAGATGGCAAAGGTCGGGTTAGCCGGTGATGAATCTTACTGTAAGCGCAGGCTGGGAAGGGGATGGGCAGGGCCAGACAGCTTTCCAAGGCAGCTTTCCTGTTGCAACTGTTTAACCTACACCATGCAGCCATGCAAGAGGAGCCAGATCCTGTTACTACTGCTGCTACTGTTGTTATTGCCATTCGCAGACCACCCCTGAGGAAATCCAGAGAGGTTAAGTCACTACCTTAAGGTCACACAGCTGGTGCAGATGAATCCGGGCAGTGGGGCTCCAGCACCTCCCCTGTTAATACTTTTGTTGCTTTGTCACTTGCCACAGCATGAATTAGCCAAAAGAGCAATTACAGTCATGCGTGGTTTAACTCCGAGAACTGTCGCTGGCTGTGTTGTCAATGTCAAGTGTCACAGTGTGCAAACTAAGACGGCTGTGGCATGGCGGGGTGATGTGCTCTTCCCGCATCGCTGTCGTCGGCGAGGCCCATCGTCAGCTGAAGAGTCAGCACCTGGCATGAGCCTGCCATCCGTTAGCTCAGCACGGAGGGTCGTATTCTCCTTCCCACCTTAGGTGGGGTGAGGGGGACCCGAGGAAGGCAAAGCAGGGAGAGAAGAGGCCCAGAGAGAGAGTGGGGGCAGTGAGCGGGGGCTGTCCAGGCTCCCATGTTCATAGGGCTGCTTGCTGCTGTGCGACCCAGGGCTGGCGGCCCAACCTCTCTGAACCTCTGTCTCTATAATGTAGGGACCACCATGGACGTTGAGCTCACTTGGTTCGGGTGCCCACCTGCCCAGGGCACTGGCCCGGCACTGGCCCTGTGTGCATTGCCTCCTGGCAGCTGGTGGCGTTCCTGGCTGCAGCTGTCTTCTTTGCGTGGCTGTGACCCAGGGAACGGTGGAGTGCTTGCAAAGCTTCCCTCAGCGGTGCCTGGGGGCATGGGGAGGGGGCCTGCCTGAGGGGAGCTGTGGCCACCCAGTAGGGCAGGGAGAGTGGCCAGCGTTCCCGTCCTGTGGAGGGCAGGTGCTGGCCCCCTGGTAGGCGAGGTGGCAAGGCTGGGGCACACCCAGCTGTGCCTGGGACGGGCTCTGCTTGGGCCCACCAGCCTAACCTCCCTCCTCGTGACCACAGGGCCTTCCCAGAGCATTCAAGCGCTGTCCTTTGGGCGGAAGCCAAGGCTCCAGCAGGGCAGGTGCTAGCTCAAGGTCATGGCTAGGAAGTGGCAAAGCAGGGGCTACCCGCCCCACAGCACCAGGTGCTCACCCCTCCCCCCATGACATTCCTCCACCTGCCAGCAGGAGCCACACACCTGCCCCATCCACACAGTGCACCTGCCAAGCACCCTTGCTGCCCGCCCCCCCACACCCTTCATAGACACCTTCCGGGGCAACCCAAGGCACATGGGGTCCCCACTCATGGGAACAAGCATGTGTTGGCCTCCCACTAACACGTCAGCCAGACACACAACAGACATTCCAGGGATACCCACGTGGTCTCCGCACGGACACACACCTCAGACAAATCTCACTCTCAGGTGTGCACTGCACAGGCAGAACACATCACCAGCAGGCACGCTGAGCGGATACACGGCACACACAGGCTCTCACACAAACACCACAGCACACCCACACCCTGCACGACTTGCACGCAAGCAGCTCACAACCTGCACACATGGCAAAGACCGGAAACGTCCAGTGCACTGAGAAGCCAGAGTCGTGGTGTGGGCACGCACATGCACGCACAGATACTCGGCACAAACGTGCACACGGGCGTGCATGTGCACCTGCTCACGGGAACACGGCTTGCGAGCAGCCTTCCCAGAAGCTGCCCACGCTGGAGTCAAGTGTTTGCCACCAGGAATGAGTCCCTGGGGTGTGAAAAGGAAAGAGGAGGAGTGGACACAGGCTGGTGTGTTCTAGCCAGATGGTCTGCGGGACCTCCCTGGGGTCCGAGGGCCAGAGCAGGTGGGGGCTCTGAGCTTAGCGCACCGGGAGCCAGGCAGCCAGGCTGGGGCTCTGGACTGCACAGCTCCGGGTGCCGGGCCCTGTGCCCAGCCAGCAGCGCTGGGAGCTTGGGGTTGGGTTATTTGGCCTTCAGTGCAGCTGCTCCCTGGCCTCACCTGGGCTGTGTGACCTCTCCCCGCTCTCCCCTGGGCACTGCTGGCAGAGACCAGGGTTGGAGGCTGGAACTTGACTCCCCTCCCCTCCTGCCTCCGGGGAACCTGGCAGCTCCTCCGCCAGCAGCACAGACATGGCCCTCCTTCCCGGGCCTCCCAGGACCCCTTCAGCTGTTGCAGCCCTGCCATCCCCTCCTCGCCAGAACCACAAGGGAGGCACCCGCCGTCCCCGATTCTCCTCGATTCTGCCCCCAGGTGTCTCCAGCCCCTTACCCCCACCCGCTGCACACACACACACACACACACACACACACACCAGCTCCCCATAGCCTGCACAGCGGAGCTGCCATGGATGGAGCTGTCACAGTCACTTGGCTATGCCTTGTAACACCCTCTGCGGCTTCTCATCTCGCCTCTCTAGCACCTCCTTCTGGATCCTTCTGCAGGCTGCTTCTCTTCCTCCTCCTCCTCCTCCTCCTCCTCCTCCTCCTCTTCCTCCTCCACCACCACCACCACCTGATCTCGAGCTGTGGAGGCGCCTGGTCTCCCTCGGCTGCTGGCCTCGGCGATTTTCTCATCCTCTCCCAGGACAGCTGCCCGGCCCACGGTCTCCCTTTCCCATCCTTTCACCCACTATTCACCCTCCATGTAGCAGCCACATGGAGTTGCTCCAAAACACAGAGCTGACCAGGTTACGTCCCTGCTTAAAATGTTGACCAGGGTGGGTGGGCAGGTGTTGTGGCGCAGCGGGTAAAGCCACTTGCCTGCAATGCCGACAGCGAACGTGGGCGCCAGGTGCAGAACTGCCTGCTCCGCTTCTGATCCCTGCAGCTCCATTCCCTGGTCCCCGCCTGCAGCAGCTGACCGTGTCCGTGTAGGATGTGGCTGCGGCCTGTAAGGCAGCCAGGGTGGTGCAGATGCAGAGGGGAGGCTTGGAGGTGAGGTCCAGTTCTGCCACTTGCTTGCCGCGTGACCTTGGATTGAGTCTTTTTTTGAAAGGCAGAGTGGACAGTGAGAGAGAGAGACAGAGAGAAAGGAGAAAGGTTTTCCTTTTGCCGTTGGTTCACCCTCTAATGGCCGCCGCGGCCGGCGCGCTGCAGCCGGCGCACCGCGCTGATCCGATGGCAGGAGCCAGGAACCAGGAGCCAGGTGCTTTTCCTGGTCTCCCATGGGGTGCAGGGCCCAAGCACCTGGGCCATCCTCCACTGCACTCCCTGGCCACAGCAGAGGGCTGGCCTGGAAGAGGGGCAACCGGGACAGAATCCAGCACCCCGACCGGGACTAGAACCCGGTGTGCCGGCGCCGCTAGGCGGAGGATTAGCCTAGTGAGCTGCGGCGCCGGCCCTGATTGAGTCTTAATAGCTTCATCTCAAAACGGAGAGAATGATAATTACCATGCACCACTGGTGAGGGCATCCCATCCCATGCCAGAGCTCCCTCCTCGCAGCCAGTCCTGCGGCTGCCACAGGGGGGCGCTCCAAAGACAGGGGAGAGTCAGCCCTCTGAACTGTCCCCAGCCTCTGATCAATCTTGCGGCTGCTCCTTGGGTGGCTGCCAGTAAAGCAGGAAGCGGGGGCTGGGCACTGGTGGGTTTGGGACGACAGAGGGTGGTGGGGATGGTGGGGTAGGGGGACGACAGTGCTGGAGGCTGGACAACAGAGAGGTTGGCGGGAGTTTGGGAGGTCTGGCTGCGTGGTGAGCTCTCTTCTTCCCTGGCTCCATTCTTCTGCCACCCTGAGAAGTGGGGTCTGGCTCTCGGGCTGTACCACGATGCAGAGGGTGGGCTCCAGGTGGGTAGGCAGGGACAGCCCCCATGGCTGGTTCCGCCCAGGGTCATGTAGGCTGGACACAGGCAGAGTGGGTCTGGTAACGTTCCCCGGCTACAAGGCTTTGCCCCCACGCGGTGCTCACTCAGCCCCAGGCCACCCCAGGGCTGGGTCTTGAGGAGTTACTACACCCAGTACTAGGAATTCTTTTTATAATGAAAATTCCCGGGAATCAGAGGTCTGAGCAGCTGCAGAGCACAGGACGGCTGGGGGAGGGAGCTGGGGGTGGGAAAGGGTCGGGCAGTGGGGAGACTCGGGGAGGCCCTGGGCAGGTGGCCCATGGCTAAGGGCCTTGGTCGCCAGCAGCAGGGCACATGCTAAATAGGCAAGTGACATGGCAAGGCCCGTGCCAGGACAGAAAGGGAGGCAGGAGGGCAGTGAGAAGGCCTGGCCTCACTGAGGATCGAGACGATGAGGTTTAGACACCAGCAGAGGTGTCTAAACCCCAGGACTGACTGCGAGGGTGGGGGCGGGGGCGAGGTGTCATCAGGACAAGAAAGGGAGGGTTCTCACCCCTGAGCCAGGAGACCTGGCTGAGCACGGTCAGGGTGGTCTGGGCCCATCCAGGAAATGCCCAGAGGTCAGAGAAACTTCTAGGTCTCAGCAACAGAGGAGCGCTGGCAGCAAGAGCCACTGTCCTGGCAGGCGGGCATGGTTCCACCTTCCTCCGGAGAGGGCGGGGTCAGCCACGTGGGCTGGTCCCCCCCCCCCCCGCCCCCGCTGTGTCTTGTAGGAGCAAGTGTGAAGGGCTGGAGGCCAGGCAGCCTTCCACACCTGCCAGCCTAGGCCGGCTTTGTGGCTGGAGGCAGAACACTGACAGTTGGGGTCCTCTCGCTGGCCTCTGTCGTCAGGGAGACACGGGCCCCCAGTCACGAGGTCCCTCCCCTGAACCTCCCAGCCAGGCAGCCCTGCTGAGCCCACGGAGCCTCCGGGCTCACTGGCTGGGCTTCTGATTCCCTCTGGAACAACCTGCCTGCCCCCTAGTGGACTTCTGAAGGGCTCCTCACCACGTCAAAGGCACCGGGCATTCAGTCCAAGGCTGTCCACGGCCCCAGGCAGCTGGAGCCTCCAGCATCGGACGTGTGCAAGGAAGCCCTGGGCTGAGCCGGGACGGGAGGCATAGCTCAGCCCTTGCGAAGGCACACAGACTCGGGCATCCTGATCCCCGGGAAACCAGCAACAGTGTGTGGCCAGGCAGTCTCCTCCCGGGTCTGGGGTCCTCACAGGGCTGCTGGTTCCTCCTTAGGGCTGCGAGGATGGCACCGGCGCTCAGTCCTGTGTGGCCCTCCCTCCTGCTCTGCCCACTTCACCTCCTCCCATCACACAGACTCCACTCTGGCTGTCTTTTGAGCAGCTCCGGGCTCCGGTACATGTGGATTCCCTAAAGCACCTGTTGCCACAGCAGCCTTCCCCACCTCCCCTGCCCCTTAACCTTGAATTTCTTCCCCACTAACCTTTGCTGACCTTGCCCTCTGGAAGCCCTGAGTCTGCAGGGAGAGGTCGACTCAGGGCCACAATGGAACATGGACAGTGTTGGACAGAGTGGCTCAGTAGCTGAGGGACCAGAGGAGGTACCCCTGCCATAGCACATGGGGATGGGGAGGAGGGTTTGGGGGAAGGCTTCCTGGAGGAGGAGGTAGAGGAGCAGAGGTCTGGGGAGGAAGGAGGAGTTGGCAGGAAGGGGTGGGAAGCAGGAGCCTGGGGAAGAGCACCCAGCTGGTGCAGGGCTGGGCAGTGAGAGTGTCCGTGGCGGTGGGAGGGGGCGGGGGGAAACAGGTCAGCAGGGAAGCCAGGGGCCCCAACTGAGCGTAAGACCAACCAATCCCAGATGAGAGACACCAGGCGGGCGACCTGGGGAGCTGGTGGTGCTGGGGGCAGGTAGAGTGGTCGGCGAAGCCTCGGGCTGGCGGCTCATTCACTGGCCCGAGCGGCCACTCAGCCTCCTGGCACATGCCTCTTCCTGGGCACTGGGCTAAGGGAGGAGCTGGGTGGGCTTCTGGGGCTGGGGTGCCCACAGCAGCCACTCATCACACCGAGGAGGGCTGGGGAAGGGTTGGATGGAGGTGGCATGGCAGGTGCTGTCCCTGGATGAGTCAGAGAAAGCGGCGAGAGCAGAGCTGTGCATCGCGGGGGACAGAGTGGAGTAAGGGGCACACGAAGACCCAAGAGTGGGTGTGAATGGGCAGGTGCTGTTGACCAGCATGTGCAGGGCCTCGAATAACCAGGCTAAAATGTTCGGACTTTTCCAAGCAGTCCATCCGAAACTGCGCCCACCTGCAGAACCTGGAGCCAAGCAACTCTGGACCCTTCTGAAGCTTGCGTGCCCACCTGCTACCTGAGAACTCCATGCCCTAGAGGCCAGGGACATCCCATTGCTGGGAACCAACCCCAGGGATTAGGAGGATGGCCCCAGGCTGGCGGGGGAGGCGTGGGGACTTCACGGAGCAGCAGCTGGCACTGGGTGGCTGTGAAAGTTATAACCCGGAGTTCCCTGGCTCGGGGCTCCCACGTGGACCCACACGCTGGGGCCCAGGCAAATGCTGGCCTGGCTTCTTGGGGGAGCTGTCCATCCTGGCTCCCAGCGTGTCCCAGCCTCAGCAGGAAGCTGCTAGCCTCACCCCTGTTCTGCAGAAAAGGTGTGTGTCCCCCGCTGGGTCCCCAGCTCAGCTCAGAAGGCAGAGGGGTTGCACAAAGGCACTGCACCCCTCCCAGCCTCTGTGCCCATCTAGAGGCTGAGCAAATAACTCTTGTCTCATGGGGTGGGCGTGGTTGAGACAGGTGCACAGAAGGTACCTAACCTCTCGGTGTGGGCAGCTCAGAAGGTGGGCAGAGGGGCATGGCCCCCCACACACTGCAAGGGACTCATACCAGCAGACAGGGCATAGATGCATATGAACACATGCAACACGTATGAACACACAATGTAAGCACAGGTACAGGGACAGACACACTCAGAACACGCACAGCTGAAGTTGCAAGCATGCGATTGTCAGGGCACACACACACACACACACACACACAGCCCTCCAGGAACAAGCACGCCCGTGCCCACACAGACCCAGTGATGGCCCGCACGTGCCCACGTGCACGGGCTTGCTCTGATGTGCCGGCTAAGGGCCTGTGTGCTCTGACGTCCCAGGGTGGGCTCTGTGGCTCCAGGGTAGCAGGTGCCTCCCGCTGGCTGTGTGAGCCCACGGGCTGCCTCTTCTCTGGAGGGCACCGATCTCATGCCTGAGTGCTCTGCCCTGGGACCTGATCACCTCCATTACAGCAGGATTGAGGGCTCAACGCACGGATCTGGGGACACAGACGCTCAGCCCGCCGAGGAACAAGCTGCGTTCCACTGTGATTCTGGGCTCTGGGCCTGTCTGAGTGCTGGGTGGGTCTCCATCTACCCACACGTGCATCATGGTGCTCACAGGCCACACCTGCCCATTTCACAGATGAAGAAACTGAGGCCCCCTAATGTGGGCAAACAGAGGCCACCGGGGAACCAGGGCCACTCGCCTGTCCCCTGTCTCCCATGCCATGCCATGCACAGCCGTGCTCACACACACACACACACACACCATGACACAATGGGTAGAGCCTCCCTACCCAGCACCCTTGTAGGCTTCAGGGCTGGACATGGAGTTCCAGGTCCTCTGGTTTAATTTTTTATTATTTATTTGAGAGGTAGAGTTACAGACAGAGAGAGGGAGAGACAGGGAGAAAGGTCTTCCATCCATTGGTTCACTCCCCAATTGGCCATAACAGCTGGAGCTGCGCCTATCCGAAGCCAGGAGCCAGGAGCTTCTTCCGGTCTCCCATACAGGTGTAGTGGCCCAAGGACTTGGGCCATCTTCTACTGCTTTCCCAGGCCACAGCAGAGAGCTGGATGGGAAGAGGAGCAGCCGGGACTAGAACTGGCACCCATATGGGATGCCAGTGCCACAGGCAGAGGATTAACCTGCTATGCCATGGCGCCGGCCCCAGGGTCCTCTGGTTTAATTCTCACCGTGCTGTGTGAAGGAAGAGTGACTGATCCCATTCTGCATTTGAGGAAGCTGAGACATAGAAAGGTAAGGACCGGAGCTGTGCAGGTAGGGACGGGCCTGGCAGCTCTCAGAGCCGAGTGCACACACAGCACCTGTTCCCTGTATACACGCACACACATACACACGCATGCGCGCGGGAATCCCAGCATCAGCGGATGTGTGGTCCCTGTATGGAATGTTTTCCCAAGGACCTCTGCCCAGCTCCAAGTTGTTGGGTCAGACCCACCTCCAGAGGTCTGCTGAAGAAGGTGAGTTTGTTTAGGGCGCCACCTGCCATTGGCCCCGCCCCCTCCTGTCAGTCAGGAAATGAATTCCCCGGGTGTGCGTGCACCTGCCCTGGAGCCACCTGCGTGGATCTGGTGAGCAGCTCTGATGCTGGGAGCCATTGTTTTTGTCTTCTGTAAGGTAGAGGCCTCATGTTCCTGAGAGCCAGTGTTTCTCACTCTTTCTCCACTATCCTGAGATTCTGGGAGCCCGAGGCCCACACTCCTGGGTTCAGGCGGGAGTGGGGAGGTGAGCCGGGAAGGAGGCAGCCTACTCTGAGTGTTTCCTATGTTTGGACCTGTCTGCATCCTCTCATGGTGCATTTTACTATTATTTTTTTAAAAAAATTTTGTTTATTTGAGAGGCAGGGACATAGAGAAGCAATAGAGAGCTCGCATCTGCTGGTTCACTCTCCAAGTGCCAGCAATGGTTGGGGCTGTGCCAGGGCCAAAGCCAGGAGCCAGGAACTCAGTCCAGGTCTCCCACATAGATTGCAGGAACAGTTACTTGAGCAGTCACTGCTGCCCCTCCCAGGGTCTGCATCAGCGGGAAGCCGGAGTCAGGAGGCAGAGCCGGGAATGGAACCCAGGTTCTCTGCACTGGTTGGCAGGCATCTTACCTGGTGTCTTAACTGCTGGGCTGAATGTCTGCTCCATCCAGGCCCATTATAGAGATGAGAAAACAAAGGCTGTGAGACGTGCTGGGACAGGAGTAGAGGAGCCAGCTGAGCCCGGAGCCCTCGTCTGTCTGCCTCCAGCTCCTGGTGCCAACCTGCTCCTGCCCTTGGCAGCTGTGCCACCTGGGGCTCCCGGGTGCACAGCAGGGACCAGGCTCCTCTTTGGGAGGTGTCACGAGCTCCCCTGAGCGTGAGCGCTGAGCGCCAGCCTCTCAAGAGCGAGCGCTGCGTGGAAGGGAGGCGCTACTTCTGTCTGTGTTGCTTCTGCGGCAGGGGTGAGTTCACACCCAGGACGCCTGGAGGAACAAACACATCAGTTCACAGCCGCTCCCAGGCACTCACTAGTGAGTGCCTGGTCGGCCGCCAGGGGGCCCCGGGAGGGCTCATTGCAGGAAGCGGAGCAGGGAGAGTGGGGTGCGTTCAGCCCAGGAGTCTCTGAGCCCGCTCTGGGCCTCTCCGCAGGGCCAGGCCCAGGCCTTCCCCCAGCTCTGGGTCCCCGTCGTGCCCCAGCAGGCTTTGGCAAAGGCTGCCTTGATTTCCTGGCTTATGAGGTCCCGCCAGGGATCCCTGAGGAGCAAGGAGAAGCACGAGTCATAAACCAGCGGGAGCTGTAGCTGTGGGCACCGCGAGCCCAGCCTGCTGCCAGCCGCTCCTCTCCCTCTCTGTCACCCCTCGCGCCTGCCGCTGCAGGGCCTACCACCACCTCTGCACCCTTGACCCTTAGGGACCTGAGGCTCCCAGAACTGAGCCCTCCCTAGGCCACACAGCTGCTGACTCGGGGCCTCCGGGAGACAGGAGCTGGTCCTGGTGTTGTCCCTGCTCAGGAAGGAGATGACTTCGGGAGTCCTTGGTGAGGGACCCCGTGACAACCCCACCCCCTGCCCGAGACCCAAGGTGGCCACACTTTCACATTCTTATTTGCTGCAGGCAGGTGGGTGGAGCTGGCAGAGCCCGGTCACCCCGGTTCCCGCCTTGATTGGGAGGAGGAAGCCAGGGTCTGAGCTCCGGCCTCCCTGCAAGAGATCCAGGGCAGAGGATGACTGCTTTGTGCAGCATTGGTGTGGCATGTGGGGAGAGGCGGGTCTCTGGTCTTCTTCCCCTGAGCTCCGCCAGTCTCCCCCAGTAAAGACAAAGAACCACAATGCCGGCATCCCATTCAGGCGCCGGTTCATGTCCCAGCTGCTCCACTTCCAACCCAGCTCCCTGCTATGACCTGGGAAAGCCGCAGAAGATGGGCCCCTGCACCCACATGGGAGACCTGAATGAAGCTCCTGCCCTGCCCATTGCAGCCACTTGGGAAAGCAGTGGACGATGACTCAAGTGCTTGGGCCCCTGTAGCCACATGCGAGACCTGGAAGAGGCTCCTGGCTTTTGTCTGGCCCAGCCTTGGCTGTTGGCGGCCATTTGGGGGAGTGAACTTGCAGATGGAAGACCTCTCGTGCTTGCTCTCCTTTTTTCTCTCTCTACCTTTCAAATAAAACCAAAGAATCTTAAGAAAACAAAACAAAAGACAAAGAACCACTGCAGTTATGGGAGCTGTGAGGCGAACTGCAGCTGCAAACCAAGTCTGCGCCCAGCCGGCTCCCTGAGCCCCTCCAGCGGAGATGGGCGCCCAGCTGCTGGGATCTCCCACCCAGACAAGGGGAGGCCTGCCAAGGGGTGTCCAAGCATGGGCGACGGCCCGCTGTGGCAGGCCTAATGTATGTTCCTGCGCATGCGCGTCCAGGCTCCGCAAGCTCTCCTGTGGGGTGTGAGGGCAGAGATGGACGCCTGCCTGCCTTAGGGGGCTGGAGGCTCCCCAGGTCAGGTGATGCTTGCTGAGCCTAATCTCTGCTCTCCCCACTCCCTGCGCCAAGCAGATGAAAACATTTCTGGCACTTTCTAAAATTTCTGCCCAGGAATGGAAAAGTCATCAGCTGAGGGAGCTCAGAGGACACGTGGCTGCCAGACCCTGCCAGACCCCAGGCCCAGGGAGAGTGGGGAGCTGGGGGCTTCCCAGTGGTGCCTGTTAGAGACATGGCGTGACCGTGCTGATGAGCACCACGTGAGCCGTCTATGGAAGGGGGGAGATGCTATGGAGACCACCACGCTGGAGGATGGGCTGCAGAGTGACGGCTCCATTAAGAAAGTGTGACCAGGGCCAGCGCTGTAGCATAGCAGGTAAAGCTGCCACCTGTGATGTTGGCATCCCATATGGTGCTGGTTCAAGTCCCGGCTGCTCCACTTCTGATCCAGCTCCCTGCTAATGGCCTGGGAAAGCAGCGGAAGATGGCCCAAACACTTGAGCCCCTGCACCCATGTGGGAGACCTGGATGAAGCTCCTGCCCTGGCCATTGCAGCCGCTTGGAGAGTGACCCAGCGAATAGAATCTCTCTCTCTCTCTCTCTCTCTATCTCTGTAACTCTGACTTTCAAATAAATAGATAAATCTTTTAAAAAAGAAGAAGAAAGAGTGGCAAGAGCCACCTCCTGACAGAGGTAGCGGTTGAGCTGAGGCCTGCCCAGGAGGCAGGGTGAGGGCGCTCCCTCTACAGGGAGCAGCAGGAGCAAAGGCCCTGGGGTGGGAAGAGCAGAGAGGCTGAGTAAATCGCAAGGTGCCCGCAGGTTGCAGCCCTGGCTTGGTCACCCCAGGGACATTTATCAAACGCTCTGAAAGGTGTGGGGAGATGAGAGCCGAATCAGAATGAGACGTCACCTGGGGTGGGGGGTCTGACCCCGTGCACTCCATGCGCACGGGCAGCAGGCTGGGGCACGGGGCTGCTATGGTGCTCACAGTCTCCCAGGAGCAGAGACAAAGGGGAAAATGAAGTCAGTGACTCTGTGTTTGTTAGAGAAACAAAGGAGTTAGCAACTCCCGGGATCCCAGCCCCAGTGCAGAGGGCGGGGCGAGGGAGCCCTGGGTGTGCAGAGAAGGAGGGGGGAGAAGGAAGGATGCTCCTGGGTCAGAGCAGGCTGTGGGGAGAGGCAGCGTCTGAGCTGGGGTTCTGAGGGATGAGTAGGAGCCCAAGAATGCTTTGGAGAAGGCACCAGCTTTGGAGCCAGCAGACCTGCATCCTGAGCTATGGGTCTGTGACAAGTCATTTTTGCCTCGCTAATTGAATTCCCTGGATCACGCTGCTGTCACTGCTGAGTGACAAGCACGCTGACCTGTGTCGTGCGTGCATGTGTTCCACAGGCAGGGCGTCCCTAGAAGAGACTTCTCCACTCTTCTCACGAGGACCCCTGTGGTTCCCAGGGAGGAAGAGGAGACTGTGGCCCTGCGAAGGTGATCGGCCGCCTCCCCAGCCCCAGGCAGCCACATCCATCACACCAGGCTCTCGCCTGCAGCCCATAGAGCCTGGGTCCTTGGGGACCAGGAAGCCCACTCAGCTCAGTCGGGCCTCTGATGTCAATGTGGTAGCCCTCCTGGAGGGTTTTGCGGCTGCCACGGGGGCTGTTGGCTGAGAAGGGAGGGAGGAGAGACCAGGTCGCCACCTGCTGGCAGCCTGCCTCGTGTTCGGCCCCACCAGCCCCAGTGCCACCTTTCGTACCAGCAGCCGTGATGTGTGCACCACCCTTCTTGGGGCAGTGAGTCACTGGAAAAAAACAAACAAACAAACAAAAACCAGGAAAAAGCAAATGACACCGTTGAGGTGTTGGGGGGACTTCAGGGGGAAGTCATTCCTGAGTGCACTAGGCCTTTGGAGAGAGACTTTCAGAAGATCAGCAGTTTTCGCTCTTGCCTTGTGAGCAGGACTCCCCAGTGGGGCGGCCTTACCCAGCGGTGCAGGCTGTGCACTGCACACAAGCGAGCGTGCAGCCACACAACCAGGAATGGAGGCCCCGGGCCTGAGCCGTCCCCGGCTGCTCCCACCGGGCTGTCACAGCCGCTCCTGCTGCCAGCAAGGCCCTGAGATGTCAGAACCGTTCCCATGGAGGGGTCGGGGCTGCCTTGGCAGAACAGGAGCCGGCACAGGGCTGAGAAAGAAAAAAGGCAAGTGGAGAAGGAGTCTCTCCGTGAAGATGGGGCGACGAAGGACCAGACGGACAGCGCTGCGTCCGCAGGCACGAGGCCAGCCCCCCGCGGAGCCAGGGCCAGCACCCAGGCTCCCCGCCTCCTGACTCAGCGCCCGCTCTGCTGATTCCCTCGTGAGCTCATTGCACAAACCCTCACGGAAAGTGAAGAGAACCAGTGACAGACGTCAACCCCTCCCAGCTGCTTTGCTAGTCCTGGGGTGTGCTGCCCCCACGTCGCGACCTGGCAGGCCATCAGGGACCCTGAGAAAGAGCCCTGCCCCCGCCACATTCATGAAGCCCTGTGGACTCCATCCGGGAGGCAGCATTGAACGTGTCTCTGAAGAGGCAGTACCAAGGCATGGTGAGACCCATGACTCCTGCCATTCAGGGCCCTGGCACCCAGATGCACCCATGAGCCCCTCAAGCCCTGGGCCAGAGACAGGGTGCCAATGGAAGCCTCTGCCTGCCCCACCCCTGCTGCCACTCCCCCCTGCACTCCTGGACTCACTGTCTGGCGTGGCCACCAATGCCGGGACAGGAGGGGCCGGTGCCAGGCTCCAGGCTGGGGTGGGCAGAACACTGAGCAACCAGCTGAGTGGGCAGGGGGCCAGGGCACAGAGGCAGGGCATGGAACCACGGCAGCCGAATGCAGAGGGAGCTGTGGGGGTGGGGTCTTACCCCACAAGAGGAGGGGAATCATGGCGGGGCAGAGGCGTGGGCACTGGGAAGGGTGCATTAGAACCTGGGGTCTCTCCCAGGGCTGTCTCAGCAAGGAGTTAGCGGTCTGCATGCCCAGGGAAGGTTTCTGCCCTGCCTCTTCCATCAGACTATCTATCAGCTCCTCTTCATGGGCTTAAATGCCCTCGACAAGTGCAGAGACAGAAAAAAGAAAGAAAGAAGTGAATCCAGGTATTGTGGATTCTTTGATAACATTAGGACCTTAAAATGACAAGGCCGGCGCCGTGGCTCACTAGGCTAATCCTCCGCCTTGCGGCGCCGGCACCCCAGGTTCTAGTCCCGGTCGGGGCACCGGATTCTGTCCCTGTTGCTCCTCTTCCAGGCCAGCTCTCTGCTGTGGCCCGGGAGTGCAGTGGAGGATGGCCCAAGTGCTTGGGCCCTGCACCCCATGGGAGACCAGGATAAGTACCTGGCTCCTGGCTTCGGATCAGCGCAGTGCGCCGGCCGTGGCGGCCATTGGAGGGTGAACCAACGGCAAAGGAAGACCTTTCTCTCTGTCTCTCTCTCTCACTGTCCACTCTGCCTGTCAAAAAAAAAAAAATGACAGAAGGGAAGAGACACGCGACGGTGCTAACAGATATTAGAAGCTCAGAAATCCCAAGCATGCAGGGGGCTGACCCTGCCCACGTGCTGGGGAAGGCTGGGACACCTCTGAGCCCTCCCCGTCGCAGTGCACCCCCACCTGAGTGCAGACAGCCCTGACGCCCACAGGCACATCCGGCAAGTGCCTCATGCTGAGGTCCAGGGCCAAGCCGGCAATCTTGGCTGAGCGCTGGCTCCCTGGCGCAGAGGCAGGCCCGACACCACCATGTAGGCATCCCCATGGTCTCCACGTCTGCGCCCTCGGCGGCCTGGCCCCCATCCCGCCCCCGCCCCCGCCCCCGCCCTGCCAGGCTGTGGGTTCTAGGCGCTTCCCTAGTGCCCAGATCTGTGCCTTTCAGATCACGCTGTCTGCACCAGAGGTGGCCTTGCCTTTTTGAATCTCGGACCCCAAGCCACGAGCTCCCCGGCTACAGATCTGTGCACCCCATCTGTACAAGGCCCCAGCTGCCAATCAGGGCTTCCTCTGGGGAAGAGGGCAGGTGCATTGTCAGGGTTTGGGATCAGATGGTGCCCAGGCTGTGGTCCTTTCCCTCTCTCTCTCGTGGGAGACTCTGTTCCTGCCCTGCGGTGGGGTCAGCCTGTGCAGCAAGGCTGGTCCCGCTCCTGGGGCAGCTCTGGAGATGTGTTGCTCTCCGTCCACCACTGGCTGGCCAGGCACAGCGCGCCTGCCCTGGGGATCCTGCTTTGCCTCAAGTGGGTGTCACCTGGTCCAGACGAGGGGCGGGCAGGACCAGATCCCCTGCTGGCCACACAGCCAGGGCCCCTCCTCAGAGCTACTAAACCTTCCTGACCCCTGAGCTAGAAGGCAGAGTGCGGTGTAATTCATCGTCACTCTCAACCCCGGAGACGGAAAGACGGCCAGGCGCAGGCTCCACCGGCTGGGAGCCATGCACTCAACACCTGTCAGAAGCACTCTCGGCTGCGAGGAAGGGCTGTGGATCGCTGCACACAGAGCTGGCTCCCTTCAGGGGCGGAGAGAACACAGGCAGAGCAGAGGCAAGAGCCGGGGGCCCCAGACTAACAGACGCAGATGTGAACTCTCACTGCACCTCTGGTGTGCTGTGACCTTGGGTGAGTCACTTATCCTCTCTCTCTCTCTCTTTTTTTTTTTTTTTTTTTTTTTAAATTTTTTGACAGGCAGAGTTAGACAGAGAGATAGAGAGAAAGGTCTTCCTTTTCTGTTGGTTCATCCCCCAAATAGCCATTATGGCCAGTGTGCTGCACCAATCTGAAGCCAGGAGCCAGGTGCTTCTCCTGGTCTATCATGGGGTGCAGGGCCCAAGCACTTGGGCCATCCTCCCTGGCCACAGCAGAGAGCTGGCCTGGAAGAGGAGCAACCGGGACAGAATCTGGCACCCGACCGGGACTAGAACCCTGAGCCTGTGTCCTCAACCGTACAGTAGGGGTACTGACCCATCCCTTTTGAGGGACATGGAGAGGGTTACATGAGATACCCTGTGACAATCCCTGGCCTAGGATGTCCTGTGCTGCTGTGTGTCTCTCCCTCTGTGCCCTCGGGGGTCTAGCACTTGATGTTGTAGGGGTGAATGAGTGTATGAGCGAACGGTAGCTCTCACATTTCTTAATCTGCAGATCAATCCCAACCCAGGGCCCTTTGGTCTCTGCGTTACAAATGCGGGTATTGAAGCTGGAGGGTCCGAGGTCACCGGGCCGCCTGGCCTGAGCTGGGCTAATCCCCTCTCCCGAAGCCACCGGGGGCTCTGCCCTGGACTCAGCCCTCGAAGCGCTGGCTCAGCAATTGCCGGAGGCCAGGCAAACCCTGCAGAACCAGGAAATGATTGCTTGGCTGCCTCCCAACCCAGAGCGGATTAAAGAGCGTAACCCGATCCCGTCCGGGGAAGCGGGTGGGGTGGGGGGCGCCGGGCGAGAGTGATGAGAGCCGCGCTCCCACGTCGTGAGCGCGCGGCCGCCCCGCTTCCCACAGCTGGAGGCTGTGCGGGCGGGCGGGCGGGCGCGCTGTGTGTCGCTCCGCCAGCCGGCCGCAGACCTCTTGGCCAGGGTTCAGAGCGGACTAGAGGCGTGACTCAGCGCGGGGAACGACGCCTGTGTGAGAGGAGATTAGCAGGGGAGGCAGAGGCGAGGCGGGCTGACTCAGGGCGGATCAAAGCCGCGGGCTCCGTGAGACCAGATGAGGAATCTTTTCCGGGGGCCCGTGGGGCCGGGGCGGCTCAGGAGCAATGGAGAAACTCTGCGGGCGTGAGAGACAGCGAACAGAGGAGGGAGGCTGCCTCCGTGGGGCTCAGTGGCTTGAGTCTCTGCATATCAGGCAGTGTAGGGTAGTGGAGAGCGCCCCTGGTCGGGGACGTCGCGGGCTTCCATCCTGGCTCTGCTGCCATCCTGCTCTGTGACCACAGGCAGGTCACCTCCCTCTCTGAGCCCCGATGCAGGGGGAGCCACGCATCCTGTGTGCGCAGGGGAGGGAGCCCGCATGAAACCAGGGGGTCAGGTTTAGGGTCCCAAGCAGCGGCACCAGCATGTGCAAGGGCCTGGGGGCTGGAGGGGCCGCTGTGGAGGGACACAGAGGTTTGCACAGGGACGTGGTGAGGACTGTGGGCCACTGGGAACCTGTGGCTCTACCCTGAGGACGTGCAGAGTGGAGCCTTCCTGAAGAGAAGTCGTGGGACCAGAATGCCCAAGTTCAGATCGCAGCTCCCCACCCACTGGCACCATGAGCGGACAAGCCGCTGCACTCTGATTGCCTCCTTTTCCCCATCCGAAACGGAGGGGGCACCGGTGCCTGCACCCTAAATTGTCCTCCCGATGAAATGGAGTAGCGCATACAGGGCACTTCATACTAGAGACCGGTATACATTAAGTGCTCAATAAGCGCTCATGGAAGGCTGCATGTCGTGCTCTCAGCAGGCTGAGGGACTGACCTCTGTGCTCTGGAGCTTCCTCCCCGGGTGAGGGCCTGGCCCTCCACTGCCCCTGCGCCCTCAGAGCCTTGCAGTGGATCAGGGCCTGGGGGGCCTACCCAGGGCCCAGACCAGTGGAGCCTGGGTGGGGCTATTTCCCTCCCCACCTTCTCCACCACATCTGGAGCTGCGCCGAGGCCCCCAGCTCCCGGGTCAGACTACATGGTGGGGCACCTGCCTCCCGAGCCCAGGGGATGCAGAGGCTTCTGCACGGGCGGGGGTGGAGGCTGGGATCGTCCCATTACGTACGAGCGCCCAGCCTGGGTCACCCTTCCTGTCTGTGGACGAGGAAGCTAAGGCCACAGGCGGGAAGGCACCTGTCCAGAGCCACGCAGACATGGATGGGCTGGCTAGGACTGAGGCCCGGGCCTGAGAGC